>NW_027224329.1:1800000-2100000 GCF_023699985.2 Odocoileus virginianus | reverse complement strand
AGGCTTGTGCGGCAGAAGAGAAAATTGACGGCAAATAGTAGTGAGCATCCTTTTAAAGGGAGGGGCCTTGTTCACCACCTATAGGAGACCATGGAATATCTGTTGAAGGAGAAATGCCCCCATGTGACTTCCTGAAGACAAGACGATTGTCCTACTGACCCAACAAACCTAAGCACTACTGTCAGCTTAGGCTTGCAGAGAAGGTGACATCATGCTTCTGGTTAAAGAAAAGATTCTTTGTGGAGGGATGGGTCTGATGTATGCATGAGGGATGGGTCTGTGATGCATGAAGGGTTCTTTACACTCTATTTTGAGCATTGAACTCTGGGAGAGGAGATAGGTAGGGTAGAGACATTGGCAGAGGAACGTATTAAGGAAATCCTTCATTGCTGAAAATAGCAAAGGCTTCCAGTCTCATTAAGAATTGTATATTTCTAAAGATTCAGCCTATCTGAGCATGATCTGCAAACTGGACAACAGCCTAGACTGATTAGAACTTTTGGTGAGCACAAGTCGAATTGGACTACCACTCAGAGAGAAGTCTATTTTTAAGGATATGAATGTCAGTGACAGTTTCCCAATCCTCTCCACCCTGCACCTCAGGCTATATTAGGTGCTTCTCCTCTGGGTTCTCATAGCACTCCATGTGGAACTTCACCATAACATTTAAATCATCTATGTATTTCCGCCTCCCCTGCTAGACTGGGAGCATCTAAAGATGGAAAGACATTCTTTTTCTGTGTTCTTGGCAACGAATCCAGAGCCTGGGATAAAGCAGGGGTTCAATAAATGCTTACTGAACCAGTGGACAATGTTCAATGACTTAGAATTGTGACATATTTCAGTAGACCACGCTAAGGCTAATCTTTGCACTGTTGGTAGATTGTAAGGATAATCATTACCTGATCTGCAAGTGGCTGTAAGGTTTTCAAAAGCACTTCTTTACATATTAGCAATTTAAATATGAGTTCCCTCATATTATTTCATGTTTGCATATTAACTTGGAGCCTGATACATAGTTGTTGGTGCTCAGTAAATATTTGCTAAATGAATGGTGTGATTATTTATTCATTAAAACAGGCCCCTTTGGAGCCTGTCAGGCAATGATTTTGTTTGCCAGATTTCTTCGAAGGAAGAGAATGATTGGTTGAGCAACAACTATGTGCTAGTCACAATGAGGGATGCTTTTGCATCATGCATTCTCACTTTTAACTAACTTAAATAAAATGGAATTTCTTTTAATATGGTAAAGTCTTTAGTGCTTTTTAGGCCATCCTCTCTAGCAGTCCTGTGAAAACCAATCATTTGTTACAAGGTAACAGGTACTTTGGGAAGAAGCTGATACTATGTAGCCCCTCTGAAGCCATAGGCTGGCCTATGGAAAGAGGAAAAACATCCTTCCCGTTGAGTGTCTGATCATGAGGGCCTGGGGAGGAAGGTTACTTACCTGGCTTACAGCTTGAGCTTTATCAGTGAGTCAGACATTCAGAAACAATTTGTGCCATAATATGATCAGTCTAATTTTTGTCTTGCCAAATTCATTTCTCACCCTTCACTCTGGTAGCTAGTTTTGTATTGGGGAAAGAGAGTCAATTGTGTCATGAATGGGGAGTCAATTGGAGATGCTGGCACTTGCCCCTTGAGGTTTTTGTTGATGAAAACTCCTTTTGATTCACTCTGAGGGAGTTTTATATTTCACTCATCATTATGTTTCACCTGACAATACAAATCTTGTAACAGCTATGAAGGTTGAATTTAATTAACTGCTCTTCAAAAATTGTGCAGTGCTACCTCCATAAAACTACACTCAGGGCATTTGTTAGGGACTGACATAATGACACAAAAATCTGCATGATGGGAGAATGAGTCATATCTCTTTCTTGGAGAGACACACAGGGGCTACTAACCCTTTTTGATTGAATGCTTCCAACTTGGCAAATTGAAGGCAGCAGTAAGAGAGCCAACTACACAAAATGATGTATGTTATGAGGCCATTACAGACTCTTCGTTGCTGGGTTGTGCACAGAATTCTCTTATCATTGTTGATCTCTTTGTTGATTTGGATATTCCAAACATCAGGATAATTAAAGAAGGAGAAATAAGAGAGTCTTGTACTGCTGAAGGCTCATTTTAATGCAAGAAGGCGTATGTAGCATAAAGCAAAATATTCAGGAAAGATCTTTTGCTTGGAAAGCTGCACTGAATGGGTGATGCTCCTCCTAGTGTGAATAATGGAATCTGTTCAAAGGATACTGCTCAAAGCCTGAAATGCTCTCCCACCCAGTAACTACTAAAAACAAATGACCTATTTGACTGTCTAGCCATTGATTCCTTGTACTTTTCTTTAGGATTTTTCTCTAAGGCATTGGGGAAAAGCCTCTTAAGTAGGCCTAAAACGGGATCGTATTCCTGACTCTCACCTTGTAGAATATAGTATTACAGGTTCTTTTTGATAATAGAAACATTATCACACTGGCTCTATTCCACAGTCCATCCAGGCTAATAATTGGCTGATAAGTCAGGATGCCAGTAACGTCTACCTTGAAATTAGGAGCTTCCTAGAGAATACTCTAGTCCCCCTAAGTAATGTCATTTTCTGGAAAGTCTGAATTTTTGGAAAGCCATTTTCATGTTCAATCCGCAACTTTCAAGGATATTGAGCTTGATTTACTCTCCACACTGTAGTACAGAACTAAATATTCATTTGCCCTAAATTTACTGATACCATTTCTCAAGCTTCAAGGAAGAACCTTCTAGTTTTAGATGCCTAGATTTTGATGAATAAATATAGATGCTTATCTTTCTGTATACTTTGAACAGTCTATAGACTCTGATCTTCTTCCTTTTATGGTGTCTTTTCTCAGGATTGAGGTCCTTTTGGGTCTTTGCAAGATACCCCTGGCTTCCCTGGTGGCCCAGATGGTAAAGAATCCGCCTGCAATGCAGGAGACCTGG
Organism: Odocoileus virginianus; assembly: GCF_023699985.2. Taxonomy (NCBI): domain Eukaryota; kingdom Metazoa; phylum Chordata; class Mammalia; order Artiodactyla; family Cervidae; genus Odocoileus; species Odocoileus virginianus. The sequence goes on along the minus strand of NW_027224329.1, from coordinate 2,097,045 downwards.
GTTCGATCCCTGGGTTGGGAAGATCCCCTGGAGAAGGGAATGGCAACCCACTCCAGTACTCTGGCCTGGAGAATTCCAAGGACAGAGAAGCCTGGTGGGCTACAGTCCATAGCGTTGCAAAGAGTTGGACACAACTCAGCGACTTTCACTTTCACTTAAGGTACCCCCACCCCAATTACCCATTATGGGCGTTACCATTTTCAGAGCTCTCTCAATATCAATTCCTTGACTCCAGGGCACAGCAGGGTTTGCTAAGCAGTCTCCAGCACTGCCTCTCCGGGACACATCCACTCGCTGCCTCCTCAGGTAGCGGAAAGCTTCTGCTATGACCAGTATTGCATCGTGAGTCAGTGCAGATGTGTACTGAAATGGACGTATGGAAAACAAGATATCATGACAAACGAGGCTCTCCAAACTTGCCTCGTTCCTTATTTTCATTCATTTCCAACTCTTGTTCTATGAACTCACCCTCTTAATTATTTGAATCAGCGGATCTCTCTGGGCAAGCCTGACTTTGATCCATTCTAGAATGATGCAGCTTACCTCATGTGCACACAGGTTAAGATTGTTAAGATCAAATGGCTCAAGGGAATCACTCTCTTGTTCTCAATGCTGTGTTTTGTACTGAGTGAGTGACTACTAAAAAGGCCAGGTCCTTTATAAAGAGTGAAATATGTGGGAAGTTAAAGGATGGCATATGTAGATTGAAGAGGAAATAGCATATCCTAAAGCAAGGTTGGGTTATTGCTGTTTCTAATAGAAAATTCAGATCTGGTGTTTACTTAGGGGAAAATGGAAATAGCTAAGTTAGACAGCTTGAAATTAATTTGGAGGGAAACATTAATCATTTCTGTCTGGATCATGTTTCTGGTGAGCTGGGACTTCTGACCAGCAATAAATCAGTTTTTGTTTCCTGGGGGAGGCGGTGGTGATGGGGTAGCAAAATCTAAAGCTGGTTTTCCATGGTATAAAATTACAATTGTTGTTGAGTTTTAAATCTGATAACGTTTACAACTCATAGGCAATACTTCTTGATGCTACCTTTTCCAAGCATGAACAGTTTCAAGAACAGTTACTGTCTCTACCTTGGATAAATTGTAATGATATGCTCTACTAAGGATGAGGCCAGTCATTTAACACAAGGGATTTGATTATCTGCAGTTGACATGGTGGATGCCTTTTCATTAAATGAATCAACAAAGTATGATTAAAATAAGCTGGCCCCTGTTTTGCAGGGGTGACAAATACTGGTAGAATATAGAACCCTTGATTTTTTAAAAAAATGAAGCTAAAAATGTCCTAGAGGGAATTGTCTCTCTCTATAGTATGTCCCTATACAATTGTGAGTGAATACATTGTCGTCTTTACAACTATCAATTTACTTTTCTGACTTTTCTCATGTTACTTTTCTTATATCAATTATGACAGTAGCAAGGGACATATGTTCTCTTATGAAAAAAACAATCTTCACACTACATACAGCCAACATGGCAGTGATTTTTTTCCAGCTGACTGCATAAATTGTCAGCAATCTTACTGTAGTCCTCTCCAAGCCATGCCAAAATAGCTATTTAATTTTCTACTTTTTCAGCTTCTACTTACCAAAGTGTGAGTATCTAAAAAAAGCCCCCAAAGGAAATGTTCATAAAATATAGACTAAATTAAGCATCAGAATTTTAATTTCTAGAAAATTTTATTTTCTAATCAAAAATATTGTCCATGATTTTCTAAAGCAGACTTTTTGCATGATTGATATAGAGCAAGGTTCCATAATGGGTACTACAAGTCAAAATAATCTGAAAGTTGTAACCATCTATTGAAATATTCCATTTTCCTAAGTTATTTGAAGGGTTTTGCTTATAAGCCTGAGCAGTTCTTCTCAGTAAATTCTGAGAATTTTGCATCATACATATTATGAGTTACCAATGGATAATCCAGAGCTGAGATTGTCTTCTTTCCCTTTTGCACAACCTCTACAGCTTCTGAACAGGCATAAATGACTCTTTAGTACCCTTTTCAGACTTTTACTCTTGTCCATTTTTTTTTGTGCTTAACATAATGTCTGACAGATTGTAGATACACGTAAAATATTGACTAAATGAATTGTTTTCCTCTACTTATTGCCTGCTAAATCTAAGGATGGCAACACAGTGGATAGGCAGTTGTATGAAAATATGTTTGTATAAGCTCACCTAGGTGTATGGGCAGATTTAACCCATAAAAAGATTTGACTCATTAAAGAAATACAAATCAAAACCATAGGGAGATATTACCTCACACCTATGAAAATGGCTATTGTAAAAAGACAACAGTAAGCACTGGTGAGCATGTGAAGAAAAGGGAACCCTCATGCACTGCTGACAGGAATGTAAAATGGCACAGTCACTGTGGAAAACAATATGGAGGTTCCTCAAAAAATTAAAAATAGAATTACCATATGATCTAGCAATTCCACTCTTGGACATACATCTGAAGGAAATAAAGTCACTGTCTCAAAGAAATGTTCACATCCCCTGTATTCATTGCAGCAGTATTTACAATAGTGAGCACACGGAACAAACCTGTATCCCTCAAATCATCAAATGGTGAATGGATAAGGAAAGAAAGTGATACATACCATACACATATATACTCATATGTCAACTGTATTTCAGTAAAAATATACATGCATGCATAGAACACAATGCACTATTACTCAGTAATCCATCAAAAGAAAGAAATGCTGCAATTTTTGATAGGCAGATGGCATTATGTTAAGTGAAATAAGTCAGACAGAGAAAGACAAATACTGTATGATCTCACTTATATGTGGATCCTCCCCCAAAATGAATTCATTAGAAACAGAGAGTAGAACAGTGGTTGCCAGAGGTGAGGGCTGGGGAATAGGGAAAAATGAATGAAGATGGTCAAAAGGTATAAACTTCTAGTTATAAGATTGATAAGTTCTGGGGCTATAATGTATACCATGGTAACTATGTTTAATAATATTGCCTTGTAAATATTTTTGAAAGTTGCGAGGAGAATAGATTTTAAAAGTTCTCATCATGAGAAAAAACTCTAACTGTGGTGGTAATGTTAACTTATTGTGGTGATCATTTTACTATATATATATATATATATATATATCAAATCATTATGTTGTGTGCTTAAAGCTAATACAGTGTCATATGTCATACCTCAATAAAAAATAAAATCATCATCTTAAAAAAGAGATTTGACTACAAATGATTTGTCATAGGAATTGTGGCCATATTTACTGAAACATATGAGGCCACTGGAAAAATCTGGCATGTATGATGTAATCAATACAACCACAGAGGACCACTTAACTACTGCGTGGCTTCAATTATTTTTTAAAAAAGGTGTTTAACTTATAACTTACAACTTTTCTAGAACATATCAATTGCACAAGGTAAGGTCGCACTTGTATTATGTTGATGTGACCCATACAGGGTGGTCCTGCATGGGTGATTCAGAATGTATCTCTCTTCTGTCTATGTGCCCTACGTTCCTCTTTATTGTATTCTTCCCAGGGAGGAAAGATGTGAGGATGAGCATCTTGAAACCATAAGAAAGGAAATGCCCCCTCCCCTCTCCTTTTTTAGGGAAGGGCCTTGAACCTTGGCTCTACTTTGATTCCTCATCTAGATCACAAGGATCCACAGTCATGGAACATACATGCGTTCACTGTATCAGGAAGGAAGAATTTAAAGTCTGTTTCATACTTAAATCAATGCACTAAGGGAATGGGTTACTTAAAATTCATTGGAAAGATCCTTTGTGTAACATGAATAACTTTCCCCCATTTATCTGTTTTAATTCCTGATTTTAAAATAATAGGATTTCTAGCCATAGGGGAACACGAATGAAAAATGTGCACTTTAAGCAGAACTTTCTGCTTTTAATGTTCTTATCTTGATTTCATGAGAATGAGCAACTTAGGTAATCTAATTATTTAAAGATACTTTTATAGGCAGGAAAACATTTCCATTCAATATATGCATAGGCAACACATACTCTGTATTAGAACCTAATTCACTTGGGTCTTCTGAGATTCATGAAACTTATTAACACAAAGCAATCACATCAATAATGTAAAATCTAATTTTCCATTTCAGACTATCAATTTTCCTTACCTATTCCCACTGCCCCCACCCTTTGTCCAATTTAGGTTCTTGTAAAATTGTAAGTTATAAGCATATTAAAAATGAAATTCATTAAAAAAAATAAGTTACCATTTCCAAACACTGGGTTTTAAACACCTTCTTCTCAATAGCTTCTTTATTTGCAAATTTAGTTTTCAAATGCAGGAGCATCACCTGCAGTTGTGTTTTAGCATCCTTGAAACACTTGTGAGGGACAACCACTTGATCACTGGATGGCCATAAATATATAAGGGCCATACTAAGATGCTCTGGAAAGCTGGCCTAAGGTTTCTACATGCTGAGGAACATTACCTTTAGTGGTGCATTCTTGGCTTCAGGAAATTCCCTTTCATCCAGCCTCACCCAGCGCTGAATGAACTGCTGAACCATAGGGTTTTCGTTGTTGACAATCTGGAATCCTGTAATGTTGGCTCCTCCATGCATGACTCTTTCTAGCAAAATATCGGTAAAACCCTAGAAAGAGATTGAGAGAGAGCTGTGATTCTGAGAGGTCATGCATTCTTACTCATTGTATCTGTTACAATGCTAAGAAGGAAATGAAAGTTCCTTTCCCAAGATCCTTCTTTAGCAATCAAAAAAACCCTGGACACATGGTTACATGTCAATTATATCTCAACGAAAAACAAAAATCACAACAAACAAACAACCCCTGATACAGACTAATTCTTGGGGCACTCTGAAACTACAGGCATGATGGAGAAAATATACATCCTTCCATTTTAGTGCCCATGTTTTTATTTAGTGTAGTGGCTGAAAGGACAAACATCAGAGTCAATTTTAAGTGAATGTTTTTATTTTTTTCATTTACCTATATTTTTTAATCTTTCTTAAATGAATACAAATACAATGACTCATATAACTGGAAACTGTTGAAAAAGTTGGTCCTAGTTAACATGCCAAATGCAGCAGATTGCTTTTCAGATTTGAATGATGAGTAATTTCAACATTTGTAATTTACAAAAATGCCAAAGAGTGAAACTGACAGCTTGGGTGTATGTGATGGTACAAACCCCAGGGTATGTCTCACATGAGCCCATGAATGAGTTTTGACATCTACTTCATAGCATCCACCATTTTCTTCTTTTGTTCTGGTTTCTGTCTGTTGTCTCTGCCACCTAAGCCTCCTGAAGGAATATCTTCATGTTCATATCATGTCATCTTCACCTGGGTATCACAAGTTCCACTGGGCATTGTTATTTTCTGAGACACCTCTCCCAGGAGTTCCTGCTATTTCTGCTGGATAACTGTCTTTTGCTAGTTGCTTTTGATGCCCTCAGTGGGTTGGAGCCAATATTTATATTCATAAATAAATTTAAATAATTCTTTCCCCTTCCTTTAGATTCTCCTCCCAAACATTTACATATAAAATTGTTTCAAAAATAAAGTTGAAAGAATTATACAATGAAAATGAAGTAGTCAGTTCAGATTTCACAACTAACATTTTTCTATCCATCCATCAATCCATTTCATTGTTTGGATACTTTTCAAAGAAAGTTGCAGATGTTAGAATACTTCATACCAGAGACTTCAGCATGTAGGTCATTAACTAGAGTTCAGTGCTTGAAGTTTTCATCCTTCCTTTCCTTCCTTCTTCTGCTGCTGCTTCTTTTTTTTTTAAGCTTTCTTTTTAAAGTCTTTATTCAATTTGTTACAATATTGCTTCCATTTTTTACATTTTGGTTTTTTGGCCATGAGTCATGTGGGATCTTAGCTCCCCAATCAGGGACTGAACCCGCATCCCCTGTATTGGAAGGCAAAGTCTTAACCACTGAGCCACCAGGGAAACCCCCCTTTCTTTCTTTCTTTTGATAAAATTTACGTCCAATAAAATGCACAAATCTTAAATATACCACGCAATGGGTTGATAAATGCATACATTATATCACTTAAATCCCTACTAGTTCTCAAAAGTTTTCTTTTTCTGCATTCTAAGTTTTCATTGAAGTATAATAATCATATAGAAAAGTGCACACATCTTTAAGTATAGGCTGATGAATTTTCACAACCTGAACACATGAATGTAACCAATACCCAGAAACCCTGCTCTTGTATGCCTCTCTAGTTACCATTCTGATGCCTGCTTCTTTTAATTCTGTGTTTCTTTTATATGGGCAACAAGGCAGTCGTAGAAAATATTTTAGTGAAGCAGCGTTTTCAATTATTACTCTTCACCCCATTCCTCTTCCTTTCATAAGTGGGATATGAGCCAAAGAATTTGCATCACTGAGAACTATTCCTCCTTTCCAATGATCACAAGATGTTTTTAAAATGAACATTAACTTGTTAGGATGCGTTTTCTCCCAAAGGTCTCCTTCCTGAAATAAACAAAGACTCAATGATTTCTCCAATTTGTTCCCCTTTGCACAACAATCAGCAGAAAGGCTCGCAGAGGCTCCAGATGGGGCTTAAGCCTAACTATTATCCAATTCCCAACTTTCACCCCCTTAACATACGTACAAATAGAGAGCCGAGGACAAAACTTCAACAAATGGCTTTAAGTCATTTGCTGTACCAAACCATATTTGCCAGTTTAAAAGCATTACACAAGAGCATTGAGCAACTGTCCATCTGTCTGCTGGTGGGGGCTGTCTGGTGTCTGCCTGAAAGAGGGAGCCCCTTTCTTTGAAAGAAAAGGGTTGAGAAAGCTTCTGCCACCATCTTGGTCCCCAGGGTCAATGGCCATAGTCTGCCCTGGGAAGTAGTATTTCCTGTGCCATTTATACTTTGGATAAGCCTCACACTCCCATTTCCTTCATACCATAGCATGTTAAAATGGCAACACAGGATTAACAACAGGGAGGGTGAGAGAAAGGATCCCAGAAATCTCACGTCTGCCTTAAGGCATAAGAGCCAGCACTTCAGTCTGGTTACTCACCACAGCACCCCCCAGAAACATTTTACCTCACTACCTTTTTCTCAGCAGAGACACTAAAAAGAGTGGTCCAACTCAAAGTTACCTCACCAATCACCTCCACTTACTTCCAGAAGGCTTTGCTCTGCCACACAGGCCCCGTGTATTCCCGCTTGGCTGTCTTCCTCCCTATTAAACATACTGTAATTTGGAAGTATCTTCATAAGAACACTCTGCACTCATGTTTCTACCTCACAGCAACCATATCACTGAGGACCTAGAAGTTTCTCAGTCAGCCCATGTAATCCCAGTTCTGGCACTTCTCAGACTGGGATAGCCTGGAATGCCTCCTCAGCAGCACAAATCAACCCAGGGGAAGGTCACCTCAAATGGTTTGTTCATCTGGCAAGACCTCCACAACATTAGCTTTGCCAGCTGTCCTGAGGGCTTACCCATCCACATGGGCAGAAAGCCTAACACAGCCCCATGGACAAAATGGAGAGAGAAGTATGGTAGAAAAAGAAAGGAGAGGGGTTTCCCCTGGTGGTCCAGTGGTTAATACTCTGTGCTTCCACTGCAGGGGGCATGGGTTTGATCCCTGGTCGGGGAACTAAGATCCCACAAGCTGCACAGTATGGCCAAGAACAAAACAAAATAATACAAAAAACAAACAAAAACAGGAGGTAATAGATTTTTAGGAAGATGAAAGGAGAGATCTTGCTGCTAAAGGGCAAAAGTAGGCTGGCTCCTGGTCCTAACTCTGCTTCTGTCCTATTTGTGTACAGTTTGTTTGTGATCTCTTATCAGATTCTACAGCTTGAATGTTGCCCCGGTGCCCAGTATTTAGATGCAGTGAGTCACAGTTCTCAAGGTTGAGATAATCAAGGCTGGATTTTCCCTAATCCCTCTGAAAAAAACACGAATGCAGCAGAGCTAACCAACAATTATCAAGGACATAGAAGGGAAAAAGAGAAATCAGGCAAATGGTAGAGAAGAGGATATAAAGAAAGCTATTCTGGCTAAAAGGCAGGAGTTGATTGATGCTTGATTGTCCTTCTATTTCTAACACTTTTTAAAAAAAATTTTCTTTTGGTATCAACTATTGTTAAATTACATGATTCAAATGCCACTGACAGTCCACAGGATTGTAAAAATTAAAGCTTGATTCTTTCTATAGCCTCCTCAGACATACACTAATGCAGAGCTGACATCTAACACAAAGGAGGGGAAAGGAGGAAAGAGAGAGAAGGCTGATGGCAATTCAGAGAGAGGGTCTGCTTAAAGGGCAGTTTTGGTTGGATTCCGGTCCTTCTCTCCCATTTGAAGGCATTGCAGCATCCCATAATAATCTTTGGATTTTTATGGTTATGACACTTGTAATGCTAAAGGCAGGCTGAAGATCCCCCCAAACCAATGTAAAGACATACAGCAGAGGTGATGATACAACATCCAGAAAGGAAAGTGGAATCAATGAAAGAGTGGGGGTAAGTGTACGAAGATGGATGTTAGGAGAGAAGTACGGACTGAGGGGCAGGGGCTAGCTCTCCTGCTCCTACTTCTCCTATCCCATTATTATTATATTTAAAACCAAGGTCTTCCCGGATAGCTCAGTTGGGAAACAATCCACCTGCAATGCAGGAGGCCCCGGTTCGATTCCTGGGTCAGGAAGATCCGCTGGAGAAGGGATAGGCTACCCACTCCAGTATTTTTGGGCTTCCCTTATAGCTCAGCTGCTAAAGAATCTGCCTGTGATGTGGGAGACTGGGGTTCGATCCCTGGGTTGGAAAGATCCCCTGGAGAAGGGAAAGGCTACCCACTCCAGTATTCTGGCCTGGAGAATTCCACGGACTGTAATTCCATGGACTGAAATCAATAGGAGTAAATTTAGTTTTAACATATCTTTCTCAATTATTGACAAAGCAAATAGAAACCAAAGACACAGAAATGGAAAAATTATAATAATAACATTTGGATTCAAGAGATTATCCCATTATTTTAAAGCATTTCACCCATTCATAATCTCTGGTTAGATCTCCTACTTAGGTTGGTGAATCACAGTCTTCAAGGTGAGAAAGTTGAGACTGACTCTCTTAAAACCTCTCAAAACATTAACACAAAATAAATGATCAAGAAACATGGATGGTAAAGGGGAGAGTCAGTGGAAGAAAGATGGAAAAGTTAGGAGAGAGGAGATGGCTAAGAAGGGAGATTTTGCTGGTTCCTGGTCCACCTCCAATATCTATCCCATTGCTTATTTCTAGAAAAAGTTTCTAGAGTCTATTATCATGTGAAACCATAGTTGAGAATTGGGGCTTAAGGCTACCCACAGCTTCAGTGAAATAACTAATGCAACAAAAGTGACCAGCAAACAAACAATAAGGAACAAGGAAAAAAGAAAGAGGAACCAATAGTGTATTAATAAAAGATGGATTCTGGCTAAAAAGTAAGAGGTGCCAGGCTACTGGTCTTCTCTGCTATCTAAATTGAAGACACTGCATTTTCCTAGAATATGTTGCTAGATTTTAGTTGTTGAGCTGGTCATACCCCCTCATGGTGTTTATATTGAGGCTGTGTATCCCTGAAAGCCATATAGACACTGAAACAAAATGAAAACAAACCATACAGGGTATATAAAATAGGGGGAAAAAATGATGGTGGCAAGGAGTATTCTGGTATGATAGGGGAAGTTAGGAGGAATGTCCTGATTCAGGGGAGGAGTTGGCTGGCTCCTGGTTCACCTTCTTGACCTGTGTGATTATTTTAAGACATCTTATTCATCTATACATAGAGACCATGAGATGGGACTATGTCTGTCTAAAACTCTAAGCAGACCCTAATGCAACAGAAATGACCTTCAACTATCTGGATGATAAAGGGGAAAATAAAAGATGAAAGGCAGTTATAGAAATTTCAAGTGAGGTTCAAGTTCTAGCTATGCGCTAGGTTTCCGCGGAAGGACCACCTTCCTGTGCTCAGTTGCTCAGTCATGTCCTTCCATCTGCATTCAATTTGTTAATACAGATACTGTTTCCTTCACAATTGCTACATTCTATTGTTTTTTATGATTATTTAAAATTTTTTATTGAAGTATAGTTGATTTACAGTGTTGTGTTAATTTCTTCTGTACAGCAAAGTGACTCACCTGTGTATGTGTGTATATATTGGAGAAGGAAATGGCAACCCACTCCAGTATTCTTGCCTGGAAAATCCCATGGATGGAGGAGCCTGGCAGGCTACAGTCCATGGGGTCACAAAGAGTCAGACATGACTGAGCAACTTCACTTTCACTTTCATATATATATATATATATATACACTTACATAACTTACGTGTATATATATACTTATATATTTCACACACACACATATATATATATATATACTTTTTCCTATTCTTTTCCATTATAGTTTCCATTACAGTCCATGGGGTCACAAAGAGTCGGACATGACTGAGCGACTTCATTTTCTCTTTCATATATATATATATATATGTATATATATACTTATGTAACTTATGTATATATATACTTATATATTTCATATATATATACACTTATATATTTCATATATATATATATACTTTTATATTTCATATATATATATACTTTTTCCTATTCTTTTTTAAAAATTTTTTTATTTAAAAAAATTTTTTTTTCATATTCTTTTCCATTATAGTTTATCATAGGATATTGAATATAGTTCCCTGTGCTATACAGTAGGACCTTGTTGTTTATCCATTCTATATATAATAGTTTGCATCTGCTGATCCCAAACTCCCAGTTCATCCCTTCCCCCATCACCCAGCAACCACAAGTCTGTTCTCTAGTACATTCTATTGTTGTGAGAAGCCACAGTCTATGAGGATTGTAAACAGAGGCCTGATTTTCCCCATAGTCTCATCAATGACATGGATGGGGGAGAGGTGACCACAAAACATTTAGCGAGCATGAGAATATTTGTTAAAATGGTGTAAAAGGCATAAACTGAGAATCACAGTTATTTTAGGACTGAGGATCTAGATCCATGGCTGGAGGTGTCTGGTTCCAGGAACTCCTTTTGTAATAATTTTCATTTTGCAAGACACCCACAGCAGTCAAAGTGGTAAACTTAAAGCTGTGACTCCTTGAAACCAACCTAAAGGCAATAACACAGACAAAAGGCCAAACAACAGCCAGAGTGTCTGAAAAGGGCAATAAAATGATGGTGATAGAGGGGACATAGTGTCAGGATGATGGAAGTTAGAAATGGTCTGACCACGCTAATGAACCTATTTGCAGGGTAGGAATAAAGATGCAGAAGTAGGGAATGGACATGTGGACCCAGAGGGTAAGGAGAGGGTGAGACAAACTGAGAGAGTAGCTTTGACATATATACACTACTATGTGTAAAATAGATAGTGGGAAGTTGCTGTATATCACAGGGAGCTCAGCTCGGTGCTCTGTGATGACCTAGAGGGGTGGGGTGGTGGGGTGGGAGGGAGGCTCAAGAGGGAGGGAATATGTGTATACTTATGAAGTGACTTAGCAGCAGCAGTAGCATAGCTGATTTACGTTGATGTACAGCAGAAACCAACACAACATCCTCCAATTTAAAAAAATTTCCTCATAGATTAGATTCTGCCAAAGTGGGGGTGGGGGGGGCAGAAACTAGTCCGACTGCCGTAGATCCAGTAGCCGGGGAAAAAAGGAGAAAGGGGAGAGAGTGATAGGATGGGAGGTATTAGAAGTCAGTGCTTCCTGGTCTGTTTTTTTTTTTTTTTTAATTATTACCTTTTGGTGATCTTCAGTTGATGTTTTTCACCCAAACTCTATACTTTGGGGAATTTCGATTCCCTGACCTCCATAAACCTTATTAAAAAACTGATTGTAATACGTTTAGCCATCCAGCACCAATTGCTAACAGTTGCTTTCTTGCTCAGTCGTGTCCAGCTTTTTGCAACTCCATGGACTGTAGCCCGCCAGGCTCCTCTGCCCATGGGATTCTCCAGGCAAGAATACCAGAGTGGGTTGCCATGCCCTCCTCCAGGGGATCTTCCCTATCCAGGGATTGAATCTGTGTTTCCTGCATTGCGGGAGTAAGGAGTGTGAAAATGGATACTGAATGGGCACCTCTGGCTGAATGATTAGTCTCCTGGCCAGTTTTTTTTCCTCTCACTTTGTGATCTACAAGAGGGACTTTGCCATTCTGTTTGTTCTTTTAAGAACTGAAGTCTCTATCTGGCCTCCCTGAATATATTATATTATTATATTAGTCGCTCAGTCGTGCCCAACTCTTTGCGACCCCATGGACTGCAGCCCACCAGGCTCCACTGTCCATGAGATTTTCCAGGTCAAGGATACTGGAGTGGGTTGCCATTTCCTTCTCCAGGGGATCTTCCCAACCCAGGGATTGAACTCAGGTCTCCTGCACTGCAGGCAGATTCTTTACTGACTGAGCTACAAGGGAAGTCCTGAAACTTTTGTCAAATTGCACACAGATTTTATCACCCAAAAGCCATTAGGTAAAAAATGGGAAAAAAAGAAGGAGCAGGGGTAATATGTAGAGACAGATATTTTAGGAGAGCACTTCTGGCTAAAAGGAGATGTTTTATGCCTTCTAATCCCCCAAGTCCAGTATTTGGGGATGGTCACCCATAATCAGCTATATTGAGAAATTAGAATCCCTAGTTGCCTAAAGCTTCTGTAAAAATCAAATGAAGGAGTTAGGCTTTCAACACTCAAACCCAAGAAGTAAAAGAGGAAAAAGACAGGATTGCAAGGGTTAGGGAGTAATAAAGTAAAGTATGCATCCTACTAGCTGTCGAATTATTCTTACAGCCAGCTACATAAGACTCCACTCTCGAGCTGCTGCTTATTCGTTGATCTTTATCACGTGACCTTTTCCAGAAAGTTCCATCCTCACTCCTCCCTGACAGAAACACCAACGGGTAAGACAGTTTTCTCAGTCAGCCATGTCTGAGCAGTTTCATGAGGCCTCCCCACACATGCTAACTACTCCCACTCAGGCTTCTTCCAGCACCACAGGCCCAGCTTCCTGTTTATCCTGCATTTCTGACCCTGTCCCCTGAGTCCTGCTGTGAGCAGAAGTAATGCAGTGACCAGATAGTAATACATGTGAATACAGATGGATTCTTTTTATTCTCACAAAATTCTTGTCTTTAGAAAAATATGTGATAAGTAAGTTTATAAGTTTTTACTTTTTAACTCATACCTTTGGTTCAGAACAAAATTAACATTTAAAGTTCTTTAAGCCTTTTTAATGTGTTTTCACATTTGTTTCAGGCTTTAAGTGCTTGTCCCAAGTACGTCTTCCAAGAGCAACTGCTTTAAAAAGGGCAGAGTACGTGTATTTTCTTATTTAATACATGCATTTAAATGTCAGTTCAGTTCAGTTGCTCAGTTGTGTCTGACTCTTTGCGACCCCATGGACTGTAGCATGACAGGCTTCTGATTTCAAATGCAATTTCTATACCGTGAATTCTGTTTTTCTCACTGAACTTTACCTGCTATTAAAAATTATATATCTTAAAATAATATATTTTTACTAAAGACAAAATGTGTTCCAATAGATTTCTTTGATATTTTTGTGGAAAAGGATAACTCATTTTGTTTTCTTTTGGAATGTTCAAGTTGAATTCATGCTGAATGAGATACCAATGAATTTCCAATTAGAACCTTTCTTATATTGTAGAACCCCTTTTTCTGTCTACCCACTAAATTAACTTCCTTATTCCAAGTGCATCTTAAAAAGAATGTGCCCCAAAGAAAAATGGTTATATTCCCTTAAAATCTCTTCCTCTTCCTGTATCCTTTCTTTCAGTTAGTGGCACTTTAGGCCTATTGGGTTACTGGGTGTGAGGCCCAACCACCTGTTTTTTTTTTTTTAAAAATAAACTCAACAGGTGAATGAAGCACAAGTGGGTTTGAGAGCCACTGGCCTAGATCATTGTCTTGGCTTCCTAGCTGGTGCTCCAGTTCTTTACTTTTCCAGTTTATTCTTTGCATAATAAATTTATCTTCCTGAAACACCCATTAGAGCATAATACTCCTTTCCTCAAATCACTGCAATGACTCCCTGCTTTCTACAGACATATTAACAGCTGAATATGCTGACTTGACCTTCAAGAATTTCCACTAGCTGCCATCTTTAGTTCTCTTGGCCTTATCCGCACCTTTTCCTTCAACAGGCCTCATGCTCTCACAGTCTAACCACATCATGCCCTTCTAAACCTTTGTATTTTTGTTTCCTTTGTCTACAAACGGCCCTCACTCCATCATTTAGAGCTCTGGGTGTCTACTGAAGTTTCACGCCTCAAGAACCATTTCAGTTGGTAAAATAATGACGAAGAAACATCTTAGAGTTGCCTCTGTATTCACTACCAGTTATTAAGGCCAACTGTGCTCCTCTTTTGCTAGTTATTACATAGGTTCTTGCACATCCTAACTGCTTATAGGCTCCTGTCCTCCTTCATTGTCGCATGTCTTCTTGTGCTTTCCATGTAATACCTTTATGTACAAACTCCACAATCTTATTGCTAAGTGACTGCAAGATTCCAAATCCCCTGCTGTACTAGGTGGAATTTCTGCTGAGCCCATTGTATTATTTCATAGGGATTTTAATAACTAGATGTGATGATCAGATACTCAAAGATTTTTCTGTGTCTAGATATCAAATTCTAGTGCTCCTTGCATTTCACCGATTCTGTTTGGTTGAAATTTTATTTTCTTGTTTTTGTTTTTTGCTCACTGCCATGGTGGTCTCCTTTTCTTTGGTTGGTCCAGTAAATTATGTGCAGAGGGAGAGATTAAAGGAGATGAGAGAAGGCAAAGAATGGTTGGAGGCAATCCTGCTCGCAGGTAGGGCAAGTTGAAACTCGACTTTCTCACTTCCTGTGTTCTAAGTATCTGTACACTTGACTATCTGCCTCTGAGGAACAAAAGCAAGATTTGTTGGAAATATGAATATCATCTCCAGAAGTTAGATTTGTAAATTTTGCTATATTTCATCAGTTGCATTGCTTCTCAATCACATCACATCTTTATGAGCCAGTGCACTGTTGCCCACACCTGAATCCAACAGTATAAAAGCAACCATGACCTCTGTGCCTAATTCAGGGCTTGTAAGCTATTGGTATGTTTGATTAATTCTCCAAGGTCATCTTTTACACAGACATTAATTCCACAACTGACATCCAAACACAGAGTGTCCCTGATTTGAAAATAGGCAAACAACTCAGTCTTCCAAAGATTCAAATGACTCTGGTATTATCTTGTCTCCCTTGATTTATTCATGTAATACTGCAACTCACTTTCCTTCTGGTAGTGTAGATAATTAGGATTTGGAAATAAATATATTCAAGGCTTACTTTTAGAATACTTCATTTTAAGATATTATGTGAAGATTTCCTTTATGCAATGTTATTGTTAGGGTACATTTTTGTACAGAGAGGAAAGCAGAGACAAGATAAATTGGGTGACTTTCATTGAGTTGATGGTAGATTATGGGTGAGAAATGAGAAAGGTGGCTTGCCTATAGGAAAGATAAAAGCAGTAGAATGAAGGGTGGAAGGCTGCCAAGGGCAAGCATCTATCTCGCAATTTGGATGAAGGCTGGCTGTGCCTTTAGTGCCACCTGAATTGTTCATCTGGGTGATGCTTTGATAGGGAAATGAATAGTACTTGTGGTGACTCAAGTTATCAGATTGCTAATGAGAGACACAAGTCTTTTTCTAGAAGCAGATGCATCCTCCTGAGAGGGTGTAATGTATGGAGTTAAAGATTACACCACATAAATTAGCACTTGATTACAGGTTGCTTGTATTGTTCACTCCCTGTTTTATTCTCTAATCAAATCAACAAACATACTTTGAAACCTAAGTGCTATCTGTTGGTACAATGGTGAACCATATCAAAATTGGTCCCTATCCTCACAGCATTTTAGTCCAGTGGGAGTTATTTGTATACAAATAATTATGAGTTGACATAAGTGCAATTAGTGGGAAAAATAGCCACTGATCTCTCTCTCTTTTTAAATTGGGTTGTCCAAAAGGTTCATTTGGTTTTTTTTTCCTTCTGCAAGTATGTGTAGACTGGTGCTGGTGTGCTGTTTGTTACCAGTCTGAGATGATAGAAGGAAAGAAATTGAGTGTAAGCCTTTATAACAATTTGCCAGGGTAATATGGCTGTTGAATCTAATACTAAGTAATTGTGCATTATTTTATGTCTTGTTTATTTCATGTTTTTTAGTCATTTATTTTTGTTGTGCTTTTATTGTGTGAGTATTTGGGGGGAAATCTGGCCTTTCTTTACAGATAGTTTGAGAAACACTGGTTTAGAGGATATGATGTGGGGGGCCCGGGGGAGAAAATAGGATTCTTTCAATGCATCTTGCTAGAACATTGAGTAGGAAGTGATCTTTCCTTGTTAATTTCAGGGGGAGGAAGGGATGACTATAAATGGAGGCATTTTTGGACAGGGGAAATGAGAGTTTCAAAGTTGGCTACTTCAAGCTGACAACTGCCTATGCCTTTCGAAACGCACAGTAGGACATTGGACCCCTGCCCAGTCCTGGTTCCTCATTCCCTTGATACTTTGCTGTCTCCTGTCTCCATTTGGAGAAGAACATCGATCCTGTACCACCAGAGCACTTGTGTCCCCAGGGGAGGTGACCGGGCTCCTGGCATTGGGGACCAGGGGGAGGTGACCGGGCTCCTGGCATTGGGGACCAGAGGGAGCTCGAGTCCACCTCCCTTGCCTGCGAGGCCAGGCTCCAGCCGAGTGAGGTCTGTGTTTACATGCCATCTGCGGAGGTGTCAGCGGTCACAACACGTGACTTTGAACATTTGAATTTTTTATTTAGAACATTAAAAATGGAAGAACAAAAGAAGGCAAAGAGTAGAGAACAGAACAAGAAGGCCTGGGAGGGGAAGGGAGCAGAAGGGAACAGTTGTTACTGGCAAGCAAAACAGCATGACTCAGTCTCATTCAAAATTG
Organism: Odocoileus virginianus; assembly: GCF_023699985.2. Lineage (NCBI taxonomy): Eukaryota > Metazoa > Chordata > Mammalia > Artiodactyla > Cervidae > Odocoileus > Odocoileus virginianus. The sequence goes on along the minus strand of NW_027224329.1, from coordinate 2,080,037 downwards.
TTTTCTCTTTGAACAAAGTGGGCCCCTCTCTGTTTCAGGTACATCCCAAGATCTGGTAAGTTGCAGAGTTCACTTGTTCGAGCTTAGGTTACTCCTGGATTCCTCTTTGGGATTCAATTTTTTTGAATAAGGCTTATGTTTTAGTAAAATTTTAGAAAAATTAGATACAGTCTAGTAATCCCCATCATTATTTCCTGGCAGACTCATCATATGAATGGGGCAGATGGGGAAGGAAAGAGAGAAGAGAGAGCAAGAGAAAGGAGGGGGATGAGAAAACAGGGGAGAGGACTGTGTGTGTGAGAGAGAGGGAAAGAGAAGGGGGGAGAGGAGGGGAGGGAGGGAGAGAGAGAATGAATAAGAAATGAATGTGTCGGGGGGACTGATAGAGATGCTGTCCTTGTTTTTTTTTTTCAGCCTTTTTCTGATTACTTCACCCTCATAAATTTATAGTTTATACATCATTCATATACATGTGTGTCTTTGCAAATGTTCTTTTGTGACCTTTGTGAGGCTGTCCTTCTGTCTCACTGAGATGCTTGAATGGGTAAAATGAGAAGAGCAAGGTTCTCTTGGTAAAGACTCTGACCAACGTGGATTGGAAACCTAGCTTGGTAGTAGATTCGCTGGGAGACTCTGGACAAATCCTGTGTCTTTTTGGAGGCCATTTCCCAATCTCTAAAAAGCTTGGGGAAATGAGTAGATAAGAAGGCTCTTCTCACTGGAGACATTAAAGAGAAAGTCTACATAAAACAGGTCGCACAGGAGGGTGGCATCTCAGATGGTTTCCTTTCCCCTTTCTCCCCTGGCACAATGGCTAACTTGATCTCCCTGCTCCCATGGCCCCCTACCGCTTGCAATTGACACTGCATTACTTGCTCCTGTACAGACCCCAACTGTCTCCAACCCTGGGATCAGTCTCAGCCTAGGCAAGGAAACTGTCGCATCTTCTAAGGTTGAGTTAACTGGCGCAGGACTCAGTGAGTCCTACTATGGCTCAGTCTCACAGGAGCACCTCAGATGCTTGGAGATTTTTGCTTTATTTCGGGGGCTGGGTACTGAATATCTGTTGTTGGACCATCTCAACTCAGATCCAGTTTGTGTGTGTGTGTGTGAACTGTTAGACAGTTTTGATGGATCCTTCAGAGCTGCAGCTCTGTTTAGATTGTAGCTAAGGGCACCCAACACCTCTCTTGGCTTTTGCCCACTTGGACTGACTTGAAATCTGCCTGGTGACTTGATATTCCAAGGCTAATGACGCGCTAGTTGTGCTCCCCCACTTATATCCTCAGTGTCCACCCAGCTGCTATGCCTAAACTTTCACTCCTGGCCTTCCCCGGTCCAAACAGACCCTCTAGGAGGGCAGAAATGAGGAGCTGGAGTCACCTTGGCATGGTTTTCAAATTTTCGTCTCTAATATACCACCTTTGGGGGCTTCCCTGGTGGCTCAGTGGTAAAGAATCCGCCTGCAATGCAGAAGACCTGGGTTCAATCCCTGGATCAGGAAGATCCCCTAGAGAAGGAAATGGCAACCCACTCCAGTACTCTTGCCTGGAAAATTCCATGGATGGAGGAGCCTGGTAGGCTGCAGTCCATGGAATCGCAAAGCATCAGGCATGACTGAGTGACTAACACTTTCATGTATACAATAGGGGCTCCCCTCGTGGCTCAGATGGTAAAGAATCTGCCTGTAATGCGGGAGACCCAGGTTCAATCCTTGGGTCGGAAGATCCCCTGGAGAAGGGAATGGCTACCCACCCCAGTATTCTTGCCTGGAGAATTCCATGGACAGAGGAGCCTGGCAGGTAACAGTCCATGGGGTTGCAAAGAGTAAGACGTGACTGTATGACTAACACTTTCACGTTCATGTATAAAATAGACAACTAAGGAGAACCTATTGTATACCACAGGGAACTCTATGCTCTGTGGTGACCTAAATTGGAAGGAAGTTATAAAAAGAGGAGATACATGTTTATGTATAATTGATTCATTTTGCTGTATAGCAGACACTAACACAACGTTGTAGAGCAACCATGCTCCATTAAAATCTATGAGACAAGTGCTCAGGCCTGGTGCACTGGGAAGACCTGGAGGGATGGGGTGGGGAGGGCGGCGGGAGGGGAAATCGGGATGGGGAACACATGTAAATCCATGGCTGATTCATGTCAATGTATGGCAAAAACCACTACAGTATTGTAAAGTGATTAGCCTCCAACTAATAAAAATAAATGAAAAAAAATTAAAAAATAAAAGACCTTAAAAAAAAAAAAAGAAATGACACCACCAACTGATACAGAATATGCAAGAGATTTACTTACTCTTTTGTTATTGCCATGTCCACTTCTGCCCTGACCAGATCACATCTCTGGCCTATGCTCCGAAATCTTTTGTTTCTTCCAGGGATTTCAACAAGTTAGTTTTTGCATCCTGTTGTTCATTCAGAAATGAACACCTTGACCTGTGACCTTGACCTTGACTTGACGCAGTCACAGAATATCCAAGTCTTCTCATTTTAGGATTGCTACCAGGAAAGGTTCATGTAAAAAAGCACATGGAAGTCTTTGCCAGATCGATAGGACCCAGTAGCAAAGGGGATGTTTGGAGCTCTGGGGCAAGTGGTTCCGGAAAGCTTAGGCAAGCAGTGTGAGTGTTTTTGACTGCATTTGTAGAAGAAGGCAGTGGTCCTGTATAGTTGTTGCTCTAAGAATCAGACAAGAACTTGTTCCCTTGTGTGTGTCCTCAACTTTTATTCAGCTGGGTCATCTTGAAAGGAAACACCTTCTTAGCTCCACTTACCCGTTTTTGATTGTCTAAATGATGTCTAAATCCTTATGGTTTGCTGTGTGTTTATATGTATATGTGTCTTTGGGGTATTTTTATCTGCTTAAAAAATCTGGTAACCACAGAAAAGATAATGCATCTCATATTTTATCAGAGATCAGTAACAATTCCTATCTGTATTGACCATATGAAATTTGATATAGAGAACAGGAGCTTATGGAAACATGTGGCTCGGTGTAAATGGAAAGAAGGTCACTAGAGGAAGAGGAGTGGCCGCTGAAAGTATGGCAAACAAATTCACGTTTTCATCATCCAGACTGACATGGCACTATATATTCCATTCCTTCTGAGGAAATGGACTTTGCTTATTCCTGTAGTAGGCATCCTTCCATGGTTGTACAATTTTGAGATCTGTGGTAGGCACCCAGCTGACCATTCTTCTCCCCAGCCTTGTCCTAATGATTCTCTCTCGCTGTTCCGTCACTCCATATTCTTTCCCTTCCATCAGGTCTGGTTCTCCAAATGGAAACCAAAGTGCTGAAGCATTGTCAGTAGCATTAGGGAGGCCCAGTTAGAAATCCAGGATGGGCAAGGTCTTTAGAGATCATCTAGTCAGCTTCGGCCAACTGAGACAGTCACTGATGTGCTTGGTTCAGGCTCAGATCTTTTAATACAGAAACTGCCTCCAGGACTTGAGTTGGTCAACAGTCTCTAGCTTCAGGTGCCTTCAGGGTTTGCTCAGTTCTCAAGCGAGAGGTGTGTGCTTCCCAGACAGCTGCCAGCCAATGGCTGAGCAAGGTTGGGGTACAACGGCTCGCCATCTAGGGGCAGCATGGGGGAGCTCCCTGTTGTGCTATCCCATGGTCTGAAGGTCTTTTTATGAACCTTCCTTCCTTCGCTGGTATCAGACCTATGTTGTGTTCTTCTCCCTTTTATTTTACACAACTATTACTCCCAATAAATTGTCTTGTACCTCCACATATATGTTGGTATCTGCTTCCAAAGGACCCAAGCAATACATCAATGAACTCCCCACTCCCATCTGAGTTTTATAGCAAGAAAACTGAGGTTGTCAAAGGTGAGGTGACCTACTCAACGTCCCATAGCTAGCTAGTGGCCAAGTTAGTGTGACAATCCAAACTTTCTGACCCCTAGTTCAATGCTCTTCCCCAAACTTCAGGCATCCATGTAGCACCACAACTGTATATACCCTAAACAGATTTTGCTGTATCTGTTTATAGCAACATGCTATTGTTTACTTGATACATTTGACAGATAAAAATTTATGTCCTTTGCTGTTAAATCTCTAACCCTGTATGAAGTAACACCATCCATAAAATTTGGATTTTGATGTGCTAGTTTTATGTTTTTCTAATGCATAGTAAATAAACATGTTTACCATTATAATAAAAAAGTTTGTGTGTGCACTATCTAAAGTCATCTCATATACCATCAGTGATGAGTGAACCCTAGGCAGAGGAGAGGAGAAAGGGAGAGGAAAGAAGTAAGAAAGAGAGGAAGGAAGGAGAGAAAGCAAAATACTCATGGGTGGGGAAGCAATGGTAAAAAATCCATCAGAAAGTGCCTCAGGTACCTTCCTGTAACTTCCATGTTTCCTGCCATGCCCTTGTCTAGCCCCCAGTGAGTCAACAAACATCCTTTACTTATCAGTTGCCTAAAAACAAGTTGGATGTACTCAGATGTAAATTAAGAATCAAGATTTCTCCTCCCCAAAGAATCAATCCATTTATTCCTACAATGGACTGAAGTGCTCCACTTTGAGCAATTTATTGGAGAAGATGCATACAACATTTCAAAGCAGTGGCACTAATCTTCATCTTACAAGTGTTTGAGTGCACGCACTTAAGAAGGAGGTTTAAGTAACATTTTCTTACCCATTAAAAAAAACCATTATTAAAACAAAATAAGATATTTTTCTTTGGTTTAAGAAATCTAAGAATATAATTACAATAATCTCTTACCTTTGTTTCTATTCTTTTGGTTTAAGAGCTCTATAATGATTCTCTTGTGCTAATGAAATAAATTTGGGGCTAGAACTCATATTATATAATAATTTAATAGATTCTTAGTATCACAGTGATAATTTAGCATTCCCCTTTCATTTCAGGGAGATAGTATTATTCAGAAACACTGCCAAACAGATATTACCAATTTAGAACCCATTTTATAATTCCTAAACCAATTGTCCTTTCAGAGAAAGAAGAGCTATAAACCACTCTTAATGAAATACTAATTTCTAGAATGTCACAAAGTTTAAAGGCATGGGGACTTTGAAGTTAAAGATTCAAGTTGGATTTTACTATACTTAGAAGGGTGGCTATACCCTTTGACAAGATCACTGAATGTTCCTTGTTCAAGCCTACTTTTTCACACCTGGTTTGAAAAGATTCGGTAGTGGACTATTTCTAGAAAGACAAATCCAGTACAAATGTACACATACGCTTGGATTAATTGGGGGAAAGAATGTGTTTCTTGTATCCTCTGTTCCTTGTTTTACATTTCAAACCTGATTAAAATGGTTGACATTTCAAATCCAAGTTAAATCTAAGAAGAATCAGTGAAGAATCATATCAAATTATTATTTTTTAAATGAGGAAAGAATATAAGCTTTATAGCTAAAACAGAGACAGCATAATTGAGAACAGGCTATCGCATTCAGGTTTTTGTATTTATGGGCTCATTTCTCCAAGTGTCTAGAAAACACATTAGGTTTCTCTCATATTTCTTTTTGGGATAATTACAGGTGACACAAACTAAACAGCGTATAATGCCCTGGAAAACTTGAACTCTGCTGTTCTTACCAGGTTAGCAAGCATGTAGTGGTAACCTCTTGAATGTTTCCCCAGGATCACAACCTGCAGAAACAAAAGATAATAAATATTGCTTACTCAAGGACATTTTTCAATTGCACAATCATTGGGATGGCTACAGCAAATTACTTTTAAATAATCAACAAAGTGTTAGGTCTTTTATACACAGTCAATCATAGTGAATTGGGCCAGATTGCTTTTTGTTGCATTTTACTTTCAGGCAGAGGATAACAGGACAAATTGCTAATATGAAAGCTAAAAATGTCAACAACAGGGGCAAAAGAAGCTCTCTAAACTTCCAGGTCAGTAGCATCAGTGTCACTTAAAATAGATGGCAAAAGTGATGAAGCTGATGAGCCCTCACCCATGAACTGGATTTCTGTACTTAGCTGCTGAGCCAGAAAATGGGCTGAACTTTGCATACAAATTAGAAAATAGAATGTATGGTACATTTTTCTTTCTTTATCTGGAATGCTTAGGGAATAGAACACACAGGGAATGGGGTTAATGGGATTTTCAGGTTAATCGAGGTTGCTTTGGCTTATTGAAAACTTTTCTAGCAGAAGTGATTTGAGGGGGAAAAAAAAAACTTTCCTAAAATGCATGCCTGCCTTTTCCTACCTTAATATGAAGACTTGTGCTGACTATGACACCCTAGGCTGTGGGGGAGGGGATTTTCCCCAAGGGGACATTTGGTGATGCCTGGAGACATTTTGGTTGTCCTATCTGGGACGGTGACCGTGCACAGGGCAGCCCCCACAACAAAGAATTATCCAGCCTGAAGTGTCAGTAGTGCTGAGGCTGAGAAACCGTGCCTTAAGGTCATCACTCTTAGCCTAATTTTCATGAGAAACACTGTATTGACACCAAGTTTTACAGTTCACACAGCGCATTTTTATTATCTGAAAACATATAAGTGGATTGAGTACTTTCCAACTAAAAGCTAATTTTGCTTTATGAGCCCTCTTCTAGAAAAATAACACAAAAGTATGAATATCGTATTTGGAACCTGTGCAAATAAAGGGCCATTAAACTTCATCATACATTCCTCTATGGACACAGCTGTCAAGAGTCTAAGAACAACTGGAGAAAACAACAATGTTGTATACATCTCAAATCAGAATTACATATAAAGGGCCATAATGATGATATTAAAACCAGCTACCCGTAACTGAGTGCCTAGTATATGTCAGGCACTATGCTAGGTGCTGTATTCCCTGGAACAATTTAACAGCTTAAGTACCATTGGTTTCATTTTGCAGATGAGGAATCTCAACCAAAGAGAAATTTTGTAATTCACCCAAGGCCACATAGCTAAGAAATACTAAAGCTGGACTTAGAACATAGGTCTGTGTACCTCCAGAATCCACTCTTGGCAGTACATTACATGGTTTCTTAATATGTGCTAAATGTCAAATGTCAATAATGACTTTAGGTTCTTAGAGAAGAGGACGAAGAGACGTCCACAGTCTGCTGGGAGGGATAGAGGAATGGAAACACATATGTAAATAGCATGCTTATTTCCAGTCATTTCAAGTCCAGAGAGGGAGAGAGCTGATTTCAATTAATTTAAAATATAAGCCACATATCTAACTGATTATTTATGGAGGGAATGAAAGGTTAATGATTGTCTTGAGGAGGTGATTTCTCACACTGCCATGACATAAAATGAGCTGTTAGGTATCTGCTGGGATGTATTCTTCAGTGTCCGCTGGCAAAAAACATCCTTCCTGGTGACATCTGTTAACTTTTGATGGCAAGTTGGGACCATACATTTGTTGAATTTTTAATTCCCTGACAACTTTCAACACAATAAAATCAGGGGGGTTTGAGTTCTGTTAGAAAAATGAGTCAGATTCCTAAGACATCTGGTAGAGCTTGGAGAGAAAGAAAGAAGTGAGCCCAAAGGAAACAGAGTAAGTCTGTCTCACCAGACACAGGATTTAGTCTCCTTTGGAGAATCAGGAAGACAAAAGGGAGCTATAGAAAACATAAGTATTGTTAGATGAGCCCCTCAAAGAGAACCCAGGTGCCCAACCTTGTCACGTACTCAGCTTGATTATAGGCAAATCACTTAACTTTCTCCAGCCTCTATCACCTTATCTGTAATCTTGGACCATGAGCCTGGCCTTTCCTATCTCAGCAGTGTTGTCAGGATCAAACTGAATAACATCTGCAAAAGAGTTTGGGATGTGCATCATGTAATCATGTGGGGTTAAATAACTGTGGAGAGGGGTCATTTACTAAGATATTGTTTCTCAGTTTCAGAAAAACCTGAAGCTATTAGAATACCCACTTTAACCCATTCCCAGATGGTCTGTGTCAAACAAACTCACTTATTTGAATGTAGCTCTCTCATAGTTCTACCCTTTTGAAATTAAGCTTAAAGTGGAAGAGATGGGAGCGTTATCTAAAGATAGGAACCTTTAGGTGTCACAGAGACTTAAAGGCTGTAATTATTTCTTCATCTTTACTTTCAGTGCCTTCTTCACTCTTATTTAACTTACAGTTCCTACCAATCTTGGTTTTCCAGTTCACAGTAGATGAAAAGCTACAAATTGAAGGAGGTGTCTATGGAGAGAGGGGAGAGATGTTAGAATGAGGTACAGAGGAAGTGACAGACTGACTTAAAGAGGAAGGAGGAGTCTGGAAAAAATAATAGATGACATTGTACTACAGTATAATCATGGATGTTCATCCTGAGTCATCAGGGTATGGCTTGTTGCGTTCAGTAATTTCTGCTGAAAAACCTGGGGAAATTAGAATATATTTTAGGGATGGTTTCCATCAGAAATGCTCAAAGTCCCAATACCTAAGATAATACATTTCAATTATCTCGAAATCTTACTTACATAGGACAGCAACGATCCTACTGATGTGAGCTAAGTGAGGCCTCACTGCCAAAAGTGTCATGTTTTGCTCTTGTCTTTCCTTTTTTTGAATTTTTGGTGCAGGGCTTGTGGGAAGAAGGGTGGGATGGAAGGCTTGTGCGTAATACTGTGCACAAATGAACTAGTTAATGACAGCGGTTCTTGTTCAGTTAGTCTTAAATCTTTCTTCTTTTCATCTGTTACAAATGAACAAGGCATAAATTGTACCCTCAGTTCTTTAATGACTCTGGTAACCAAGAGAATATTCAACTTTGCTTTTATAGCAATTATAATCGCTCTTCCTGAATTAGTTTCAGAACTTCAAGTATAAAAGCCATTTTACAGTCTACTGTGAAATTTCAGGAGGAACTACCCAGTTCCCAAATCCATGTTGTATATTCGCTGTGCCTTTCTAAGATTTGTTGGAGAAGATGGATGGCTTGATGCAGTGGCAGATATGAGCAATGTAAGAAGGGAACACGTGTGAAATGTAGATAAAATTCATTGTTTTAAGGAGATTTATTTTTCTGCCCACAAATAGGACCTGAAAGAAAAAAGTGCCACAATCCTCATTCAGTGAGACTTAGACAATAGTTTCATTCACAGGAGAAAAAAGCTCTTATATACGAACTCACTGAACCATGCATGTAGCAGAGCATTAAATTATTTGTTAAAGGAGTCAGTGAATCATAGTCGACCCACTGGGGGGAGACGCCCCCTTGTTGACACCCCCATCTACTTCTCTGGGAAATTGGGGGCTGGGTATTATTGAGCAGCTAAAAATAATTCAGAAAATGTTGAGTTGGTTTTCTAGAGGCCCTTTCTTTTCCAATTTAATGCTTTATCTGCATAATTTTAGAAATTTGAAGTTAAATTGCTCCATAAGACTACTTGAGAGAGGCCCACAGACCCTTTGGGAGCAAAAGCATCTGTTTTTCTATGCTCACATTAAAAAAAAAATGTATGTGTGGAAAAGTGTCTATGTTTTTTCCCCTTAGATCCATCTGGTATGCAGATTAGGTTATTTGCAGACCTAAGTATCTCCATGTTTGGGTTTTCTACATCAGTGCCAAAAAAGGATCTATGTATAAAGATTGATCTTGCTTTGAGTACAGAACATGCCTTGCTATTCACCTTAATCTGTTTCTCTTTGATTTAGGTACCCTGAGAATGTTTGGAGGGCTGGGGAGAGAGATGAAGCAGGTTTCTGGTGTTAATTCACCAGATTTACCCATTGTATAGATATTTTCTCTTTAAGAAAAAGCTATTAGACCACGTGTGTGTGTGTGTGTGTGTGTGTGTTCAAAGAGAAGACATTTTTTTTCAGTCGCCCTCCCTTTTCTGTTTCCTCAGTTACAAGAAGATACTGCTATCCTGTGGCAACCTATCTAATTTCAGCAGATTGAGATTAGAAAAATAATTCCAAAGGAATTAACTTCTGATATATGTAGCAGAAATCAGCCTCAGAATATGCCAGACTTCTCAGAAGAAACCTTCCATCAGATATGATAAAAGCCGTTCATTTTCTTGAATGAAAACCCCAAGCTACTAAATTGCTTTAGTCTTAGTAAACATATATCAGAAGTCAATTTCTTTAGAATTATTTTTCTAATAATCTCAATCTGCACACACTGAAGGTCAGGGCTCCATATTGCAGGCATCTGACTTGAATAAATGTGCTGGACTAGTGAAGCAGAGAAGAGTCAGTCACCCATACCAGAGTCAGTCTAATGGCGATGGGGAGGGTGCAGATGGAAAAAGAAAGGCTGAAGCTTTTCACAAAGAAGGAAAATGGGAGGATAACCGAGAAATCTCATCAGCATGTATATTGTCTACAGGGAAAGCTTATGCAGAGAGAAGGCAATTGAATATGGCATCCAATAAAATGCTAGGATGTGAGGATTAGAGGACAAAGATTTCTCCCAAAAACATGTCTTTGGGAAGTTTCACTTCCCAGACTTCAATATTACATTCACTGTGACTGAATAGAATATGCAGAAGATTTAAACAGCGGGAGAGGCAATGAGAACATACGAATAAGAGGCAATAAATGGCCACAACTAAGTTATAGGAGCAACAGATCATTCTTGCCTGGAGGACTAAGAGGCCATTTCAACACATGTTGATCTTGCTGAGAATGCCTCATTGTATCAACCCTAAAACATTATTTCTCAAATTTCATATCCTCAGAAATTTCCTTAACAATTTGTGATCTATCCACATACCCCATGATACTATCATTTTCTTGGTATTTATTTCTATAGCTGCTTGTTTACTTAAATTTAGTAGTGTCCAAAGCAATAATATCCATGAAACTACATACAAGAAAATACTGTGTGAAAACAAAATCTATTCATCCAGATGTCACTGCAAATCCTCTGGTGTACTGTCAGGAGTAGTGGCGAATATTGCCTTAATGCAGCTGTGTCTTTAGGGAAGAGAATATAGACAGGTCTTCCTGTCCAGATAAAACAAGTTTTATTTGCCTTATGGTTCAAATCTTAAGAGTGTCCCCATCTACTTTCAAAGGGTCATGAGTCTTGTAAAGGAGCAAGATGATGGACAGTTTGGGAGGTAGCAGATAATGCCCAAGACTGTATACAAATGACAAATGTGGAAACTTACAAAGGCTTTCGTAAGGCAATTTACTTGTACTGCCCCACCTAGGAAGCCCAGCAGCTTTGATCAGCTAGAGTTCTTGGTCATAGGGCAAATAATAAATACTTAAAACATCTGGACTTTTTCATCAGTCTAACTTCCAGTAAAATGATGCATTTCCAAACATTGTGTCTTTTCTTAAAGTATCTCATCTAGAAGACCTCTCACAGCACCCTATTTCTATTTGCAATACTCTAGGCTTTTTTCCCCGGAGAAGGCAATGGCACCCCACTCCAGTACTCTTGCCTGGAAAATCCCATGGATGAAGGAGCCTGGTAGGCTGCAGTCCATGGGGTCTCAAAGAGTCGGACATGACTGAGCGACTTCCCTTTCACTTTTCACTTTCATGCATTGGAGAAGGAAATGGCAACCCACTCCAGTGTTCTTGCCTGGAGAATCCCAGGGACAGCGGAGCCTGGTGGGCTGCCATCTATGGGGTCGCACAGAGTCAGACACGACTGAAGCAACTTAGCAGCAGCAGCAGCAGCAGCAAATTTACTGTCAACTATTTTATGTTCACACTTACAACAACTTTTGTTTTAATATTTACAAGTTTATGCTAAATATCAAGTTGCATCTTTTTTCTTTTCTCCGTAGATGTTGTAAAATTGGACCCAAAGCCCTATAATCTTGAATCTCAAGACCTACTTGAAGGACTGTACAGGTGGTGAGTAGAAGGCTTGGCAGTGCCACTGGATTCATTACTTGGATTAAAGAAAAAAGGAAAGGCATCATCTGGCATAAGGCTGAGTAGTCACTCCAACATGTGTTTTTTCCAGCCACAACCACTTGGATATGGGCGGGATATTGCAAGACTTCCTTCACTGGCCCAGGACCCACACTTTCCTATCTGTAGATATTTATCAGGATCAAGAATTCTAGTATCTCACTTGAAATGATAGAGTTGAAACTTGTAAGAGTTTAAAACTCTTCATAGATGTGATATGAATCACCCTGAAAGCTTACAAGAAGTATTTGTTAAAGATGCTGTTCTAGAAAGAACTGTGAACCTTGAAGTCAGGTGGTTCTGGATTCAAATCCTACCATTTACTTATTAGCTCCATTACACTGTGCAAAGCCGAACTATGGATGGTTTTGGGTAGAGTTTTAGACACCCAGGTTCATCCCAGGATGTTGAGGCCTTTAAGCTGGGAGGGGAGAGGAAGAAACATGGGATGTGGAAAATGAGATGTTCTCCTTCGAACTCCCTGATTTTGCCTCTGTGAATGCATTTTCTGTATGTGCAACGCTTCCAACATTTGACACCCTACTCTGGGAAATTTTCTGATTGCTGAAGGAAGCAAGTAAACATGTCTTCATTTTCAAATAAAAGAAAATATATCTCAGAAACCCAGTATGCTTCCTGGGCCTTTGGTTTTCAGGATAGTTCCTTACTTGGCAAGTTTCTCTCTTCTGGGAGCTGTGTCGTTTAAGTTTATCTCAATTTGCAAATGGATGACAAATGATAGAAGCTTAGTTTCTGGGCTGTAAAACACAGAATTCTCCTAATTTGCAAATGTGTGGTTTGGTCTTTCACTTTCGCTATTTGAATTTCCATTCTCTTCCTCATCTGATAGCTCATGCATTTTCGTGATCACACTGATACAATAAACTATTGGTAGCTTGAAGTCAGCCATGGTGGAAATATTTATTGGTCTGGCCAAAAAGTTAGTTTGAGTTTTTGTAAAATGGTATGGAAAAGCCCAAATGAATTTTTAGGGGTAATCCAATACATCACAGAAATTAGCCAACGCTGCAAATTAGGACTCCCCTGCCCCCGCCCCACCTTGAGAGTTAGTTTACCTGCATACCACTGGACTCAGAAGTACCCAGTGGATGGAAAGGCTGCTTCTCTTAACCACATTTCATTCACTCCTTCTTTCAGTGAACATTTGTTGAAGGCCTGCTCTGTACTAGTCCTGGGTCCAGACACTGGGGAGGCAGAGATCACCAGAACCTAGTGCCTAGCCTGGAGGATCCCACCATTAGAGTGGGAAAGATTGCCAAGTTAAGAGAGAACTATAACCCATCAGGAGAAGCGTAAGGACAGAAATATGTACCACATACTGAGAATGATTAACTCATAACCTGCTAGAGAGAGAAAAGACTTTGTCTCCAACTAAAGAATTTTTTTCCTGTGGTTTTTATAAGTGGGAGCCTGACAAACAGGTGACTTAAAGAGAATGCTATTTGGAAAACAAAGAGAGATGTATTTCAGAGGGCAATTTCTCTTGATTTCAGGAGAGTCCTGCTGTTTTACAGTGCTTACACACTAGAGGGAAGATTTTTATTTGGACCAACTGTAGGCATTTGTTGTAATGGTAAGCCAGGGTTGGCTCCATAAGAAATTGTGACTGATATGGTTCACCGGAAAAGCTAAGTTAGAAGGGGTATAAGTGGTTATATAGTAAAGAAAAGGTGATCGGTTAAGGGCAGTGCATCCCAGCTTTGCCAAGTCCAAGCTGTGAAACATTAGGCAAGTTACTTGACCTCTCAGTTTCAATTTTCCAGCTGTAAAACAGGGAACATAATAGTTGAGAGGCAGTGAAGTAGGGTGGTCAAGAGTATAGGCTAGACTACCTGGGTTTAGGTCCCTACTTTGCCCTTTAATAGCTATGTGACTTTGTTAACTTAAACTCTCTGATTCAACGAACTTGTCTGTAAAATGGGTCTATCATTAGTACCTACCTCACAGAATTGCAGTGAGGAATAAATGAAATGCTGTATCAATGTCTACAGCTCCTAACACAGTGCCCAATGCTTATCCTACCTATCTTAGTTACATTTTTCCCTTCCTTATTCCTAATGTGATGTTTCCCCTATCTATCCTTCTCTGTGGCAATCACATCTATCCTTCAAGGCACACTGCATATGCAGCCTCCTCCATGAAACCTTCCCTGATTTTATGTCCTCACTATTAAAATGGAGAGATGTAGTTTCCTGCTGCATGGGGTGAGGGATTTGGAGAAACATCAGAACTTGGTGTGGAGGGGTATCGAGGGCACTGGTCTGGAGAGCTCTTGGTTGGAGGTTCAGGGAAGGAACTGAGGTTTGCACTTAGAGCAGAGGGGTGAACTGAACTGGGGGTAAACCAACAGCAAAGTAATTCACACTGCCACCTGCCACTGTCCTGCCTCCAACATTGATCAGGACCATGAATCCAAACCACATGGAAAGTGTGTCTCGGAAGAAGATGTGTGTGGGGGGGCAGGGGATGGTTCTGCCCACAGACAAAGAAGCGCAGGTCATCACCTAACTTTTCATGTGTAGGCGTCACAGTGTTTCTACCACAGAAGAGAATGGGGGTGGGGGGACAGTGAGAGGGGTGAGAGCAGAAATTTGGCACGGTCAGTAAGATGGATGTCTACACCATTACTCAGGGGTCTTGGATCGCCCCACTCTGACAGTAACAACTGGACCTGGCCAATCTACACTTCATTTCAGGAGCAAGGGAGGCATGGCTATGCAAGGCTTTCTCACTTGAATCCACAGAGGCTGTGGCAGTAGAGAGAACACTGAGGAACACAATCCAGCTTCCTTGGAGGCTCAGCCTTGGGGCGGCATGGGTCACCTTGGGTGTCTGTGAAGGTGCAAGTACCCGGGCACCACTCTTCAGAGGGTCTGATTCACGGAGTCTGGTTTAGGACCCTGGAGTCTGTGTTTCAACACACAGTTTACTGTGATGCGCACCGAACTTAAAGAACTAGCTATCCGTATGATAGTAAATGCACTTTGAAAAACTAAAAGCAGGATCGTCCATGATTGAGTCTCATGAAAAGGAGTAGGAAGGGAGATATTGAACTCATGGGGTACACCCTTGGAGAACTGCCCTGGGAAGCCCTGGGCAGGCAGGGGCCAGCCTGAGGACACCTGCACAGACGCCTGGGAAAGGTGCCAAAGGAGGAATTTCTGGGTAGAGCCTGAGACAGAGACTAGAGGACCAGTGATTTCACTGGGGAGTGATTCCAGGATGCGCGGGTAGGGGAGTGAGGACATGAGACAGCCAAGGGAAAGAAGCCAGCACAGGTGCACTGACGAACAGGGGGGTCTGAGCACCTCTGGGGGTGGTCTGCTGCTCACCTATCTGAAGGGCCAGGAAGTCGAAGTCTGTGTCTTTCAGTTCCCATTCACCACTAGCTAGTAGCTTCTGTCAGGAGGATTAATTCCTCCCCAACACTGATTTATCTGACTTTGTCTGATTTATCTGACTTCAAGTGAGAACAGCACGTGCTGACGATAGGATGCTGTTGGCATGTATAAAAAAGGCTAGTGCCCATCAAGGTGGTGCGGGGGGGGGGGGAGCACCAACAGCATCTGCTATAACTGCAATGACCTTATGTCACATATGTTGCACTCTGTTATCCACATATTGCTTTGATTTGCATCACTGCAATTGATAAAAATAATGAGGTAGGCAGTAAAGTGTGATGGTGGTGGGAGTGGCCTATGGAATCAGACTGACCTAGAACACCAGTTTCTCCTCATTGTAGCTGAGTGACCTTGGACAAGTCATTTCCCTCACTGAGCCTCACTTCCCACATATGTAAAGTAGGGCTCATAATGACACCTATTGCATTATGGTTATTGTAAGGCATAAATGCAGAATTCCCAGCAGAGGGCTCGAGATATAAGGGGGCTGAAGCAATATTACTTCCCTTTATGCCTCCATCTCTGTTTTTTGTAAAGTAATTTAATTTATTTTTTGGCTACACCATGCAACATGTGGGATCTTACTTCCCCGACAGGGCAGGGATCAAACCCAGGCCCCCTGCTTTGGAAGCATGGAGTTTTGACCATTGGGCCACCAGGAAGCCCCCACCCCTCTCTCTTTACTCAACTTGTACCCCCATTGTATGGCACCAATGTGGTACTTAAGGTTTCTAACATGGAAGGCTTAAGTACACCCTGGAAAAAAGTCCACATTGCTCATGAAGCAGTAGATCGAAGGTGCCATTTAAAATAATACAAAATCTAGAAAAGTAAAGGGGATGGGCATTGACCAAGTTCAGACGCTGGAAGGCTTTCCCCCTGGAGAGGAAGATATCTTTTAGACTACATGTTGAATGATGCGGGGAATTGTTTTTGGCAGAGAGAAGGGAAGGAGGACCCCAGGTGGGAAGATGCCCTGGACAAGGTCTGGTGGTAGAATAGGACAGAAAACAAACATAAGCTAACATTTATTGAGCACTTACTGTGTACAAGGCACTGTGGAAAGTGATTTTTTTAACATGTCTTATTTCATCAAATCCCCACCACAACCTTGCAAGTTAGGCACTATTATCAATTTCATCTTCCATGTTAGGAAACTGAAGCACAAAGAACTGTTGGCTGATTTGCCTGAGGCCTCACAGGCAGGAAATGGTGAAGCCTGGAGTCGAAATCAGATGTGTCTGACTCCAAGCCCAATCACTAAGTGTGAGCAGTCATAATAATAATTACTAATCATAAGAGCTATCGTGGTTCCTGTGGAATGATCAGCTCCCACTATGGATTCAATTCAATAAAGACTGAGCACCTCCTGTTATTATGTATTATTACCTAAGTGAGGAGCAGTTATAGCCTGAATCTTTGGAAATTCTCCTTTATTGTGGGGTACCCTGGGAATTTTCCTTTGGTTTCCCCTAATTATTTCTTAAAGCCGTGGGCTTGGTTCATACGATTATGACTCCAATTTTCGATTCCCTATCAGCATATGACACGAGTTGTCATTGTTTAATCACAGGCTGCACTTGTGATGAATGTTGGATAATCTGAACAAAAGCACAGGAAAACTAATTAGAAGGAACCAAAGGCAACAGGCTCACAGCCTTGAACAAGAGACTGTGCAGGTTTCTAGGACTCAGTCCCTGAAGCTCTGACAATGCATTTTGATCCTTGTCTGAATGCAAATGAACGACTCCATCACATCATAGGCAGTTTGTCACAGTGCAGGTTATTTAGCTGGTTAATTAAAAGTCTGAGTGAGCTGGTGCCTATCTGCATTGGGCTCTGAAGATAACCAAACCTGTGTTCTGACCAGGCAAGTTAATTTAAAATAAGTGACCTCAATTGGGTAATGGCTGCAGGTTCAAATTCAAGAATCACTATAATTAGTCCCAGATGGATCTTAATTGTTCTTTCAGGAAACAGAGTGATGAAGGGGGAAAGAGAAATGCCCAAGCCTAAAGTAAAGGTTATTTGCCTTATCTTTCCAAAAGCAGGGGAACTGACTGGAGCAGGACATAGTTAAGATGGTATAGCAAGACTTCCATGGCTGCTGTCCAAATGTGTCCTTCTAGATATAGAGTGGGCATAGCTCTTTTGGAAACAAGAATTCAGTGCTCTTACCTATGTGATCTCAGGCAAGTTATTTAACCTTATGTCCGTTTTTCATCTACATAATGGAGAAAACACTATGAATGCTACCAACCTCAGAGGATCGAAGGAGATGCTGTGCAAAACTGCTTTGAAAAAAATATTTGTAAAGCTCTACAAGGCGGTATTTATTCTTGCTTTAATCCAGGAAAGGCTCCTAATCAGAGTTGTGGTTTTTGCGTATATGGCCATGCTAGGCGTGTTCCTCTTTTTTTTTTTTTTTCCTTCTACTCTGCTGTAAACCAAGTACCTTCTGAACTACGCCCCTCAAGAGGTGAGAGGATGACAGTTGGCAGGATGTTCAGCACTGTATCTGTGTGATGGTACGTGATGTTCTAATTTCTTAGGAGGTGCGCCTACAGAGCTGAAAGGGATTTCGGCTTTGTGAGCTTTGGGAAGAAATCAGAGTGCACACGGTTAGCATTTTGCACTACAAAATCAGATCCATCTCCACTCGTGTTAATATAAATCTTTGACTTGAAATTACGTGCTGGCACAGCACTGCGGTACCACGAGGTTAGTGTAAGCCACAGTGAGAGTGGGATGGCTTTAACTTCTCATTTTTTATGTGAATGCTTGGTTTCCCTTCACTGTTCTGATATGTTCTAATTACCTATCTCTTCCCAAGCTCTGGCAGCCAACAGTAATAAGAATTTGTACAGTGATAAAAATAAGTGAAAGACTCATAACCCAGTACAAAACCCTGCAAGACCAAGACCTTGACCATTTGGGGATGCACAAATTACTGTTTTTGAAGCTGCTTTTTTGGTCCAGATTCCACTCTTTAAAGGGAATTGTACTGTGATGCCCATTTGAGTCCCCATTAATGGAATATAAGCATCTAAGACAGAGATTATAACCTATGCCGACTGACAGTAATCACAACTATTTATCCTTTAAGCCTAACCAAAACTCATTAAAGGAGCTTGCTTTTAAATCAGAATCTGCGTTCTGCCTTGTTAGAGGAGCCAGCACATAATGGAGTCGTGTCTCCCAGAACTGCATTGCTATCAAAGGGCTGTGCCTTTTGCTGAAAAGAGCTTGAGGTCATAAGGGACAAATAAACAAAAAGCCCTGGCTCCACATTAGCCTTCACCCCTGGGAAGCATGCATCCATGGTTTGGAGTGGCAGAGAGCACAGCTTTGCAAGGAGTTTGCAGAGGTTTAAGCCATAGGCTGGGCCTTCGCTGCTACACATCTCCCTGGGGAGTTTGTGAGGTGTGCCATAGGCAAAAGTCACAGTACGCAGTGTACCGAGGACTGGCAATTATTCTCCAAGTGATAAATGCCAGGACTACCCTCCCCCCACCCTGAAAAACGTCAAGAAGCTATTTATTTAACTCAACAAATACTTATTGAGCACTTACTAGGTTCCAAACTATTTTAGGTATTGGGGATATGAACAAGCACCCTGCCCTCAGGAAGCCTGTATTCTACTTTGCTTGTATGGTGATCACTCCCACTCGTAAATTTCTACAAGGTTTCTAACTCTCATCCTTTCCTCAGACTACTGATTATTTACCCAAACTAGGCACATGTCCTGTCGTCCCAATTAGACTCAAAGTACTTGAGGGCAGGGCCTCAGTTTAAACTAATTAGTGTGTATATCATTCAGCACAGTGCCCTGTATGCAGGTGTTCAATCACTGTTTTTGGATGATGAGAAAAAAGAGAACTCCAAATGCAAGGAAAAAAAGATGAGACTTTACACTGACTTCAAATGTCATCTTTCTGGTGTAGTATATTTTCTTATGAATGGACTCTTAACCTAAACACTAATTCCAGGTAGTTGGGTGGGAAGCGGGATGGGGGTGAGAAGGCAGGTGGCCTTTTCAAGGGAGTCCATATGTAGATATCTGTTTGGTCCCTGTATTGGCGTAGTCTTGGGTGGTGTGGTGCGAGGAAGCTGGACACTGGAATCAGATCTGGGTTTAAATCCTTTCTCTTTCACTCACTGCTTGTGTGGCTGCTATATGTATTAGTCTCTCTCTCAGCACCTCTGTTTCTTCATCATAAAATGATGGGGTGGTTTAATCCCTAAGCAGAACCTTCTCATTTCAGATATCATGCTACTATATTTCCTAGTAGAAAAATTCCGTTTCTTGAGGATCAAAAAGTCGTGATGAAAGATAGAGTTGTGTTCTGGCCTATGTAGTCTGTGTTCTTATTGGTATCAAGTTTCAACCATTCTGCTTTACAACATCTGAGTTACTCTCTGTTTCCTAATTGGCACTGCTTATTAGCATTCACTCTGACAAGGGAGCTTGTCATATCTATGCAAATACAAATTTCCACCCCCTTTCACCAAACCAGGTGAACTATTGGCCCCTGAAGACTCAGTTCAACAAGTCATCAGGAACAAGCTGTCTGGGTCTCTAAGTCAGGCGTGTTTCTTGTGCATTCCCATTAGGATCTTGTTCGTTTCTGTCACTGCAGTTAGACCATGATCATCTGTCTACCTGACGCTTCTCTGTGAACTCATGAGCTCCTTGGAGGCAAAACCATGTCTTCTTTGTTTTTCACCTTTTCTTTAAACTTGCTACTAGTTTTTATCTGAGACGACAGACCCAGGCAGCACACATAGGAATGTCTTGCTTTCAAGGACAGTTTGAAACCATATCTTTACATTTCAGCAGTTCTACTGGAAAGGATTGTGCATAAGAGCCTTCTGTTTCCTTTTCTCACGCAGCTAAGAAGATAAAAGCATTCACTTGTTTCTGCCACTTCAAATATTATTCTTATTTATGTAGATTCTATGAAGAGAACACTTGAGTAATGGGTTCTTTCCAGTTTCCACAAAGAACTGAGTCTGAACTAGTCCTCTGTATGCAAAAAAAAAAAAAAAAAACCAAAACACAACTTTGTTCGATGTGTTGGGTTCTGTTGCAATGAGAGTGCAAACGAAACCATCCCCATTTCCTCTGGAGTACAGTAAAGGGAAATTCATCTCCATCTGACAACTTTTCAGCTAAGCTCCCTGAGCAAAGCCAATAATATGGAACTCATGAAAACAGTTTGAAGACTGAACGGCTTTCTCTATATTTGGAGAAACAATACCATTTTCTCTTGGCTCATAAATCCTCCAGTTCCTGGACCATTATGAACATGGTTCTTTTTCTTTAAAAAATATAGTTTGATGGCAAGATTATCATGCATGCATTCTTAATGTGAGTTAAGAAAGTGAGGAAAATGAGTTGTAGGTCACTGTGTGGTAGGGACCACTAGGAAGTGGCTAGGCGTTCATGTGTATTGTCTCCGGGGGTGTTGAAATCTGTGACTGTCGTTAGTTAAGCAAGGGGTGTGGTGGGAGCTGCAGTGGACAGAACCATGGGAGAAGAATACAACTGGGGAAGTTGTCGTGGGCAA
Source organism: Odocoileus virginianus (assembly GCF_023699985.2). NCBI lineage: Eukaryota > Metazoa > Chordata > Mammalia > Artiodactyla > Cervidae > Odocoileus > Odocoileus virginianus. The sequence goes on along the minus strand of NW_027224329.1, from coordinate 2,059,181 downwards.
AATCTGCCCTCTCACTTGGTCTTGGCCTTCCCTGGTGGCTCAGATGGTAAAGAATCTGCCTGAAATGCAGGAGACCCGGGTTCGATCCCTGGGTTGGGAAGATCCCCTGGAGAAGGGAATGGCTACCCACTCCAGTATTCTTGCCTGGAGAATTCCATGGACAAAGGAGCCTGGTGGGCTACCATCCATGGGGTCACAAAGAGTCACGACTGAGCGGCTATCACTTTCACTTAGTTTCAATATTTCACAATTAGTACTCTATCTTCAACAGGTTGAGTGTGAGAAGCAGCCCATAACTCTTCCGGGGAGGAGCCCTGGACAACACTACCCTCCCCTAATGAAAGCCAATGCCTGAGGCTTCAGAGATGGGTCTGCTGCCCCCTGTTAAGAGCTAAGGGCTCTGTTGGGAGATGCACTTTACTGCCACTCCTTGAAGCTCTCTCTGAGCAGCTTGGCAGTGGTTGCCATGGACAGCAAGTAGCAAATGGGCTAGGGTCTGAGTTTGAAGGATTGTGCTGTGCTTGAGTGGGTGAGACTGAAATTAAGTTAATGTGTGTACAAATAAGGTGCGTTTCTTTCCTTCAGGACTTTGAGAAAATGGCAACAAAGCAGTCTGTCAAGCAACAATTGATTTTATATTGGCCAAGGAAGAGGGAGGAGAAGCAATTTATTGAGTAGGAGGTTCTCCAGTTAAGCACAGGCAGTAGTTTGAAATAAGGTCAAGAGAAGTGAAAAGGGCTCTCAGAGCTATTGAAGAGATAGTAATGATGAAAAGGCACTTAAGAACGGCCATTAAGAAGCTTTCTATAGTACCTTCTTAGAGGGCCTAGTCCTTTGCTTCAGGGTCTCTGGAGCCTCATTTCTTAATCGAAGACCCAACAGTACTGAGATTTCACTGCATCTGATTCTGCCCTCTTATGTACCTCTACAAGTGTGTGTGTGTATCTTTTAGATAACATTTTTTCAAATAAGTTCACCCAGTCTTCCATTTGCTGTGTCCCCATTCTTTCTTTCTTTTTTTTTTTTTTTTTTTGATGTGGACCATTTTAAAAGTCTTTATTGAATTTGTTACCACATTGCTGCTATTATATGTTTTGGGTTTTTGCCCAGGAAGTGTGTGGGATTTTAGCTCCCCGACCAGGAATGGAACTCGCATACTCTTCATTGGAAGGTGAAGTCTTAACCACTGAACCACCAGGGAAGTCCCCTGTGTCCCCATTCTTAAGATTAGTGGGCACACTTCCTGCCAATGCTGAGCTCTGAAAGAGACAGTACCCTTCCTGCCCTGTCCTCAATAATGATCCAGTTATAGGGAGAGCCAAAATTTCCACTGTTGGAACAACTGACAGCATGCAAATAAATTAAAGCACATAAATTTAAACTCAGCACTCTTGTTGATGACCAGTTAACCCCACTATGGTAGGACCAAAAAACCATAATCAAAGTACTTGCCACTCTCTTGGTAGTGCTTACATATCCAAATCTTTAAGATGATTGTAATAAACTAACAGCACACCATCAAAGACAAATATGAAGACTCTGAATATCTGGGGACCATGTCCTAACCACCAAACTCTTGTGTGACTTCACCATGTCAGTCTCCCTCTCTTGGGACCTGCCTCAGATTACAGAAGGAGCTTATATGCTCTTTGAGTTCTTGGACTCAGTGACCACATGTTCCTTTCTTTATTCATTTTCTCCTCCTCTTTGAAATGAGGTGCAGTGACTCTAATTATAATGCTTGTGGACTTGCCCTCGCTGGGGAATCTTAGAATACCTTAGAGAAATTGTCTGATTCATCTTAACATCATTCTGGTAAGGCAGGGGAGGAGTTTTCTATTTTATGGCTAAGTAGATGAAAGGTGCGGAGAAGGCAATCGCAACCCACTACTCCAGTACTCTTGCCTGGAAAATCCCATGGACGGAGGAGCCTGGTGGGCTGCAGTCCATGGGGTCGCGAAGAGTCAGACACGACTGAGAGACTTCACTTTCACTTTTCACTTTCATGCATTGGAGAAGGAAATGGCAACCCACTCCAGTGTTCTTGCCTGGAGAATCCCAGGGCCTATGGAGCCTGGTGGGCTGCTGTCTCTGGGGTCGCACAGAGTCGGACACGACTGATGTGACTTAGCAGCAGCAGCAGATGAAAGGTGAGGTGACTGTGTAAGGTCACCTGGGGATCTTGAGACAGAACTCAGTCAGCTTTCTGGTCTTTTACCTATAGTGCTAGACGACTTCAGAAGGTATTTGTCAATTGCTATTCTTTTTCAGAGTAGGGTTTTGGTGCTACATGTATATCTGGGAAGCCGCTTGGTAGTTATATTAATTTTTAAGAGAATAGTGGTGCCTGGCTACCAATCTCTTCCACTTTAGCTCTACCTCTAGTGCTTGTCTGCATGCTAAGTCACTTCAGTCGTGTCCAACTCTTTGCCACCCTATGGACTGTAGCCCATCAGGCTCCTCCATCCATGGAATTCTCCAGGCCACATAACTGGAGTGGGTAGGGATTCCTTTCTCCAGGGGAATCTTCGCAACCCAGGGATCAAACCCACGGTTCTTATGTCTCCTGCATTGGCAGGTGGATTCTTTACCATTAGTGCCACGTAGGAAGCCTCTGTAGTGATGTGACACTAATTGTCACCAGCATCCCCAGGCTCTGGCCTGGGCCCATTGAGTCGTGCCCCTTACTTGTCAATGTGTTATAACTTTTGGATAGAGACAAATTCGACCCTGTCGAATCTGGGTACAAGGCAAACTGCCCCAACAGGAGTGGGATGAAATTGACTGAGAGGGCCAAGTGGGTGGTTGCCAACAGTGGCATCGGACTGACCACAGGCTCCTTCCCACACTCAGTCTCATTGAAGTCCAGACCTTGACATGGATCAGTCAATGGCCTTTGCACTTCAGTGTCAGTGCAGTGAAGAACTTGAGTCTGTACATTTTATTTATAGTTACGTATTTTGCATTGGCTTTGTGACTCTTTTATAAGGGAGTCTTGGGGTCTAAATTATTTAAAATACAAAGGTCCTGTGGCAATGTGAGTGTGAACCATAAGTAACATTTTTAATTTTTTTTATTGTGGTCAAAGTCACACAATATAAAACATACTATCTTCATCATCTTTGTACAGTGCATTTACACTAAGGACATTTGCACTGCTGTGCAACTCTCACCACTATCCATCTCCCCAGATTTCCACCTTGCTAAACCGAAACTCTGTCCACATTAAATGCTAACTCCCTGTTCCCTCTTCCTACCCCCACTCCCAGCCCCTGGCATCTACCAGTGTGCTTTCTGATTCTATGAATTTGATGATTCTAGGTATCTCCTATAAGTGGAATCAGACAGTACCTCTCTGCACCTAATGTATAACAATAAATAGCTTTTGTATTGCTGTTGTAAACTGTGTTTCTTGCAGCCCTTATGAACCTGTTTGTTACAGTGTCTGTTAGAATCTAGGACAAGACTCCTGTAATTATGAAGCTGTGTGATGAACCTTCTAATTGCTATATTTTGGTTGCTTTTAATCTGGGAAATTGTCCTAATAAATCTGGATAATGATTCTGAAAAAATTCATTAATGTTTACAAGCCAGTAATTGTAACCCCTAGGAGCTTGTCAACCCCTCAGTATCCACAAAGGCTTAGCTGGGACATTCACAGCATCAGCCGTAAAAGGACCAGGTATCAGGGTGCTTTCCTCCTGTGCCAACTGAAAACAGATTCAATGCCTGTAGAGGGATAAAATAGTTATCAGTGGTTAATGTTTCCTTTTTTCTATTTTTTTAAAGGATGGATCTGAGGTCTCACTTGATTTAAGTGGTATAGTTAACTCAAAGGAGGCTATTTGTATTTTATTTTCCCCTTTGAACTGGTTCATATTTTTATAATTTTAGAATAAGGTACCAGCCTTGATCCTAAAATGTTGGTGTTAATGGGTGGGAGAGAAAGTCTTTTGATGTAATAAGTCTTTACTGCAACCTATTGTACTTTTCTTTGGGCAAAGGGCATCTGAGCAGCAGTAACAGTAGAGAGGGATATAATAGGCTTGTGATGAACAAACAGACCTCAGTTAATCAAAATCCAACTGCCATAAATTCTTAATTAATAGGAATTTTCCCCAGGCATTTTCCAGATACTGTAAGGACTGATGAGATATTTATATATATGGATGTGGCAAAACTTTGATCAACCCGAAACTCTTATTAATGGGGACATTTGTTGTTCTGTATTCTAAGGACAGAGGTAAATGATAAGCTTCCAGGCTGTGTCCTGACCTTGGAACGTATCATCTCTATCTCTCCCTTCATCTGGGTCTCCAAGTCTAAGCAAAGCTCACTGATGTTGAGGCTTGCAAGATTCTCAGTCGGCAAAGAAACTCTCAGTGATGGTCACTAGCCTGGAAATCTGAGAAAGCAGGAAAGTTGACTCACACATTTTGAGATGCTTATCATACTCTGCCTTCCAGAATGATTGCATTGCCTTATCACCCCTAGCATGGAAGACATGTCCTTTCCCCTCCCAACATATCTAGCACTGTGTGTGGTCAAAGGGATCAGACTCCGTCAACAGTTCTTGAATTGAACTTCCTACCTGGTTTTTCACAGTGCTGGGAATCATAGCCTGTTGGAACGGGAAGGGACCATCATATTCAATACATTCATTTTCCACTTTAGGAAATGGAGGCACAGAGCAATAAGGTGACTTTCTGAAATCATAAAGCTAGGTCTCCTGCCTCAAGGCTTTTGTACTCTTGCTTTAGAAAACTCCAGGATGTTTCCAGTCATCCCAAGGACTCCCATGAGGTTCCTTAATGAAAATTAATTCGAATTTGTGTTTATTTTTTTAAAGTGAAATCTCCAAGCTTCCTAGGAAAGAATCAAGTAAATAATGAGGTATCACAATGTTTAAAAATGGGGGAGGGGGAGGGAACTGTTGGTTGAACAGGAGGATTTCCTTTGTGAGACCAAAGCTTCTATCATCTGAAATAAACAAGAGTCTTGCTGTTTTGAAGTAATGATCTTGAATGAGTTTTTCCTCTTTATTTTCCCAGAGGGAATTTGCTTCTAAATATTCACGAAGCCAGTCTAGCCAGTCTAATGTGAAGTATGACCAGAGAATCAGACCATCTTTTATAATAAGCCAAAGATTAAAATCTCTAAATATAGAATACTGAGGCCTGCTACTAACTCTTAGGATAAATATCTTTGCATTTTGGGGAACAAGTTTATTTAAGGCTGCCAGTGAGTGTTAAAATCATCTAATATGGTGAAGGTTTTTATTGCAAGTACAGAATCTGACTCACTTAGGGCCTGGAAAATAGTAGTCTGGACTTCAGAGAAACAACATGGGCAGTTAAGAATCTTTAAGAAATCCAACTGGAGGCTTTGCTTTTGGGACACTGTTCTGCAATTTTGGGGTGCATTTTGAAGTATTTATTTATTTGGCTGCACTGGGTCTTCGTGCATCCTGAGGCATGCAGAATCTTTAGTGGTGGCATGTGAGATCTAGTTCCCTGATCAGGCTTTGAACCTAGGCCCTCTGCATTTGGAGCACAGAGTTTTAGCCACTGGATCATGGGGTGTATTTTTGCTTCAAAATATGTATTAGGGTAGTCTAGGATATGTTAAATAATAGCATTAAATCACCAAATCATTAGGGTAAGAAACAGAGACCACTGGACACCATGATTGGTGAGGTAATAAAAAGGGTTCCTGAAGAGGATGAATGAAGCAGCCAATTTACAGTGAGAAACCTGGAATGGTTGGAGGTGGGGATGGAAAGGGTTCATCTACTAAGAGATGAAGGAAAGCCAGTGGGTGCGCTTGGCTACATTCATCTATGTCTGGAAGCGTGCCCATTAGGAGATTGGGGAGCAGGGAAAGCAAAGAGGAACAGGAAGTCTTTTTTCACATATGGGCCTTAACATGTGTCTGGGAGAAGAAGATGGACAGGCACAGGTCTTATATACACTTGGACCTTTGATGTTATGGTTCAGTTGCTAAGTCATGTCCGACTCTTTGCGACCCCATGAACTGCAGCACGCCAGGCTTCCCTGTCCTTCACTATCTCCCAGAGTTTGCTCAAACTCATGTCCATTGAGTTGGTGATGTAAACCAACTATCTCATCCCCTGTTGCCTTCAATATTTCCCAGCATCAGGGTCTTTTCCAATGAGTCAGCTCTTTGCATCAGGTGGCCAAAGCATTGGAGCTTCAGCATCAGTCCTTCCAGTGAATATTCAGGGTTGATTTCCTTTAGGATTGACTGGTTTGAGCTCTCCTTGCTGTCCAAGGGACTCTCAAGAGTCTTCTCCAGCACCACAATTCAAAAACATCAATTCTTTGGTGCTCAGCCTTGGTCCAACTCTCACATGACTACTGGAAAAACCATAGCTTTGACTAGACAGACCTTTGTCAGCAAAGTGATGTCTCTGCTTTTTAATACACTGTCTAGGTTTGTCATAGCTTTTCTTCCAAGGAGCAAGTGTCTTTTAATTTCATGGCTGCAGTCACTGTCCACAGTGATTTTGGAGCCCAAGAAAATAAAATCTGCCACTGTTTCTACTTTTTCCTCATCTATTTGCCATGAAGTGATAGAACCAGATGCCATGATCTTAGTTTTTTGAATGTTGAGTTTTAAGCCAGCTTTTTCACTCTCCTCTTTCACCCTCATCAAGAGGCTCTTTAGTTCCTCTTCACTTTCTGCCATTAGAGTGGTATTATCTGCATATCTGAGGTTGTTGATATTTCTCCATGCAGTCTTGATTCCAGCTTGTGATTCATCCAGCCCAGCATTTCTTTGACTTTATATTTTATTAAATTATATTAACTAATTGATTTATATATTTTGGCTCCACTGGGTCTTAGTTGTGACACTTGGGATCTTTGGTTGCAGCATCTGGGATCTAGTTCCCTGACCAGGGATCGAACCCAGGCCCCTTGCATTGGGAGCATGGAGTCTTAGCTACTGGACCTCAGTACTGAAGTCCCTGACATTACATTTTATAATTAGTTTACTCATATACAAAATAAGCTGTAGTCTTTTCGAATTCTTTTAATTCTACAGCCCATATGTACCTAGCATATACTATATTATTTTACCTTTGTTGAAATGTTGCTTTCTAACTTGACTCACGTTGCTAAGGGCTATTACAAATTTTAAAAAGGAAAGAATGAAAGAGAACGTTTGTTCCTGCCAAGAGTGCCTAGTATAGTACTCTGAATATAAGCCCTTTTGTGATGTTAATCTCAGAACAGTTGACTGGCCCTTGTCTGAAAAATTTTCCTTGTAAATTGTAGTAACTATTCTAGAGGTTTAACACCTTTGCCTTTCTTCTTTTTTGTGATTTGTCTCTTGATTATGCAGTGATTTCTTAGGTAGCTAAGCAATTTTGTCCACTCCAGGAGGTCCTATTCTATGTGGCATCTTGTTTGTCTATCATGAAGATATGGCCTCAGATTGCCCTTTGAAATCCAGGTAAGTAACACCTGCCAAATCCCTTATCTATTTTTGTCTTTTGAAGATTCTGAAAGACTTTGCATTCATTCCACCTATAGACACATACTGGCAAATAAATGGCATCTTGCTTTGGTTCAAGGGGTCTCCAGTGTAGTTGTTTTCTCTCCTATCTGGTACTCAGCCAAGTATATAATGTGAATGTCATGGAGAAGACAGACCTGCATGTGAAGTTTAGAACCATCACTATGTGGTGGTGGAAGAATGTTTAAATCACAGCTTCTAACCATGCCTCTGAAAGCAGGTCTCCTGAAGTACTTTGGAATGCTGAGTACAGAGAATCTTTCTTAGATAACCTCTAGTGTTGAAAAGGATCTGATCAGATGTAGGGTGAGTTGTGGCAGTGGGCATGGAAAGGAGAAGGAAAAATTCGAGTAATTTCTCTATCGCTGTCCCTTCAGACCTATGATTTATCCTAACCATGTCCTCTGACCTTCTCATTTTTTTTTATGTTGGATAGGGTAAAAAGGAGTATCTATTGGATAAAGCAAAAAATGCAAGATTGTTGGGAAGATTCTCTGGAGTAGCTTGTATCCACTTCTGAGAGATAGCAGTGGGATAAAAATCTTACCAAAAGAATGATGGGAGCATCACTGTATCCGATCTACTGGATACTTGATTAACTTTCCATAGTGTTTCAGCTAGTCAGGAAGAGATTCTATTAGTGTGCAAAATCTCCCTCCTCAACCCTGCCTCACCAGGCAAATACCACCATAGGTGATTGGAAGAGCTGCATTCACAGTGTATGAGCCTATCATATTCAGGTAAACCTACACTCCAGGAGTAAACTGGGCATTTTGACAGGCACATTTATGTTTTTAGGCCATGAGAGAGATAGGAACAGGCTCACCCCTAATTTTTTGAGGGCACATAGTGAGAGTACAAATGGAGGACTGCATACCACACATCTAAATGTTACAAAGTTGGAAAGCAAGATATGCCTTGGCTCGGTCTGTGTATCCACCTGTCGACCTAAATAGAGAGATAAATGGACATAAGCTCAAGCTACCAGAAATTGAGTTTATTTGGAAATAGCAGAGAAATTGCAGTTCAAGAAATGCAAACTACAGGGGAGTCTGTGGAAGGTGTGGAGTGGGTTGCATTTGTGAGAAAGGAACAACACAAAGTGGGGGCCCACACCCAACCAGAGCACAAGTTCTAAGTTCACTGGCTTGTGGATGGGAGGAGATTCTTGGCAGATATTCATTGTTGGGAGGTAAGGCTCAGAGTTCTGTAAATTAGGCGCTTATAGGAAATCAATCTTTCAGGTCTTGAGTTTCATTTCCCTAAGGGTACACACATGAGATTCTCTATTTCACATACAGTATGTCCCCTACATATGAATTTTCAAAGATGTGAATGTGTGATCACACATCCAACCATATAAGTTAGTTTACGTGCCTGGCATACATTGTCATGTGCATGTATCCACTACAAGTGGTTATGTTTTTGTGTACTTTACTGTACAGTACTATATAGAGTACAGTAGTACAGTATCTTTATTTCAAGCCCAGGATGTCTGGAAGCAAGCATAAAAGCAGTGGTGATGTAGCTGGTACTACTGTACTTTTCAAGGTAAAAGTAAAGTGAAGGTTGCTCAGTCATGTCCAGCTCTTTGTGACCCCATGGACTGTAGCCCACCAGGTTCCTCTGTCCATGGGATTCTCCAGGCAAGAATACTGGAGTGGGTTGCCATGCCCTCCTCCAGGGGATCTTCCCGACCCAGGAGTTGAACCTGTGCCTCCTGCATTGCAGGCAGATTTTTTATCATCTAAGCCAAGGTACTGTAGTAAAAGGTTGAAAATGTTTTCTTTATTTTTTGTGTTTGTTTTTTATATATTATTTGTGTGAAAAGTATTATAAACCTATTACAGTACAGTACTATATAGCTGATTGTGTTAGTTGGGTACCTAGGCTAACTTTGTTGGACTTATGAACAAACTGGACTTATGAATGTGCTCTCAGAATGGAACTTGTTCATATGTAGGGGATTTGCTGTACCCTGTTGGGGCAGGGTAGGGTGAGCTGGGGTGGAAGCTGAGCCCAGGGCTTAGAATTCCTGGATGGAGACTGGATCTACCTAAACTGGGATGAGGTGGAAGAAGCCAAGGAGAGCAAGCTCCTCACCCCACAAAAGCTTACTTTTGTGACTTGAGGTTCCTGCACAATTTTCCATGTCTTCCAAAATGACATCATTCAAGTAGAATACAGTGAGAGAGTGCAGATATCCGGAAAAACTATCTGCTAAACCCCTTCACTTAGAGTTACTTGGGGAGGCCACTTTTAAACAAAATCATCCATTTTTCTCTGGTTTCCTACATCATGAGTTGCCATTTTCTCCTTCACTGTCCCTGCCCTTGACCCCATATACCTTTGTGCTCTGATGTGGACATCCCTGTTTGCCTTATATTTCCTTTTCCTTTTTCCTCATGATGTTCAACCAGCTATTAACCTTTCAACAACTCTCAAGAACAAAAAGAAAAAAAATCTTTCTGTTTCCGTGTTTATGATATGAGGAATCCTTTAAAGCATGGAGCTCAAGGCAGTAGTCCTCACCTGAGTTTAAGGATGATATTGGGTGCTCAAGTCTAGGGACCCAGAAGGGTTGAGCACCCACCCCAGATACTTATCCTGTGGGTGTTTATGCTTTCTTAGAACTAGTCTTAGTTTATGCTTGGGTTTCCAGGAGTTAATGAAAGGAAGGCGAGCTGTACCTTCCAGACATTGCCAGTTACGTTCACGTGATTCCCTCGCAAGGAAGAAGGAAATGGGCAACCCCTAGGGCAGTTGTTGATAAAATAATGAAGATCGTGATTCTTTATCTGAGAATGAATGCCTGCAGATGGAAATTCTAGGTGTACTTACATACCACTCTGAGAATGTACCCCTCACAATTTATTCTACTCTTGTGGAGCCCATTGCATAGTTAGATTGGTTTGGTGCCACAAATAAATGAACCTGTTCATCATAAATGAATTCATCACCAAAGGCTAGGTTTAAGGGGCACATTGTCACTTCCATGCATTAATGGAATATGGATCCTCATCAAGTGGAGAAAATCTTTGTGAAATGCTCATTGTTTAACAAGGTTGGTTGTAAGCATAGCTGCTGCTCCAGACTTCATCAGGGTCCTTATCTCTTTTAACCTCTGGTTGAATCTACTCTTATTGAAAACCTCAGTCAGATGCAGGACTGATTACTGCAATGATTAGCAGCATTTGGAGCCAGACTCCTTGGGTTAAACGTCTGGCTTCACCAGTTATTAGCTCTATAAACTCTAAGTCTCAGTTCTTCCATCTGTTAAATGGAGATGCTATTCCCATCTGCCTTATGGGGCTAATATGAAGATTAACTCACATGAGATATAGAATTGGGCTCATATCCACCCACATTGATTAAAATTGTATCTGGAACATTATAAGCACTTAAAACATATTTGTTACTAAAAATGCCCAGCTGTCATATGGAGTTCAAGGCTTGAGTGCCTTTAATTATTTTAAGTGATGATGAAAAATCTAGTTAATTCTCAAATAGTCCTTGCACTTATCAATCAATGTATGTTATCCAATGTTACATTGGAAAAAAAACAGGTTGTCTAACATGCTAAACATATTAGTGAGAACTAAGAATAGCTCAAGTCTTAGACTCTGTTTTCATAAGACCTTAGATTCAACTGATATCTTGGGAGATCCATGAGGACATTGTTCTAGAGCAACAGTCCCTGAATAACTCATTTTCATACACACAGAACCCTACTACTCATGAGAAGATAGTTATGGTGTCAGGTGCTCTCCATGTTACTTTGATCCTCACAACACATGAGGACCCCATGAAAGGAAGGTAGTGGAACAGTCTTTTAACATGAGAAAATGGAGCCTCAAAAAACTCGCTTTCTTCAATGTCATGCAACAGGAAGGTGAGGGAGTTAGGACTTAAAGTCATGTCTGTTCAGTTCCCAAGTGTGTTTATTCAGCTATACTACACAATATTCTAAGAAGAGGAGATGATACCCTCAGACTGGCATATGAACTGGCAAGTTAGCTAAAGGTTGTACAGGGATCATTGAGAGGAAAGGCTGGCACAAAGGGGGAGCCAAAGGGGGAGGGGAACTGGAGAGAACCACTATGTGCTGAGTTGGGGGTCAAGTCAGGAGAAGACATAAGCCTTTAACATTTTTACTTCACTTGAGAGAGGTCTAGCCATTGGTGACAGTGCTCTGTGCATGCTAAATCACTTTAGTCGTGTCTATGAGACTCTACGGACTGCAGTCCGCCAGGCTCCTCTGTCCGTGGGATTCTCCAGGCAAGAATACTGGAGTGGGTTGCTGTGTCCTCTTCCAGGGAATCTTTCTGACTCAGGGATCGAACCTGAGCCTCTTATGTCTAATATGCACTGGCAGGCGGGTTCTTTACCACTAGCGCCACCTGGGTCTAGCCATTGGTGACAGTGCTCTAAGTAACCCCCCAATTACTAGACATATTTTGGAGTGAGCAATGCATTCTTTGTGTTAGAGCCTCACACTTGACAAGGTCCCCTAGTATTGTTTATCTTGTTTAAACTGTTATCTTTAGAATACTAACTTACTAACTTGCTTGTTTCATTTCTTAAAATGACTGTTTTTGAAGTGACTGTCAGAATCAAATGAAAGGAACCTAAGAGACTGACCTGCTTGAGGATTCTATCATTAAGTAGCACTACTTTTCATGAGGAGGTGATTTTAGCTTGAACTATTTCTAGGGGAAATCAGACATTCTATATTTTTTCTGCAAAGCACTTTGAAATGTATTGGTTTGGACTCTATTAAATTTGCATACTCTAGAATTCGAGCAGGAGCTTTGCTGAAATTTACCTTTGAGTTGTCTATGGGAAAAATAAAAACACAGTAAAGACTGAAGGGGAGGACTTCCCTGGCGGTCCAGTGGTTAAGACTCTGCACTTCCACTGCAGGGGGCACAGGTTCAATCCCTGGTCAGGGAACTAAGATCCCACGTGCTATGGTGTGGCCAAAAAAAAAAAAAAAAGACTGAGGGCTGATGTTTAAGTCTCTTTAAGGAGACAACCTTTCTGATATCCAAAGAACAGGCAATTAGGAAATATTCTTACCTATTTATTAAAATAAGTCTTCTATAACAGTGGTCCCCAACCTTTTTGGCACCAGGGACCAGTTTTGTGGAAGACAATTTTTCCACAGACCGGGGTGGGGTGGGGGAGTGGTTTCAGGATGATTTTCATAAGGAACACGCAACCTAGATCCCTCACATGCGCAGTTCAAAGTAGGGTTTGCGTTCATATAAGAATCTAGTAAAACCACTGATCTGACAGGAGGTGGAGGTCAGGCGGTAATGCGAGCTATGGGGAGCGGCTGTAAATACAGATGAAGCTTCACTCACTCACCTGCTGCTCACCTCCTGCTGTGTGGCCCAGTTCCTAACAGGCCATGGACTGGTAGCCATCTGTGGCCCAGGGGTTGGGGACTCCTTTTCTGTAAGGATATTTACTTATCCTCACAGAGAATTAACTTGGAATATTTGTATGTTCCTGAAAACAGTCTTAAAACTATTCTAGATCTGACTTTTCACTAATTCAGAATAGCCTCACCTTCACAGCCCCAGCTGGTAAGATTCTACTCTCCACCAGTTTCCTCTCTCCTTGTAATAAGTCATTTCTGATTGACTTTTTCCCTAGTCTAGTTAAGCTTGTTGGCTCTGGTACTATCCTTAGGCCTCCAGAACAGTTGGTCAGTGCCTTCTTTATGATAACTCTTTATACTTGAGAATGGTGATTAATCTGCTTCCTGGACTAAAGAGCCCCAACTCATTTAAAAGTCTTTCCTCATAGGCCCTGTTTTCTACTGCTTTAATCGTGTTTTGCTGCACTTCTCTGGATCTTCTCCAGTTGCATTGCAATTGTTCTAAGATGTAACCTGATGCATGGGCTTAATCTAGGGGTTGGTGTTGGCTACATATTTAATAAACAACTTAGAAATTAAATTGTTTAGTGCAGGGGTAAGAGCACTGGACTGGGAGTCAGAAGACTTGAGTTTCATTCTTGCTCCGCCACTTCCTAGGACTGTACAGAGTCCTAGGACAAATGTGACTTGTCCACATTTGGACAAATCATCTAAATATCTCTAAGCATCAATTTATCATCTGTAAATCTGAGATAAACACATCTGCCCTGCCTGCTTCCCATAGTGAGGTTCAAATGAGATAATCTATGTGAAAACACTTTGTTTAGCATCAAAGAACAATGCAAACACTATGTGTTAGGAACTTTTCAGAATGCTTTGCCTATGTTTGCTCATTAAGGAACAGTTACCATTTCCATTTTACAACCAGGAAATGGAAACACAGAAAGTTAAGTAATTGGCTCCAGGCCACACTGCTAGTGACAGAATCCATGCAGATTGGTTCCAGGTTCCATACTTGGAAACTCCATGCTATGTTGCCTCTCCAAATAAGCATGAAACATCCAACAGAGCCATTCATTTTATGGGGCCTGCCCTTCCAAAGCAGTCCACAGGTAGACACTCTGGGGATGGTAGATCTGTTCAGTCATGTGTAGATAATTCTATGAGAGGCAACTTTTTCAAACGTGAGTGTTTGGGTTGGTCACTGAAGTAAGGCAGTGTCTACCAGTGGGGGAGGGACTCATAAACACAATGCAGTAATAGGAATGCTCTAGAAGGTCAGGTCAATGGTTCATTCTTCCTAGGGCATCTAAATCTTCCTGTGGAAAGTGCTCTTAATTCTTAGATTCAGGATCTTCAGTTTCTAAATAGTCTCTTTGAGTTCTGACAACCCATCCTGGTTTCAACTATCTCTAGTGTTGTCCTTTTGTATGTTAATTTTTGTAGCTATAAGTTTGGAATACTTTCCTTATAGATTATTTGTTAAGATGAAATATTAAAGACAGTTGTTGTGCACCTAATTGAATTTTTTTTTCATGCTGTGGTCTGAATAATTGAAAGAGATTAAAAGAAAAAGAGCTTTGGAGGAAATGTTGGAAGAATTTTGACTTGCCCCATAACTGTTTGAACATTCATAAGAAAAATGAGAACCTATATTATGAAATGGGGAGGTTATACTAGATAGCAATATATTGAAAATACACTAATATTTGAAAAATTGTACTACACTGAAGTCTTTTCATTAACACCCATTGGATATAGAATATAATATGAACTTACTTTATGCCAGAGTCTGGTTTATAGGGAATACAGTTGTAGTGGTTTTATTAATAATAGGCTCTTTCACCTCAAATAGTGGCATGAACAGTCATTTTATGGGAGACTATAGAAATTTCTTTCCATGAAAATAAGCTCAAAGTTTAAAATACCCTTGGAAAATGGGAGCAACTGGGGGGCGGGGGAACTTGATACTACTGAAGTTATAAATGTTATCTTTCTAACTAGAATCTGTATAGTGAATTATGATAAGTTTGTCCAGAATGGTTAGGAACTAATGAGAAAAGTGATATCTCTGTATCTTAGTAGTCAATTTAAAATAATGTTTACTCTAAAGAAATGTCATGTTTATTGTTTAAAGAATTTGTTTAGTGAGAAATCTATTTTTATATAAAGAAATCAATTTTGGCAAATTCGTGGTATCAAAACCAGCTTAAGCAGAGAGCTACCATCTTAAATCTTTGAGAAAATGTGTACTTTAGTACTCACATCATGTGATTGTAGACACTATTCTGCCTCTTGATGGAAGCATAGCAACATCACAGTACAAATTATTAGAATATACTTGTTCAGTATTCATCCATCCATCTATTCATCCACCCATCCATCTTTCCATCCAACACTACATGCCAGGTACTCAGCTAGACACCGAATATACAGCAGCAAACAAGACAAGCAAGATTCCTATCTCATAGTACTTAATGACTTAGTAGAAATTCCTTAAATGATAAAGAAAACAATCATGAGTAGATCATTTTGTGACAATTTTTTGAAAGTGGGGAAAAGAATAAGTGAAATTAACTCTCTGGCCTTACTTGAATGTTGTTAAAACTTTTCTTTGAACAATGTTCTCTGAAAAGTTGTATAGAAAGTATTATGAGGGATGCTGTGAATGTGCATCCAGAAGAAAGACAGATAGCAATTGAGACATTATAAGAAAGAACAGGGCTTTCAAATAATGTTAGTTTAGTTTTCCTGAAAATCTTTAGTAATAATGATCATTTTTTTCTACAGCATTTTATGCCTTTCAAAGCAATTATACCAACCATGTGAGGAAGAGCGTATTTTATTTTCCCCATTATATAGATGGGGCAATTGAGGCAGAGATATATTAAATACCCAAGATTCCAGAGCTATATGGAATCACAGCTCTATCCACTGCTTTTTCTACTATGTCATGCTGAAAAAACCCCAGATTCCAGTAGAAGTTCCTATAAACCCCCAAAGACTTATCAGAATGTAAACTATTCAAGAAACCAAAGTCACTAGTACAAAAGAAGGAAAACAAAGTATGACAAGGCCTCTGCTTTAGGCTATTAAGTAGGTCACCCACTAAAAGGCTATTTTGGTATAAAATTTTAGAGGGCATGTAGTACATATACCAACATCACTGACCTGATTCTTCACTTTCAAGATCTAAGAAAATCAAAGGCAGTTGTTTTTTTTTTTTCTTTTGGAAGGGAGGGGTGGATCATTTGGGTAGCTTAAGAGAATGTTAGTTGCAAAATTTGATTTAGCCAGGCTAGTGCTCTAGATTTTTTTGTGACGTTGGTTCACTAGAGATGATGGTGTTCCTAAGAAGGGGGCAGCTTTCTATCTCTGTGATGGACTGTCGTGCTCCCTTTCTTCCAAACTCATTCTTCTTCTCTCCCCTTCCCTCCTTTTCCTTCTCTTTCTTACCATTTTTTTTTTTTTACATTCTCTTCTCACGGGGGCATATCTGACAAATTGTTAATATTTAATTTGCTATAAAACAGCTCTCCCAGGCAATGATTGCTCACTATAATTTCAATCTCTGAAGCTGTTTTGGCCCCTAGGTACACTGGGATCGAATTAGAATGGAAATATTTCCCTTACAGTTTTGTTTATGGCAGCATGGGCACTTTGTTATTAACTGGCAAATTGAGACTGCTAAGGAAAATAACAAACTTTCACCACATTTCTATTTGACTCTTTACTCCAAACAGAATATCCATCTGGCTTAGGGTGAAACATTTCTTCTCATATTTTTCAGTTTTCTATTTAAATATCCAAGATTAATAATGAGTATCTTTCGGCCTATCAAATTGTATTTTTTCCCCAGTCTGAGGCTTTTTCATTTTCTTCACATTTTAAAAACCATAATCATTTTTTCTCATATGCCATCTTACTTTTAAAATGGTCTTCAACTATATACACACATATTCTCATTTATTCTCTCTTTCTTGTTCTCTGTCTCTCAAACCAGAGGGATATTCTGGAAAAATATCCACAGATTCAAACCTAGTGAATGCTGCTTTGACATTTTGCAACTAGGCCCCTGAAATAAAAACACTACTCTTCCTCCCTGCCTAATCCCTTGTCTGTTCCTTGCTGGGAGGAAGGTGTGGGAAAGGAAGGGGATTACTCTGAAATCTTCAGCTATCTAAGAAACAGAGGTGTGGAAGGGTGTGTTTATCTGATAAGTAGCATTAAATTGCAGAGACCACCAGATTAATCATGCTATGCAATTTTCAACAGCTTAGATTTTCTTTTATTTCTCTCTCTTCTTCTGCATCCACTGGGGAGGAAAAAAGGATTAGAGAGACTATCAAAACTGTTGGCAAGTTTAGTCTGTTGGCTACTTAATTTATTAGCAGATATGGGAACTGCCTCAGGTTGATGATTTAACAGGTTGACTGGGGTGGAATAAGTCTCAAACCTACCTGTTCCAAAATTGTGTTAATCCTTTCTACCTCGCAGTCAATCAAGTATCGTTTTTCTTGCCTCCTGTCCATTTCTTCAATGATGCGCCTGAATTCTTGGACGTCCTTGATGTTTCCCACAGACCTTGCTGTCACCTGCCAGTTGTTTTGTACTGCTGCTTCCATAATCGCTTGGAGGATGGAAAATCCTGAAAGAAGGGAAAACAGCTATATTGATTATTTTTTCTTTTAAAAATCTTTCTGTAGGTATTAAAGGTTCTAGTGAGGTTTTAGTCACAGTCCATTGGGTTCCCTTGAACCTTATCCCTTGTGGACAGCAGGCTTACTCATAACCTCAGTCTTAACATTTTGGACAGTTGGCATATCTCTATCCTGTTTGAAAAGAAAGAGGATTCAACTTGTGGTGCCAGGCTAGGTGCTTATCAAGTCTGTACTTCAGCAATCACAGCTGAATTATAGTACCTAATTATTTTTATTGACAGGCTTATCAAAATATCTATAGAATGAATGCCAGTAGCTTCTTTCTTATTTCTGGCCACAATCTGTCCTTTCCTTCATCTTCCACATCAACAGTCTTCAGAATTAGAAATAGCTTTAGTAGAGATAGAACCTGATTATAATATGGCTGATCCTTACATGGATATGACTCTCCAACAAAGTAAATTATGTCTCCCAAGCAATAAAACTCTCAGAAAACATGACAAAAACAGTCTATAACAAAGATAGCATACTGTTTCTTTGTTCACAGCATTACAAAAGCATTCAATCATATTAAGTCTTCCTGAGTTCTTCCCCTTTCTCAATTCAATTGATTAAAGATTCTCAGTTCTTTTTTAAGCTAATTTATGTCAGACAATTATTAACTACTAACCTTCTGGATCTATGCTGCATGGGAAAGAGAAAAGATCTAATGCTTGAGTTTTGGGTAAACTTTTTAGAATCAGGGTTTGAGAAGCTGGAAAGAACAGTCTGTCTGTATGAACCACAGAAGAACACAAGGGTTTTGTATGTACTGGTCTTCGAGAGTATTCATATCTCTTAATATTGTATCATGTCTGTATTTTTGCTTCTGCATGAATTCATAATCTGAGTATAATTTCATCAGGCATAGACATTATTTGATTGGGATATGGTCAAAAGCAGCTCCTTTTGCTCCATTAAATTGTTTTCCATTTATATTTAGGCAATGACTAATGGGAGTGGGTAATGGGATGATTTGCAAGACCCAAATAATCTGTGACCTAACAATTTGGCTACAGGAGGAGGAGAGAATGGAGGATAATGGTGCTGCTCTTGGAACACATTCCAGGTTCTGTGCCACCTCAGGCTCACCCTGTAGTGTAAGCAGGTTATTATCGGGGGTCATCTTCACTGCACCAGAGAAAATGGTATTGACGTTTGGAGAGTGTGCTTCGGGGAGATGGTAGCAGTGACTCAGGCGGTCATGATGACTCTTTTGTATGCTGGGTGTACTGGGGAAGAAGATCACAAATGAGACCCAAGCACTTGGTAATTTTCAAATGAGCAATTTCAGCACAGGAGCTCAAAATTACAGATAGGAGTAAATTACCATTGCTTTAAATGTTAATGCTTACTCTTTTTAAACTAACCACATGTATCTATTTCTCAGATTTACATTTTCGTGTGGCTTTTTGCTGTGCTCTCTGTTTTAGTGGGAGTTGAGGGCACACGGTGGGCCAAGACATGAGATTAAGAAATAAGCATAGGAAAGAAAAGATTAAAGTGTTGGGAAATCTTTCTTCAGAAATGTACAATGAGGCCTCATTATTTTGAATCCCACTAATTAAGAATTTATGAACATCCAGCAAGGACAAGTTTGAATTTTACTTCTGTACTATTTATGAAGAAAGTGTTGGCTGAATAATACTAGTAATGAAATTACACAGGGCATCTTGCTATATTGAAACTAAACTTTAAAAGTATACCCTTTAACAAAATACAAGCTTTTTGTCTGAGTCAAAACCTACATTCTTGTAATCTCTGCTTGCTCATCCTGTTCTACTATTTTGGAACCAAAGAGACAAATTGAACCCCCTTTCCACATGATAGTCCTTCACATTTTTAAAAACAGCATATGCCTATATCCCATTATCTTTTTTTTCTTCTGGCTAAAAATGTCCCAATCCTTCAATAGTTTCATGATAGGTTCCCTCACTGTTCTGTCTCTCTCCTATGGACATTTGTCAATATTTTATTGATCCTGATAATTCATATGTGATTTGATCAATGTGGATTACTGCTTGCTTTGACATGGGCTATTATTTTAGCACCCTCGCTAATACTTCTAAATAGCCATATTATTTTGTTAATGTATTTCAAGCTTGAATTCAACTAAAGCATGTCAATTCTCTTTATAAAACCTTTGCTGTATAACAACTCTCCATCCATGCATCAAGACTCATTCCATTCCAACCTGATTTATCTCCCTTTTAAAAAATTCACCCTATCCAAGTCCTCATTTCTCCCCTATTTTCACAGTTGCTCAAATCTGAAAGATGGTTTTATCCACTTATGCAGTACTCTCATTGTTACCTACTTAAGGCAGTTGCACCTGTCTGTCCCTTTTCTTGGCATCCCTTCCTACCTGTAGACCTTTGTGGCTGACTCTCTTTCTCCATGAAGCTTCTGTTACTGAGTACTCATACATTCTCCTGAGATGTGTAGATTTAAATCAAGGTAAATCAGTTACAAGCTGTGGATAAACCAATTTGAAGAGCTGTACAATAGGCATTTAAAAATTCAAAATAGAACTGGATAAATTAGGCATAGTATATAAACATGGAATACTATGCTACTGTTAAAGAGATAGCTCAATCTCTATATAACAAAAAGAAAATTTTCTGCAATATACTATTCCATAGGAAAAAGCTGCAAAATATCATTTGTAGTGTAGTTCCATTTCTGTAAAAAAAAAAAAAATCTGAAGTGTATAGAAAAAAATTTGAAGGAATTGGCAGTAGTTATCTTGGAGGTGTAGAATTACCAAGAACTTCCACTTGCACTGTCATTTATTTATGTAATGTTTGACTTTTTTACAAGAAGCAGGTATTATTTTCTGTAAGTACAAAAACAATAAAGATTAAAAAATACAACCCATGCTGTCCGCTCAGAGCATAAGCTCCTGGAAGACATGGATGACAAATGAGTGCTGCTCTATACGCTGCCTGCTGCCACAAATGCAAAGGCGCTTAATAAACACTGATTTTATAGATGTTTTTATACTTTTGTTCTCTGAACCATGTGGATGCATCACCTATTCAAAAATTAACTAGAAAAAGCAGACTGATTTCTCAATGAGCTTGGATCTGGGGCCTTCTGGGCTATGAGCCTCGCTCACATTTCTGAGCAAGTCAGAACTGTGCCTTAACCCTGTAGTATCTTCTCACCATGCAGAGTTTCTTTGTGTCTGCGAGCATGTGTGGCTGTGTACTCAACAACTCTGGGGGGAATGGTCACCTTAGTGCAGTACATGTCAGTGAGCAATCCACCAAAAAAAAAAAAAAAAAAAACACTTTCATTTGTTTTCATACCTAATTTGTTATAGTTTGACTGTTTCCTATTGCAGCTGACCAAAGACAGTAAATGTGAGTTTGAGGGAGGAAAAAAAGAAAAAAGAAGTTTGGAGGCAGGGCAGAAGCAGGCGTCAGAGATTGTAGGAGGTGAGGTGCGTATAACAAAAGCCTTGGCTTTGTAAAAATAAGTCTGCTGTTTTAGCAGCTTCACAATTGTCCTCCACTGTGTGTGAGCTTTAATGTGCTCAACTTTGCAATACTGAAAGCTACTTTTATTTGAGCAGGAAATTCTCTCATCCTGATTCCAAACCGCTGCTGCTGTCCAACTTCTGTTTCTTCTTTGGTTTAAAGAATGAGAGCTACCACATAGGTAACTGGCTGAAGGATAGATTGCTTGCCATTTGCATTCAACCAAGATAACACAGGCTTCCCTGGTAGCATAGTTGGTAAAGAAACTGCCTGCAGTGTAGTGTAGGAGACCCAGGTTCGATCCCTGGGTCAGAAAGATCCCTTGGAGAAGGAAATGGTAACCCACTCCAGTATTCTTGCCTGGAGAATTCCATGGATAGAGGGGCCTGGCAGGCTGCAGTCCATGGGGTCACAAAGAGTTGGGCACAGCTGAGCAGCTAACATTTCCACACTTTCCAGATAACACAGGAACATAACAATAGAGGGGTGCCACAGTGATTGTGGATGAAGAGTTGGGCCACAGCTATGACCAGTCCAATCCCGCTGGAGCGGTTGTTGGGCTACTCTTGCTAAGCAAGGAAGTCGTCTTGGTAAAGGCTCTACCATCCAGATTCCCCTTCAGCCAAAGGACTTAACACCTTCAGGCTCTGGGAAAGTTGTTTCCTGAAGAGAGTTGCCTAGCTTAAAGTAATACTTCCTTCCCAGGGAAACCTGCATCCAGTCACTGGTTGTTTGTTATGGGGAATCGAGGCATAACCCTTTCACTCCAAATTGTTGTTGTTCAGTCGCTAAGTTGTGTCTGACTCTTTGCGACCCCATGGACTGCAGCACGCCAGGCTCCTCTGTCCTCCACTATCTCCTGGAGTTTGCTCAAACTCATGTCCATTGAGTCGGTGATGCCATCCAACCATCTCATCCTCTGCTGCCCCCTCCTTTTGCCCTCAATCTTTCCCAGCATCAGGGTCTTTTCCAATTGAGTCAGCTCTTCAAATTAGGTGACCAAAGTATTAGAGCTTCAGCTTCAGCATCAGCCCTTCCAATGAATAATTAGGGCTGATTTCCTTTGGGATTGACAGTTTGGATCTCCTTACAGTCCAAGGGACTCTCAAGAGTCTTCTCCAACACCACAGTTCAAAAGCATCAATTCTTCGGCACTCAGACTTCTTTATGGTCCAATTCTCACACCCATACATGACTATTAGAAAAAACCATAGCTTTGACTAGATGGACTTTGTTGACAAATGATGTCTCTGCTTTTGGATAGACTGTCTGGGTTTGTCATAGCTTTCCTTCCATGGAGCAAGCATATTTTAATTTCATGGCTACAGTCACCATCCACAGTGATTTTGGAGCCCAAGAAAGTAAAATCTGTCACTGCTTCCACTTTTCCCCCTATTTGCCATGAAGTGATGGGACCAGATGCCATGATCTTAGTTTTTTGAATGTTGAGTTTTAAGCCAGCTTTTTTACTCTCCTCTTTCACTTTCATCAAGAGGCTCTTTAGTTCCTCTTTGCTTTCTGCCATTAGGGTGGTGTCATCTGCATATCTGAGGTTATTGATATTTTCTCCCAGCAATCTTGATTCCAGCTTGAGCTTCATCTAGCCCAGCATTTCACATGATGTACTCTGCATATAAGTTAAATAAGCAGGGTGACAATATACAGCCTTGACATACTCCTTTCCCAGTTTTGAACCAGTCCATTGTTCCATGTCCAGTTCTAACTGTTGCTTCTTGACCTGCATACAGGTTTCTCAGGAGGCAGGTAAGGTGGTCTGGTATTCCCATCTAAGCCACACAGTTGGAATCCACACAGTCAAAGACTTCGGTGTAGTCAATGAAGCAGAAGTAGACATTTTCACTCCAAATAGGGTAACTCTAATGGGCCACCCCAACTTCAGGGCTATGTGAAGGATAGGTTGAGGCCTTGTTATGATTGTACAGCCTATCTTCTTCTGCTCAAAGCTGCTTCCTTCTTTTCCTCCACAAGTGTTTTTTTTTAAATTTTGATTTTATTGGAGTCGAGTTGATTCACAATGTTGTGTTAGTGTCAGGTGTACAGCACAGTGATTCAGTGAATATATGTATTTATATATATATACATATATTCATTCTTTTTTTAGATTCTTTTCTCATACAGGTTATCACAGAATATTGAGTAGAGTTCCCTGTGCTATATAGTAAGTCCTTGTTGGTTCCCACAAGTGTTTTTAATGAAAGTACTCCGCAATAAAATTTTGCATGCAAATTTCCATCTCAGAATCTGCTCCTAGGGAATTCAATCTGTGACTGTTACATTGACCTTGTGACAGGAATGACAACAGATAAAAAAAATTTCAAATCTACAATTGTCAAAATCATTTTCACAAGGGGAATGAAGGGCAGGATTTTGTTCAATGTACAAAATGAAAAGCTACTCTATGCTGAACAAATTTGGTATTTGATCTGAAAACACAAAAGAATAAAAAATAAGATACTGACATATGGATGTCAGTAATGAAGACACCCAAGGAAATAGAGCTGGGGATAATTTTCTCCTTTCTGCTTTACATATTTCAGCATGGGCTGGCAACACCTGTTGTTGCTCATGAACCTGTCCCAGGTCTTTCCGAGCCACACCATCTGTACTTCTGACATGGTGTCTAGCAGTCCCCAGATGATGGGGTTGGGGGGGGGGCTCTAATATTGACTAATGGGCTCCACACAAATGCTGACATTTATAGCATTCTGTGCCTGGTGTGGATTTTCAGGGAATTTCCCATAATGCTCCCAAAGGGACTGCTGACCCCCTAGAAATGTTCTGTGTGTTAGTTGCTCAGTCATGTGTGACTCTTTGCGACCCCATGGACTGTAGCTGCCAGGCTCCTCTGTTCATGGAATTCTCCAGGCAAGAATACTGGAGTGGGTTGCCATTCCCTTCTCCAGGGGATTTTCCTGACCCAGGGATGGCACCCGGGTCTCCTGAATTGCAGGCAGATTCTTTACCATCTGAGCCATCAAGGATCTAGAGAGGAAAATTGATCTTTCCCAGAGGGTGATTCAATATTTGTCCATTGGACTGTGCTGGAAACTGCCTTTTCAGGTTGAAAAAGAAAGACTCAAAATGGCCCATGAAAATTCTTGTGGTTTGCATTTTCCAGTCATAGAATCACACATTACAAGCTAGAAGGACTCTTACAGATGATTTAGAGAAGTCATAGAAAAAATTTAAAGCTCTGGAACTCTTTATCCAAACAAAAATTTTATGGAAGTCCAACCTATAAGACAGATAGAAGTGGAGCTGCTCTGGTTTGGAGGGGTGGTGTTTAGAGAGAAGTGACTTGCCCAAAATCACATAGCTAGTATAAAGTCAGAAGCAAGACTAGAACCTAAGTCAGCAGGGCCGGTAGCAGAGTGAAGCCAGAGAAGCAGCTAGGGCACAAGGCTTTTTATTTTTGGTTTGTCTTTTTTTTCAATTGTCTTGAGGTATAATTGGCACATAGAAAGTATATATATTTAAGGTATACAGCTTGATATTTTGATATACATTTATGATGTGAAGTGATCAGCACAGTCAAACTAATGAATACATCTGTCATCTGACTTAGTTACCATTTTAGTTCTTTTGTGTGTGTGTGGTGAGATCACTTAATATTTACCCTCAGCAAATGCCAAGTGTACAATACAGTCTTGCTTACTATAGTCACCAGAAGTATTGTTAACAGTAGTTAAGGTACACCACCATGTACCTTAGATCTCCAGAACTTATTCACCTTGCATAACTGACCAACATCTCCTCACTTCCCCCACGCCCTAAAAAGCTACTTTCTGAGAGTTGTCCAAATGTATTCTCACTTGCCTTACTCTAGTCCTGGCCCTAGAAGCAAGTGCCTTCACTTCCAATTTAGTGCTCTTTCAAGCACTTTATGCTGCCAAGCCTACTCGATAGGTCTTGTTTATGGATGCCCTTGGCAGTGTTATAAAGTGGATAGAGCCCTTCCATCTTCTTGACGTCACACAAGATCCTGATGCTGCCTGTCTATCCAGTAGCCAAACTGGACCTATCACCACCACTCCTGGCCTTTTCTTTCCTCCTTCCCCATGTCAAAACACCTTTGTCCTATGTCCCTGTCTCTCATCATTCTGTCCTTTCCTAGGTGCCAGCATAAAAATGGCTAATGGAGTAATGTGTTACCCTTCCAACTAACACAGGTGCCTTTTAGCAGTGGCCTTAACACAGGTGAATTTGGAAGGAAAGGAAAAGAGGATGCTGAGCATTGTTTTGGGATCTGCCCATCTCCTGGGGTCATGCAGATAATGAATGTGGAAGTTGGTGATATGGGAGCTGTGATCTTTAGGCTATGGCATTTAACAAATGAGCAGCTGGTACCTTGTGGGTATCTCAGAGGCTAGTAGTGTAAAAAGATCCTCTGAGGGTCAGTTTCAATCCTGCCTATCTTGCTCAACTGAATTCAGCTTAAGAAAGCATTACTTTATTTTTCTGTGTCTTCACTTACCTCTGGGTTTCTCAACTCTGGTTGTGAATTATCATCACCTTGAAAGTGAAAGTGTGAGTCGCTCAGTCATGTCTGACTCTTTGAGACCCCGTGGACTGTAGCCCACCAGGCTCCTCTGTCCATGGGATTCTCCAAGCAAGAATACTGGAGTGGGTTGCCATTTCCTTCTCACAGGGGATCTTCCCGACCCAGGGATCGAACCCAGGTCTCCTGCATTGCAGGCAGATTTTATTCTTTTTCTTTCTTTCTTTCTTTCTTTTTTTTTTTTTTTTTTTACTGTCTGAGCCACTAAGGAAGCCCCTATAATCACCTTGGAAACTTTAAAATATTGATGTCCAAGCTTTGCTCTGGACGAATTAAATCAGAATCACTGGAAGTGATTTCCAGCTTTGTTTTATTTTAAACTTCGTGGGTACTTCTCATGTACAACCAGAGTTGAGAACAACTGACCTGTTGTAATGGCTACTGAATACAAATGAGGTTTATGGAAGCAGGACTCTTCTTATGTGTCTTTCATTACTGGCAATAAAGTTCTTGTTAAGAAAAGCATGATCCAAGAAGGGCTAATCGTCATCATTTTAGTTGCTAAGTCATGTCTGATTCTTTTGAGACCCCATGGACTATAGCCCTCAGACTCCTCTGTCCATGGGATTTCCCAGGCAAAAATACTTCGGAGTGGGTTGCCATTTCCTTCTCCAGGGGATCTTCCCAACTCAGGGATTGAACCCGCATCTCCTGCATTGCAGGTGGATTCTTTACCACTGAGCCACCCCAGAAGTCTATGTATATATATATATGCTGCTGCTAAGTCACTTCAGTCGTGTCCGACTCTGTGTGACCCCATAGACGGCAGCCTACCAGGCTCCTCCATCCCTGGGATTCTCCAGGCAAGAACACTGGAGTGGGCTGCCATTTCCTTCTCCAATGCATGAAAGTGAAAAGTGAAAGTGAAGTCACTCAGTCATGTCCGACTCTTCGCGACCCCATGGACTGCAGCCTACCAGGCTCCTCCGTCCATGGGATTTTCCAGGCAAGAGTACTGGAGTGGGTTGCCATTGCCTTCTCTGATATATGTATATATATAATATATATAAAATCCAGAATTAAGCAGACAAAGGCACAGAGGCTGAGGGAAGGGTTGTAAATTGCTTTTTCCTGTGGTAGATGAGGAACCTGGGAACATTGTGTCATTGTGTGGGAAGTAGACTCTAATGGACTCAAAGCACTTTACAAATGTCTTTTTTCTTCTGAGGTAGCATCTGTGTTTTTCTAAGTACAAAATTAACACATGCTTAATTTGGACATTTGAGAAGACACAAAGATGAAAAAAAACAAATGTATGGGTGACTCTACAGCTCAGAGATAACCACTATTAGCATTGGTGTATTTCTTTCCATTCGCTTAGATATAAATAGTCTGTAGAATTTTTATTTTAGTAAAATGGATTGAACAATTTGTGTCCTATCTTTTAAAAAATTCAACATATCATGGACATTTTCTTATGTTATTAAATGTTTCAAATCACAATTTTAATGGCTATACAATATTCTATCCATTAGACATACTGTAATTTATTTAGTCATTCCCCAACATGAAGACCTCAGCTATTTCCAATCTCTACCTATTGTGAATAATGCTGTGATGAAAACACTCATACACATCTCTATTAATGTTTCCATAGGAGAAATGTCTAGAGGAAGGGATGTCAGGCCAAACATTTGTGAACATGTTCAGTGCTTTAGATACATATTGCCAATTTGCCCTCCAGAAAGGTCATATCATTTTCTTTTCCCATCAGCAGAATATGAGAGTACTTATCTCTCTGTCCGTTGCCTAGCATTGAATAATATATTTGCCCATTTGATGGGGAATATAAGAAAGTTCTTTTCTGCTAGTGTTTCATTTACTGTTAGCAAAATTAGTGACTTTTCACTTTTTGTGTCCATATTTATGCTTTATCTTGAGAATTTCCTATCTATTTTCTTTGTTCAGATTTCTATTGTGTTATTAGTTTTTCTTATTGATTCATAAGGATTTTTATACATTAATGACATTGTGTCTGTAATATGTGTCACGGTTATTTTAATTCAGCTTATTTGACATTTAATACTGTCTGTGATATGTTTTAATTAACAGAAATTTGACATTTTGTGAAATTAATATTCTTATTTATCCAAAAATTATGTGAGATAAAAGGAGACAAATGAAAGTTTATTCTCCTGCTCTTATTCAAGTGCTCACCTGGGCTTGGAACCCAAGCATTATGCAAACCATTCTCTCAATTTCTTACAACTTCTTTGGTCTCCATGGAATTTCAGACAACTTCCTCTTGTATATGGTGGCAAAGCGAGTGAATGGGAGAAGCTACATATGGAATCTGAAGGTGATTGCTGAGATACAAGTAAAGAACAGAAAAAGAGGCAGAGGAAAGAGAGATGATGACCCAATTCAGTTATTTCGTGTTAAGTTTTGCCATATCTAAGAAACCTGATATTCAAAAGTCTGAACTCAAATCCAATACTTCAGGATGTGACTATTCCTATTATCAATACAAAGGGTACTTTTCTTTAAAAAGAATTTATGGAAAGATGCCCATAGCATATATTTTTTAATTAAAAAAATCTAATTGCATTTCTATATACTACCAACAGACAATGTTAATATAAGCGTAAGCATTAAAACTTACAATAGCGTAGAGCAAAGTAATACATTTGACAAAAATAGGCAAAATCTATTCACTAAAAGCACGTCACAGAGATAAAGAACAAATTGACAGAGGTCTTTCCCTTGTTTTTCAAAGCAAGTCAGGTAATCAAAAATGACTTTAGATTTGAAATGAGGGCTGATTCTCAAGCAAAGCTCTTCTCCTTTATTAAATCAAGAATAGAAGGCCTGGGTCCAGTGTGTAGTGCATAAAGACAAAATTCTGATTCCCTTCCAAATAAAATTCTTTTTTTAAAATTAATTTTTACTGGAGTATAGTTGCTTTACAATGTTGTGTTAGTTTCTACTGTACAGCAAAGTGAATTAACTTTATGTACGCATCCCTTAGCACATTTGAACCCACATTTTGTTCTTTTGTTTTTGCTTTAACTTGATTTAATCATATTTGATCTCCACAAAAATATAGATAGTGATTGTCTAAATTTGAGATGCTAGAGCACAAACTCTTCTGTGTGCGAGGAGTTTGAGATGGGAAAATCAAGGACCCCTCTGTGTTTGCATGTGGATGTCAGTCTGTGGGTTTTATGGAACGGGATAAGAAACAAACATTCACCAACACCCAGCCCAATTTACCCAAGGCAAATTAAGATTTCCCTGAGGTCTTCATTCCTCATAATTGTGTTTGCTTAAGTTTCCCTTTAATTATGCACTGACCCTCAGCAAATCTTCTCTTCCTTCAGCTGCTTTATTAGGATGGGACCTTAGCTAATTTGTAGAGTCAGTGAACAGAAGGTGCCCCTGGTGTCCCAGTTCTGTGTCCTTTTCCTCTCCCCCAATACAATTCCTCCTTCATTCTAAATCCTTTCCTTTTCTCAGACTAGACTGTTCATGAGTGATTAAAGCTTCAATTGTGAGCCCCTCCATGAAGAAGCTATGTTTTATTTTTTAAATATTTATCTATTTGGCTGTGCTGGATCTTAGTTATAGCACACAGGATCTTTTGTTCATTGCAGCATGCAGGATCTTTTTAGTTGTGGCATGCAAACTCTTAGTTGTGGCATGTGGGATCTAGTTCCCTGACCAGGGATTGAACCCAGGCCCCCTGCATTGGGAGCATGGAGTCTTAGCCACTGGACCACCAGGGAAGTCCCAAGAAGTTATATTTTGAATTAGGATCAAAACCCTAAAGCAAAAGGGCCACCATTATAGAAGAAATTGTAGACAACAATTTGGTGGGAGAGTATTGTTGGAGGTACTCCTGATATCCAAATATCCCACAGAGGAGGCCATTCCCAACTACTTGTCAAGTTTAAAGTTGGCCCTGAAGCTAGCAATGCATATGATCCTGCATGTTCCATTTTTCTTTTTCATCCAGTTCTTCATTATGAACTTTCTCTTCCTGCTGGTGAATTATGTAGCCCCAATCTCCACACCAGAAACTGAGAAAGTATGCCCAAATAGTTATGTCAGTTTCATTGAGTAAAAGTAAACCTGTTTTGCACTGTCAGCTGAAAGGAAATTTAGAAGACCATCTGGAGTAGATTTGCTTAAGGTCTGGGAAAAGTACAATAGGCAAGCCTTCTGATCCTCAACCACACAAGGTCTGATATAAAAAAGTAAAGAATAAATAAACAACAAGGTCTTACTGTGTAGCACAGGGAACTATATTCAATATCCTGTGATAAACCATAATGGAAAAGAATATGAAAAAGAATATTGTGCTTAGTTGTGTCTGACTTTGCGACCCCATGGACTGTAGCCCTCCAGGCTTCTCTGTCCATGGGATTCTCCAGGCAAGAATACTGGAGTGGGTAGCCATTCCCTTCTCCAGGGGATCTTCCCAACCCAGGGATCGAACCCAGGTCTCCCACTTTGCAGGTGGATTCTTTACTGTCTGAGCCACTAGAGAAGCCCAAGAATACCGGAGTGGCTAATCCTTCCCTTCTTCGGGGGAGTTTCCTGACCCAGGAATTGAACTAGGGTCTCCTGCATTGCAGGCAGATTCTTTACCAGCTGAGCTATCAGGGGAGCCCAAAAAAGAATATATGTATAGCTGAATCACTTTACTGTACTGCAGAAATTAACACACCATTGTAAATCAACAGTACTTCAGTAAATTATTTTTTTAAAGAATAAAAACAACTGAGTGTAGATGAAAGGGGCTGCTACGGTGCTTGTGCACAAATCCTTCATGTTTCTATTTGATAGGTAGATAATTGCCCTGGGATAGGCTGCTGCAGTGCAAACTCACAGAGGGTACGAGTCATCTCGAAGCTTCTCTGTGGACTGCCGCACACTTAATAGATGTCACGGGATGATTGATCATGCCCATTAATAGGGTTTCTTATATAACATTTCCTCACTTGGCTTTTAATCCCCTTGAAATCCATGATTTCCAGCACTGATCACATGACGGAATCTGGCAGCCAAACAAGTGGTGAGCAGTTTGAGTATTAGCAGGTACTTTATGGGCATCTGCGGGAGAGAACTGACTGTAGATCTCAACCAAAAAATGCAGTTGCCAGCTCTGGTTTTGTGGCGGTGAGAGAAGGTTTCATGCATTTGGTTAAAAAGGCCCCCTGCCATGCAGCACTGCTTGGCAAGCAGCCTTCTAAAAAGGGGCTCCGTTTATAGGTTGGGGAAGAAATGCTACCAGTCAGCCACACTTTACCTTCTTCCCAGGTCTGATTTATTCCAATAAGCACCAAGTGGCCACAGTTATGAAGACGGCCCCTCACCCTGCTACCCGTCCTCCAGCAGGGGAGAGCTTTGAGTCAGTTCCCAGAAGTGGGTATATTTTGCATTGAGCTTTCACATCCTGGGCTTCCCTTTGTACATAATAATTTACATTTGTGGCCTGTGAAATGAATTGACCCAGCTGGAACTTGAGTTGAGAAAATATGGCCTTGCTTTCCATTAAGCAAAAGACTTCCTATTAGGAAAGTGACTTACCTGGAAACATCCCTCAGTATTCTCAAGTTTGAGAAAGCAAGGCCAAACCAAACCTCTCAATGTTGGGGGTGGGGAGGTATGGATGATGGCTAGCAGAGGGAAGGAAGGAAGTGGAAAGTCGGGGTCAAGGATGAAAGGAGGAATGAGATAGGTGGGGAATGTGGTGTGGACATGTACACACTGCTATATTTAAAATGGATAATCAACAAGGACCTGCTATATAGCACAGGAAACTCTGCTCAATGTTATGCAACAGTCCAAATGGGAAAATAACTTGAAAAAGGGTAGATACTCGTATATGTATAACTGAATCACTTTGCTGTACACCCAAAAATAATGCAACAAAGTTAATTACCTATACTGCAATATAAAATAAAAAGTAAAAAGAAGAAAAAGACAAAAGGGGTCTGGATCTGATTGCAAAGGACTGTAGCTAATCCTGCCTGCTGGAGTGCTGAGACTTCTTGATCCTGATACAATTGGAAGGCTGTCAGAGGTAATATTAAGGGCAAGATTTTGCCTAGAGGATACAGAAGGATGAATATATACAGTCCTGAAGGACAATGGAGAACATGCTTTTCACTTGAGGAAAAAGAAGTTTCCTTTGACTTAATACTGTAGTCTAAAAACTGTTTGGGAAACACTCAAAGTGGGATGTGCAAAACTTACAAGGTAAATAAGAATGTTCATGTGCCCTCCCCCATACTAAAAAAAGAAGCACACATATAAAGATATCACCAAGATCAACTCATTTTGATTGTTTTCTTTCAATTGAGCTTTTCCAACGGGGATCTGAGAGTGGATTTAGAAGTATGGAAGAGGTTGCAGGACTTGGGCCCCAGGAGGAGTGACTGAATCTTGCCTAATTAGGTGGCTTTAGGTTTCCAGAATTCTCCTACGTCTCTTAGAATTCTCAAACATGAGGGCCAGAATTTAGCGATGGTCCCAATCTCTGCATTGTATGAAAGAGAAGCTGAAGTCCAGAGAGAGAAAATGGTTTAGCCAGGTGTAGATCCCAACTTGAACATAACCACAACCCTTTTCATGTTTTAACTTTCAGTATTAAGGTAAAATGATGTTTCTGTTGTGTTTTCTCGACAAAGATTCATTTTGGTATTGAATAAAAGCTAAAATCCAACAAGAAAATCATTATGAATAGCCCTTGTAGATTTGCCTACAAGACTTCTGTGACCTCTTTAAGGGCTCTGCTCCTTCGCTGAACACTTGCATGGAGGAGCCAAGATTCCACAAGAAAGTTAGAGTGTTAGAGCACGTCTTCCCCCTCAAATTTGGCTGGGATTCCCATTTTCTGCTGGGGCAGAAAATGTAATCTATACAGGCTTCAAACCCCTGGCTTAGCTCATCCTCATCAGAGCACGGCCTTCTCCAGCAACTTCAATTTTCAATGATGAACTCTGGCTGCTCTAGACACCTAGAAAACCCTCCTTCCCACCCCATACACCCTTTACCTTAACCATTCATTAAAACTTAGCTCAAAGCATAAATCACCAAACAGGTCATCAGATTGAAATGGAGGGAAATGAAGGTTCCAAGCTCTCACACCCATTCTCTATTGGCTTGAGAAACTTAGGGTACAGGAGGTGACCACTATCTCTCAGAGATGATGGTATGATGCCTTTAAATCATTGTTCAAATAATATACCTTTTGGGGGTACTGTTATGTATACATTTTGTATTCCCATTTCTCAGATTTTAAATTAAGGCCCCTTTACTTTTGCTGCCAAGTTTGGGACAGGAGTATGTGCTAACATTCATTGAATGCCTACTTTGGGCTGGGCACGGTGCTAAGCATTTATACACATTATTATATTTAATCCTCCCAACAACTCTAAGCAGAGGTAATTATTTCCAGTTAACAGATCAGGAAATTGAGTCTCACAGAGGTACATGTTTATGAATAAAAGCACATAACTAGTAAATTTTGGAGCTGGTATCTATACCCAGGTTTGGCTTCCAAGCTCATACTCTTCTTTTTCCTCATCAGTGGCTGAAATTACTCTATGTGCAGTTGCCCAGGAAAGACGAAATCATACCTTTTTCTAAGTGTTTCTCCATGACAAGGAGGACTCTAGAACACACTTTTGTACAACTAACTACCTGAGGACACCCCAGGATCTTTCAGGCCCACTAGGATGCATACTGGACAATCAAAATATAAGTGAATGTTCAACAGAAACACAGGCAGACTACTCTGGATAATGGCATATCTCTCATGAGTTAATCACCACTTTGGGAGCTGAGCTGATGTTACTAGGCTGGGTGGGTTTTATCATTGCTTGTGCCCCCTGCCTCCAAAGCAGCTGTTTTTGTTTTTCCTGACTTCCCCATTTCTGTCTTATTTCCTAGTTATCAAATCTGAGCATTAACTTTGACTCTTCCATTGCCCTGGGCAAACATAAAGTCAAATTAGTTCATTCTTTCCATGTCTTCCCCTTCCTTTACATTCCCATTACTACCAGGTATTTTAAAGTTATTTGGTATTTACTCAGGCTAA
Source organism: Odocoileus virginianus (assembly GCF_023699985.2). NCBI lineage: Eukaryota > Metazoa > Chordata > Mammalia > Artiodactyla > Cervidae > Odocoileus > Odocoileus virginianus. The sequence continues at coordinate 2,025,448 of NW_027224329.1, read as the reverse complement.
CTGCAACCATCCTTCCCATTACGTCCAAACTGCTCGCTTTAAACTTCTCCCTTTTGATTATGTCATAGCCATGCTCAAAAATCTTCACAAGTTTTCTTGACCCATAGGATAAAGTCAGAGGCGGTATTATAAATGTTTCAACTTGCTTGAAATCTAGGATTTATCATCTAAGAAAGTCTTGAGAGGCTTTTTCAATTGGGTGAGCACGTGGCTGTTCCTTTCCCATTCTGAGACTCAGTTTCTTCAATATTCTATTTTGAGGGGACCCTTATGGCTCAGCTGGTAAAGAATCTGCCTACAATGCAGGAGACCTGGGTTCGATCCCTGGGTTGGGAAGATCCCCTGAAGAAGGGAATGGCTACCCACTCCAGTATTCTTGCCTGGAGAATTCCATGGACAGAGGAGCCTGGCAGGAGTGCGATTGCAAATAGTCACAGACACAACTTGGCGACTAACACTTTCTAACACTTTAGGATTATAGAAATAGGTATTGTCAGATAGTTTGGAGGATGGATCAAGAGCATTCTATTCTGATAATAGGCAAATGGAGGCTAAGACTTAGAGAAAAAGAAGATAAGATGAAGAGGGACAGATACAGAAAACTTTCTAAACATTTCTGCTCACATACCCTCATGGTCCCTAATTTGTGTTTCACTTGAAAATTGACCCTTTGGCTACAGCTATGAGAGTAACATAAAGGGATGAAAATAAAGTCAGCCCCACTATTAGAGCCAGTCTCCTTTGACACCAAAGGTAGAGATTATTAAGAATGTTGGCTGGCCAAGATAGAGGGAAGAGTCTAGACCTGTGGACTAGAAGGAAGCTAATTGGCCCGAGCAGCCATCAAAGCCATGGCCTTGACTTCATTTAGCCAGGATATATACCCCACTGCTGTAACTAGTTGCAAAGGATGAAAAAACATATGGCTATGATGGAATTTAGGAGTGTTTCAGCAAACTACAATCTGGGAGGTTTATAGAGGGAGAGTATGAGTTCAGATGCTGACTCTAGTAATGAACTGTTGGGAAACTGCACTGGCTAAAAATGTATTTGAATAAAATGAATCTAATTAGGAACCATGTAGCTAGTCATCATAATGATTGGGTTAGTGGAAGGACTAGTCAACCATGGGCAGAAAGCTTCTGTGCTCATTTAGGCAAAATGCTCAGTGCCAGATGTATCAAAATGGCTAAGCGAGTTCCTCTTGGCTGGAAATTTAATCCCACTGGCTTCTGTGCTAGGTCTTCTATATAATTTTAAAGGAAACATGGAGTTGCAGGGTACTGTGCAGATGAAAATATTTACTAAACTCTCCAAGAGGTATAAGTAACTAGCTTAAGAGGGCAGTGGCAGGGGACAAGAGGGAAACAATGATAAACATTTGTTTGGCTTGAAGACCCCACCAGAGCCAGCAATGGGCCAGTCCAGCTAGACTCGTGGCCATGCAACTACCAGGGAGTGTAGGTGTGGGTCCTTTCTGGATCCTCAAGTAGGCCTGCTTTTAAAACCATCTTAAACTTGCCAGTGTGTTTCAAAACACTGTTTGACAACCCCTTTAGGCCATCAAACATGTTTATATTTTGGATCAAAAACCACATAATCACAATGCTCTGGAATCTTCCTAGGGGAACCTTTCCATCTGCAGTGTTTAGCTCAGCAAATATTGGTGTAACAGAGCATCCCCTAAACCAAATGCAAATATCCTTTAAGGTTTATTTTGAGCAAAGCACACAATCAGCGGCAATGCTGAGGAGGAAAGGATTCAGGAATTTCTTTGGGAGAGGGAGAAACAAGGCAGGAAACTTCTCCAGCAAAGTTATATTTTAATAACCCCAGGAGTTAGCCACCTTGTGCCTCTGAGGAGAAATGGACTTGCTCTGTCCAGCATGGCACTGATGTGCTAATGATACCTGGGGCCTCCTCAAGGGGGCACATTGCTCTCCACTGGGGAGCTCGATAGTGCAAAAGGCATATTTCCTATAACCTTAGAGCTATGGCAACTGCCCAGGACTTAACTGGCCCCACTTGGATAGAAGATTGTTTTTTCCAGCATGAAATAAATGGATTGTGCCTTGGATGATGTAGCTGTTTCCGTTGTCTTAACCACTGATGCAGATCACAGCATGAGTGATGTGGCAGTAGCAGCCATCCAGAGCCACTGTGAAAGTGGATGCGATGAATGGAGTGACTGGATCCCAAATGAGTTTGGCCTGTACAATTGACTTCAAGAAGCAGGGCAGGTGCCCAGGAAGGCTTATTCAAGTCACCCAGGTCCCGGGAGAAATAGTCGATGCCAAGGTCCATGTTTGCCACACTATCTGCGCAGCCAGCTCTGGTTACACTAAAGGGTTGTTTTAGCCTCAGCATAAAAGGGTGCTATCATTAATTGCTGAGGAGAGAGGGCATAGTCTCCTCCAAGCAGCACAGGTGCATGTAGCTCATTCAGAAGATGGTATGTGTCCCTGCTATTTAAAGTGTAACTTCTGGTCCAGCATATTGATGACAGAAGACCCTAAAAATGTTGCACTGACATCTTTGCTGCTTAAAGTATGGTCCTTGGATAGCAACAATGGGCACTACCAAGGCTGCTTGTTAAAAATGCAGAGTCTCGGGTCCCACGCTTGACTTAAATGAACCAGAATCTGCATTTTAACAAGGATCCCAGGTGATTTGTAATCACATCACAATTTAGGACATACTAGTCTGGTCCTTATTATGTATCTACCAAGAACCACACATCGGATGGTTAGCACAGATGGATGATTCAGGAGGGAAAGCCCAGGTTTCAATGGAGGTAATGGATGGGAAGTGAACAGTGTAGGGCTAGGAGGGGACAAGGGTATGAACTGACAGAAGTTGGAGATAGACTCATGTACTCAGCCTAGGCCCAGGACAAGGCTCTTGACAACATGCTGAGAAATTGATGCTGATCGCTCTGACATATTGAGTAGCAAGTCAGGGTTCTCATCTACTGGGCAGACCCAGGGAAAATGCTAACATTCCTGGGCTGCAAGGAGCTCTTTAGTACTTAGTCCAAACGGGCAGCCTGATCTCATCTGTGACTCTGCTGTTGCCACTTGCCCATCGGCCATGGTGACTCACAAGGGCTTTTGTTGTTGTTCAGTTGCTCAGCCGTGTCTGACTCTTTGTGACCCCATGGACCGCAGCACGCCAGGCTTCCCTCTCCTTCACTCTCTCCTAGAGTTTGCTCAAACTCATGTCCATTGAGTCGATGATGCCATCCAACCATCTCACCTCTGTTGTCCCCTTTTCCTCCTGCCCTCAACCTTTCCCAGCATCAGGGTCTTTTCCAATGAGTTGGCTCTTTGCATCAGGTGGCCAAAGTATTGGAGCCGCCTGATAAGAAGGGCTGTAGCCAAAGAGCTCTTGGAAAGGAGACTAAATATAGAGCATTGTGCTTTCCTATACAGGTGTGAAGGGCTGCGTGTAGGATAGACCTCAGACTAAATCCTGCAGTGAGGGGGAACAAAAGATCCAGGGGACTGTGCCTAGTCCTATCAGCCTAGACAGCATTGCGGTTATATTTTCCTGATGGGAAGCTCAAACCTGTTCAGAGGTAGGGAACGGGGAGGTCAAGCCACCAGAGGAAGCAGGGCAGTATTCTTACCCTTCGGTTGCATCTCCATTCTAGGTGAAATGCTGCTATTCAATTCAGTTTTTGAAAACCTCCGTAAGTTTTGCCTCCAGTGGTCATTGCAAAACAACAGATTCCACAGATCTCCCACATCAAATCCTACCAACTTGCGCTATTCAGTTTTTCTTTTCCTTGGTTTTGGTTCAGTTGCTCAGTCATGTTTGACTCTTACAACCCCATGGACTGCAGCCTGCTAGCCTCTTCTGTCTATGGGATTTCCAAGACAAGAATACTGGAGCCAACCATAAAACCATGAAGATAAAAAGAGAAATGCTATCAGCATCCCCCCTCTAACCCCAACCCCAATTTAGTCAGCAAGTGCTATGGAGCTATGCAAAATCTTATAGCTGATGGGATATCTGTGTTGATTCAAATTGAAGGTGGTCCTCAAAGCATCCCAAGGTTATTTCAAGAGTGAAGATACTATGAGGTCTTTGTCCTCACTTTGCCTTGATGGTGGCTGCTTGTAGATGAAAGCCTTGTAAACTGTTTCCTGTCCCTAGAGCCTAACAGTCCCCTGTGCCAGTTTAATTTGAGCTGTTTGGATTGGAACAGAATGAACAAGCAGAGGAGGTTAATTATCCTAATTAGAAAAGGAGTGAAGCCATGACCCTTCTAGGTCACACACTTAGACAAACTTCCCCTGACTCCAAGCTTGGGACATTAGCTTGTCACCTGAAGGCCAGAGGATACACAAAGCATACTCCCTCATCTTCTGCCAGAGTCCCCAGAGAAGAATTCTTTTCAGGAAATGCTGTGTGATAAGCTTGTGCCTGCAGGCCTGAGAGAGGGTTATCTGAAGGTGGTAGATGTGTGGGCAGAACTGGATAGGTACATGTTGGGGGTTGGCTCAACCCCAGGTTCCTCTTCTCTGTAGGGTCATGCAAGCTCAGTGTGGCTTTCTTGAAATGTGGTTATTTCAAAAGCTATGCATCTTTCCCCAAGCCTCTTAATATCTTATCTTTAGCTGACTGAGAATGTTGGTATCTTTCTGGAAGGTAAACTCCTCTGATACTCTGGTGCTCCTTCTTGGATCAATATATTATTGTTGGATTTGTTGATCCCCACATACAACACCTTCCTTTTCCTCTACTCTTCCAAGAACCATCTATTCTTCAAATAGATCAATCCTGTTGCCAGTATAGAATTTGCTTTAGATGGTGCATGTAAAAATTCCTGGCACAGTGCCTGGCACATAGTAGGTCTCATTCAATGTTAGTTTACTCCCTTCCTTCCTACAGGGAAGAATGTCATTTGTTCTGCTCTCTGAGCCTTGTATTTGATGTATATCTAGTCAGTTTGTGATCTGGTGACAAAGGGAAGCATAAAGCCTTAGATAAAGCCAGAGAGTAGTGACTGTATAATATTAAAGATCAAACTGGCCAATTAGCCTGACATGCCCAACAGATATGTCTAGCACTTGCCTTTGAAATATCTGTGTACCCAAGGGATGAATAAAAAAAGAACTTAAACTCCATCTTTCAAAATAGACCTCAGATTGTTGAATGATCAATCTGTGGATCTATTACAATTTGCCTTATTCAGACAGAATAGTCCAAGAACATTAACATCAATGACTCCTAACAAAATGATAAAGTGGAGGTCTCAGTAGGCCTTTTACTCTACCCAGCCCTGCTCCCCCAGCCTCCCATCTGCAGCCATCCAGTCTACCTGCTCTTCAAAGCTACTCTTCTCCATCATTTGCAATAGAGACTGGGAATCCAAGGTGTGAATAGTATCGAAAAGTGAATACACTTAAAATACTTGTATTTAATTTTAGAATCTTTTTTATACTTGGTAGTAGAATGTGTCTACATGATGTGGGAATGAATTTAAATATAAAGACCTGGTGCTCAAGGAAATGGGAACCATCCCAGTTTCTTATAGTATTGGGTTGGCCAAAGAGTTCATTTGGGTTTTTGTGTAACAGTTTACAGAAAACCCCAAATGGACTTTTTGGTCAGTCCAGTACTTATTATTTGTGCACCTTGTACTCGCAACTCTCTCCACATTAATCTCTCAGACTTTGCAAGATACTCACCCATGTAGAATTGCCCTCTCCTAAGTCTTCCCTGGGGCTTCCCTGGTGGCTCAGAGGTTAAAGCGTCTGCCTGCAATGCGGGAGACTCAGGTTTGATCCCTGGGTCGGGAAGATCCCCTGGAGAAGGGAATGGCAACCCACTCCAGTATTCTTGCCTGGAGAATCCCATGGACAGAAGAGCCTGGTGGGCTACAGTCCATAGGGTCGCAAAGAGTCGGACACGACTGAGTGACTTCACTTCAAGTCTTCCCTAATGCAGAGGGGTGGCTATCAGGTTTAAAAGATAAATGGACAGTAAATAGAAGACGTTTGACATTTGGGGAAAACAGTAATTAAAAATGGATGCTAATAGTCATACTCCAAAGCAGTATTGGTATTGTAGATAACCACCCCTTCTCATTGGACGAGAGTGACACAGGAGACAAGTCTATCAAAGTGTTTATTCTTGGTATGAGAAGTGTCTTTTGGATCTGTATAGAAAATCTTTATGTTGGGATATAGATCTTATACAGGCAATGTGGTACTCATGCAATCATTTTTTTCTGATTTCTTGGTCTTGTTTATTTTTTGCTCTGTTTTCTTAGTTTTTAAGTCTTGCCATCACACACTCTTCAGTAACTGAAACAAGTCCCTCTCCAGTAGTCAGAATTGGCAACAGAGTTTTACTTTGTGTTTGGGTGGGTGTGAGTTCAAAAGTAGGTCATCAGGTATAAACTTCATTTGAAACAAAGTTTTTCATAGAAGAAGCCTAAATCCCAGAAGCCTACCTAAATCCCAAGTTTGCTGACTGTAGTGTAGGCAAGCTTCTAAGAGCAAGTTTTTCTTACGGGAGGAAGTACCAGGTGCCAGATTTATTTGGGGACTGAGTTATGTCCTCAGAAATATTTAATATTCTAGAACTTTCAAGGTTCTCTTTTTTTTTTTTGTCACTGAAGCTTTATATTATCACCATTTAGGGAAGAGAGGACCAGATATGCATTTTGAACCTGCTGAGAGTAGGCAGAGAAAATCTGAAGAAGATAAGGCATTTTTTATTAAGACTGCCACCAAATCCCAAGATTGCCTGTGGCATTATTGACAGTAAGTAAAATCTTCTCTTTATTTATTTTATCTGATTTATTCCAAGAGTCTCTTCTTGCTTTTCAATTAATAATACAAACTTAATTTCAAACTAGCTCTAGGCCAGTATACCCTCTTAGAAGCAGTTGCCAAACTTTCCTTGATTTAATTCTGTCATTAATATTTCTGTGCTTGTCAGATGGATTTTGGTTCTGACATGGTAGTTGGCCTCATCAGCCATCAAAGTGACTCTGACTGATTTCCACAGATGGGATCAGCAAAACCTCTGCCCTTGGTCAACTTGGGCCAAGAGTCCTCAGCCTGCCTCCCTCGCCGTTGGTCCTTGAGAGTCAGTGAGTGAGACTGGGACCCTCAGAGGAACGATTTTCCTTGGAGGTAGGCCCTGCTAGAATTACACATAATGCCAAAAATGCCAAGGCCATGCAAAAGATCAGAGATGACATAATCTCGGAGCATCAGAAAGGGAAGCAATTTTAGATATCTAATCTAAGCTTTTTATTTTCCAGAGGCACACACTAAGGGCTGGAGGGAAATGTGGCATCATGCTCAAAGAATTGTAGAGGAGGGGGAGGGGAAACGTGTCTTCCAGTAATGTGCATGGAATTTTCTGGGTACCCGAGTGCTTGATGGAAAGTCCTTGTTGCTGTTATTGAAATGCTTCTGAAATGTCTCAAAGGCCTGTAAACCCACTCTTCTTTAATAAATATAACCAAGTGAGTACTGTAGAATCTTTCTTGGTGTCAAAGGATTTTGCAGTATCTGAGGTCATCATTCTGAACATAGATATTCATTGCCCCAGGAATGGGGAAGTTGAAAGTTAGAAGCAGTTCGCCAAACGTGTGCTGACCCTGGAGCAGCCCAAGGAAATTGTCACTTTTACTAAATCTCTAATATCACCTACTCTTTTGTAAAAATGTTCATTGAAGTACAATTACTTTACAATGCTGTGTTAGTTTCTACCATACAGCAAAATGGGTCAGTTATAGGTATACATATATCATCTCTTTCTTGGATTTCTTTCCCATTTAGGTTGTCACAGAATGAGAGGGGGATTCTCTGAGCTATACAGTAGGTTCTCAATAGTTATCTATTTTATACATAGTATCACTGGTATACATATGTCAATTGCAATCTCCCAATTCATTCTATACCCTCCCCCTCTCCCTTCTTCTTTTTTTTTTTTTTTTTTCCAAATTACTTGTCTCTTTCCTAAAAACTCTGGGCAGAAATTCTGGCTATTTGAAGATTCTGACCCATCAGACCCTGATCTGATTTTCCTATCAGAAGACAGCTAGATGTTATTTTGGAACCTGAAATCAGGGCAGATACATGGTATACATCCATTGGATTCTCCTTGAGCTTAGCACTAAAACTGAGGCCTCTGGGGTTATGGGAGAGTCTCCCTGCAAAGGAAGTGCTGAAGCAAGTCAGACTGCTCTTGGGGCCTGGCAGTTAGAAGTTGGGGTACAGTGGTCAAGGTTGTGGGTCCAAAGAACTATGGCCTTATTGCAGATCAGTACGGACCCTGCCTGAAATCAGTCATGCAAAGCATTAAGCATGGATGGAATTTCAGGGAAAGAGACGGATCTTTTAACCATAACGTCTTCCCAGATACACGTTGCCTTAAAATGTTTCAATAGTAAAGCACGTGACTCTCATAAATGATGACAGGCTGTTCCCAGCAGATGTGCCAGTGGGTAAATTATACAATTTAATTCAACTTAATATATTTTCCCGTATTACAGCACATTGTCACCCAAACCATGATAACAAAAACTACTTGGAAGTGTCCTTTTATTTCTCTGAATAGTCTCTGACTAGAGAGAATGAAGCCTTCCTATCTGGACCAAAGTGCTTCTCTGAAAACAAGTAAGTGATTTGATGATGTGTGGTTGGTCAGGTGACAAACTGGGGTCCTGCCAGTTACTCCTGAGTAACTGTGCTTCCCATGTGATCGGTCAGGAGCCTGGACCCACCCTTGCTGGATCCCGCAGCCTCCCTTTCTTTCAAGGTACCACAGTGCATATCTGAATAAAATCTCAATGCACCATGATTAATTGGCTGCTGCGTCGCTTCAGTCGTGTCCGACTCTGTGCGACTCCATAGACGGCAGCCCACCAGACTCCTCCATCCTTGGGATTCTCCAGGCAAGAATACTGGAGTGGGTTGCCATTTCCTTTTCCAATGCATGAAAGTGAAGTCGCTCAGTCATGTCCGACTCTTAGCAACCCCATGGACTGTAGCCTACCAGGCTCCTCCGTCCATGGAATTTTCCAGACAAGAGTACTGGCATGGGTTGCCATTTCCTTCTCCAATGATTAATTGGAGTTTAAAGGAATTCTCTAGCAGTCCTTGAAAGTAAGAGGAGACCCTTCAAAGGTGACAAAATAGTGAAGGGTTGGCTGTAGAAATTTTATGCTTGAAAAGTCCCTGGGCACCCGGGCCGTTGGAGAGAAATCCCAGGTGTGTGATATTGGACATTTGTCCTTTTAGGTTTAGACAGAGGATGGAATTGCCAAGGGGAAAGCCATTACCTTTGAAATAGCTACTCCACTAGCCTTTCTCTGACCTTTTCAAAAGATTAAAGCTCCTCAGTGGAAACTTCTGATTTACAGGAAAAGATGTCAGTATTAGAACATGTTTGGCTGGTGTTGCTAGCAATATTATTATATCTAAGAAGAAATCAAGGCCCCAGAGAGGAACATGTTTTGGCCAACATCACCCAGCTTCTAAGTGTTGGGGGAGCAAGAAGGCAACCCTAGGACTGGTTTCAAAGCCTGTGCTCTTTCTACCTCACTAGAGACTGAGGAGGAGAAAATGGGTGTGGATGAAAGATACTTTCAAAACTGTAAAGAATATATTGTGGGTGAAAAGAATTTAAAGACCATCCAATCAGTCTTCTTTCACATATATGGAAGCCAAGGTCCAAAGAAGGCTACTGATTGACTCAAGGTCACAGAGAAGAGAGCTTGCCCAAATTTTAACATCACATTCATCTTCTCTGAACAAGAACCTAGGTTAAAAAGAACCAAAGTCTATTCTCTAGTCTAGTGACATCTGATTCCATGACTAAACTATGATTCCAAACCATCCTGAACATTTTTAATCTGTTTTTTTTTAAGGTGTGGTTTATACAGAAACCCTGTTAATCACAACATGTGCTCATCAGAGCCCAATACCTTGATTCTGGGCCTTGGGGACAGCCTGTACCCATACTCTTGTCAGGTATCTAGGAAGTTCATGTAACTGGTTATAAAGTTATCCAGGCAGAAGAATATGAATTGTTGAGTAAAGCCATACCCAGTTGTCAAAAACAAAAAGTTTTTATGAACTTTGTTTCCAATAGTGACATTTGCTTGAACACTTATATGAAGACATCACAAAAAACATTTCCAGCTAACTGTCTAATTATTGCATAGGTCCAGCATCCACAGCAGCATTTGGTTCACAGGTCATTTCAGAAGTTTGGGTTTAGGATAGTTTTCTTCCTCTCCCTCTAGGGGAACATTTAAAGGTATGTAACAGAGTTATGAAGGTAGATTCTTTACAAAGAGTGTTTTCTTTCTAATACAAATACAAAGCAGTGTGCCAGTTCTAGCTCTATCACTTATAAGCTGTGGGACTTTGGAAAAGTTATTTAATTTCTCTGTGATCTTGTCTCCCCATCCATAAAATGGAAATAATAATATCTGATGTGTATTGGATGGTTACTATGTGCTAGTTATTGTTCTAAGTGTTTCATATATATCTACTCCTTTACTCTTCATGGCGCTTCCTCAGGTGACGCTAGTGGTAAAGAACCTGCCTGCCAATGCCTGGATTGGGAAGGCCCCCTGGAGGAGGTCATGGCAACCCACTCCAGTATTCTTGCCTGGAGAATCCCATGGACAGAGAAGCCTGGTGGGCTATAGTCCATGGGGTCACAAAGAGTTGGACATGACTGAGCAATTTAGCATGCGTGCACTACTCACAGGTAGGTACTACCATTATCTCCATTTTATAGGGAAGGAAATTAAGGCACAGTTTAAACATCTGCCTGTGATTATACAGCTAGTAAATAGTAAAGGCAGGATTCAAACCCAGAGTGTCTGATTTCAGAGCTCGTGGTACTCAGGTACTACACTATACCTAACTCACTAAGTTAATGTAAGGATGCATGTGTGAGTGCTCAGTCGCTCAGTCGTGTCTGACTCTTTGCGACCCCATGGACTGTAGCCCACCAGGCTCCTCTGTCCATGGGATTTCCCAGGCAAGAATACTGGGAGTGGGTTGCCATTTCTTCTTCCAGGGGATCTTCCCCACTCAGGGATCGAACCTGGGTCTCCTGCATTGCAGGCAGATTCTTTACCATCTGAGCCATCTGGGAAGCCCTAATGTAAGAATAAGTGGGATAATATTGGGTTGGCCAAAAAGTTCCAACCCAGTATGTTAGAAAGTGAAACCTAAGACTGACAAAGAGAAGCACTTGATAGACATTAGCTCTTGTTACCAGTTTCCCCTTCCACTCCAAACATTGCCTGGTAACCTGTGAAAAACTCCATTTCCAAAAAGCTTCCCTAAATCACCCAACCCACTTGAACTTCCCTATGCATTATTGCAACATAAAGCACACAATTTCAGACTAGATTATATATTGTCCTCAGAAAAGATTGTGTCTTTTCCTTCTTCTATATCCTCAATAGAGCCTAATAAGTCCAGAAGGGCTCAAGAAGTGTTTGTGGACTGGAATATGCAGTGTGACTATTGGTGTGTGGTGACAGGGCCAACAACTGTTCCCCTAGCACAACGTTACCCAAGTTTTCTTGTGCAGGTGAATCTCATCAGAATCTTGTAAATGTGGATTCTGATTCCATAGGTCTGTAGTGGACTCTACATTTCTGACACGCTCCCAGATCGTGCTGAGGCTTCTGGTCTGTGAATCAAACTTCAAGTAACAAGGCTGCAGGGCATAGTGTCTTTAGGGTCTTCTCCATAATTGCTATGTTTTAGTAGAGGCGTGCTTGAATCCATTTAATAAACTGAGGTATATAAAGACTCACCTATCACAATATAAGGTGAAATCAAGCTTTTTATTCTTGTGGAATAAAAAGTAATAGGGAAATGTGAAGCTGGTCATGAATAGCCATTCAGTTAAGAAGCCCTCATTAAAAACCTGACTACATGCCAAGGTTTGTACAAATAGTTACTGTAGACAATATAAAGATGAGTTTAAGGCATAGGCTATATATTGCCATGTGGATTGTCAACTTTGGTAAAGGCTTCTGCTTTCTACTCCAGTGAACTAAGTGGGCTTTGCATGTCCAAAGTGAAATTTGGAAGGGAGGTAGTATAAATATTTATTTGTATGCAAGAATTAGTAATGCCAATTAAGATCATCTAGATTCACTGATTGTGTTTAATACTGTATTTTCCACCTTTTATTATTGGAGTAATTGTTTATGTCAAAGTAATTTTGGAGGGAACACAGTGTAATTTTATCTAAAGTCCAAGTTTTATCTCAAGTCCCTGGATGTTTTACCCTCTTGCATAGTAGCAGGAAACACAGACTTTTAAATGGTGTGTAGAGGTGCGTTGGAAGATGGGAGGGTGCTGGGAACAGAAGTGGGGAGATGAACCCATTCATGAGCACAGGGAAAGAAAACAACAGCCAAGACCTTTATTTACATAGTTTTCACAAAGTAAATTAACTAGGGGCAGCACAGGCTATAGAGAACATAGTTCAGTAGTAAGAACATTGGGCTGGAAGTCAGGAGACCTGCAATCTAGTCTGCTTTCTACATTGATCTACTGTGAGACCTTGGGTAAGTTGCCCACGTCTCCAAGCCCACCAAGTAGAGTTAATCATAGCAGTCTTGGTGGTCAGATCCATAGATATTATTGGATTGACCAACAAGCTCATTTGACTTTTTTTGTGAGATGTTCCAGAATAACTCAAATGAACTTGAGGATAATCCATGGCCAGGCAGAAGTGGTATAAAAAGTCAAGGTGGTATATAAGCAATTACTGTGCATCCATTTGCATAAAAAATTGTCTTTCAAACTATCTACATATATGGTGGAAAACCAAGGATCATTCTCTCTTTATTCCAAGGTGGGAATGGGAGAAATACTATTTCACTTATAGAATATCCTTTTATGCTAGAAAAGGAGTCTTTCCCCACATATAGTTTATTTTAATTACACATTCCAACACTTTAAAGGACAGAGATAGAAAAGATGTTTAAGAAATTGAGCCTTCTCCCAAGCTTCCACCAACTATGTCCTTGATCAAAAAAAAAAAAAAAAAGGTAACATGAGCCTTACGTGTGTCTGTGCATGAATTGCCTCTTACGTCTAAAAACTGGAGTGTGCCCAAAACCCAACCAGAACTAACAAATGTTTCTCATCAGTCTGCTCCTTAGCCAACTAGGGTTTTATGGGAACAATTATTCGTTCCCTTTCTTATAGATCCTAATTCTGACTCAGTGAGCATCTGGCTCCAGCTTTGGAGCATGACGCTTAAATCATAATGTCCTTTGGATGGTGCTCCTCTTGCGGGGTGACTATAACTCAGAACACTTCCTGGGTATGCTATTTAAATATCCAACTCAGCATCCCGCGATATAAAGCACCTCTCCATGCCATTTGTTATGTTAGGTGCTGTGAGGCACGGCTCTGATTCTGGGGACTCAAATGTATAATAAATCCAACTAGACTCTGCTGGCAGTGCACATAATTATAAAATATGCAGAATGCTTGTTATTAACTAGTCTCATGGAGAAAGATCTACCGTGCCATGAAGGATATATTTTGGAATAGAGCTACAAACAGTGATTGATTTTTTAAAATTCACGTCTCTCCTATCCCTTTAATCATCCAGCCTCTAAGAACTAGCAAACATTTATAGACATTTAATGAATGGGAAGCAAGGCCCATTCGCAAAGGCTGATAAAAATTATTGTTTGCCTCTTAAGTGAAGATTAAGTTCCAGTTTTGTTTTTAATATAAAATTATTTAACATAGCATTTTTATGGTGTCGATGTAGAAATAGAGACCAAAATATAAATCAGCTGGAAATTAACAAGGAAGTCTCCTAATAGTTATAAACACAATGAAAGGCATTTATAATCTTTAACTGTTTGAATCCCAATTGGATAGGCTATCATTCTTTGGCTGATATTTATTCCCCAAAGACAAGTTTTCATGTACACTGAAAATAAAACAACAAAGTCACCAAAAACGTACACACAGTTCCTTCTGCAGTGAGGCTACAGCAGTTAATTGTATATAAGATCCTTGTAGAAGAAGGAATGCTCATAGGGATTGACCAGAAGCCCTAAGGATGATGCTAGACTCCATGGTAATGAGAAGCTGCAGGCATGCAAGGACAGAGATAGGCTTTGCTCAGTGGATGCTGGCTCGTGAACCTTAGGATGGTACTTCCCAGGATGTGATGCTACTGATCTCCTGTTCCAGAAAATATTATAACCCATAACTACAGAGATGCATGCCTTCATCATGGCTTCTTCCTTCTCTCTAAGGGAGGCTCTTTGGGCATAGAAAATTCTAGAGCTAACTTCTATTAGTGCTCAGGGACTCCTCACTGGAGAGTCAAGGTTTCAAGTCATCAGAAATTACAGTTTCCTAAGATTAAGGAGCCTCCAAACACTTGCTCATCTGGGTAGGGGCTGATTTCTTGGAAGTATGAAAGGGTGTCTATAACTTTATCAGGTTAGTGATTAAAGGGGCACTTGGAATTCAGCTACCCTCAGTTTCTGCTGTTCACTGCTGATTGGCGACAGTCTCTTCTTCTGTCTGTCTGTCTACCAGAGATGGGTGTAGTTGTTACGAGAAGACTCTGAAGCCTGACTGCAGAAGTTTATTGCCCAGCTCTGCTACCAGATCCTTCCCTGGTGGCTCAGAGGGTAAAGCATCTGCCTACAATGTGGGAGACCCAGGTTCGATCCCTGGGTCGGGAAGATCCCCTGGAGAAGGAAATGGCAACCCACTCCAGTATCTTGCCTAGAAAATCCCATGGACAGAGAAGCCTGGTAGGCTACAGTCCATGGGCTTGCAAAGAGTTGGACATGACTTCACTTCACTGCTACCTGTCAGCTGCAGGACTCTGGGTGAGTTATTTCAGCTCTCTGTGCTTCAGTTTCGTCATTTTTAAAGTAGGGATAGTGATAACTGTACTTAATGCATTGGGTTGTCAGGATTAAATAAAATGTTTCCTATAAAGCACTTAAACCAATCTCTTCTCCATTAAAAACAGCTAATAGATGTTGGTTTTTTTTTTTTTTAAATCAGGAATCTTTGGCTACAAGGGACAGAAACCTGACTTAAACTTACTTCTTAAAAAAGGGCATTATTGCCTTGCTAATCATGCTAAGTCACTTCAGTCATGTCTGACTCTTTGCAACCCTATGAACTGTAGCCTGCCAGGCTCCTCTGTCCATGGGATTTTCCAGGCAAGAATACTGGAGTGGGTTGCCATGCCCTCCTCCAGGGGATCTTCCCAACCCAGGGATTGAACCTGTGTGTCCTGCATTGGCAGGCAGGTTCTTTACCACTAGCACTGTCTAGGAAGCCCAAATTTTTGGCCACACCCCATAGCATGTGTGACCTTAGCTTCCTTACCAGGGATTGAACCCACACCACCCACACCAAAAGGCAGAATCTTAACCCCTGGACCACCAGGGAAGTTTGTAACCGCAAAATCTAGAGATCAAATGATATTAGGACTCCATCTCTTTATCACTTGTCTTTTGTTTTAAAATATCAAATTTGGACTTGAACTCTCTGTGCCTCCATTTCTTAGTCTGTAAAATGGGATGATAGTCATAATAATAATAAATCTGCTTCATAAGATAACTGAGAAAATTTAAGGAGGTTGGAGAAGGAAATGGCAACCCACTCCAGTATTCTTGCCTGAAGAATCCCATGGATGAAGGAGTCTGGTAGGCTACAGTCCATGGGGTCACACAGAGTCGGACATGACTGAAGCGAGTTAGCAGCAGCAGCACCATGTGAGGTGCTTCCAATGCGCCTTGGCACACAGCAGACCTTATATAGGTGTTAGCTATTATTAGCTTTATTGTCACTATTATTTTAATATCCAATGTTTCTTCTTTCTATATCTTCCCTTTACCTATGGACATCCCTTCTCTCTTTTGCTTCTACCCTCAACTGCTTCTTTTATTCTCCTTCCTATGTCCTTTCCCTGGTGGTGGTTTAGTCGCTAAGTTGTGTCTGACTCTTGCAACCCCATGGACTGTAGCCTGCCCTAGGCTCCTCCGTCCATGGGATTCTCCAGGCAAGAATACTGGAGTGGGTTGCCATTTCCTTCTCCAGGGGATCTTCCCAACCCAGGGATTGAACTTGGGTCTCCTGCATTGCAGGCAGATTCTTTACCGTCTGAGGTACCAGGGAAGCCCATCCTATTTATCATACTCCCCAAGTTACCATCACCCTCTACATCCACCAATTTCAGTCCCTCTATTTCATAACTTCCCTGAAGATGTTATGTTGGGTGGATTTCATACCAGTTCTGGTCAAGCAACACATAGGAGATGCACAGATTAGGAATGAATACTGGTATTTATTCCACTGAGCTTCTGCCCTTCTATCAGCCATATCCCCCCCCCCCCAAACTTATTTATGCAATCTTTCATGGTTTGGATTTATTAGATACTTTCTATAAGTAAAATAAGACACTGCACTGGTCACTTTGTTATACTTTGCTTCACTTAAGATGAACCCATTTGCAGGGCAGAAAAAGAGATGCAGACATAGAGAATGGACATGAGGATACAGCGGGGAAGGGGAGGGTGGGATGAACTGGGAGATTGGGACTGACATGTATACATTATCATGTGTAAAATAAATAGCTAGTGGAAAGCTGCTGTGTAGCACAGGGAGCTTAGCTTGGCCTCTGTGATGACCTAGAGGGGTGGGGCTGGGGGGGAGATAGGAGGGAGGCTCAAGAGGAAGGAGATATATGTATACATATAGCTGATTCACGTCATTGTACAGCAGAAACTAACATAACATTGTAAAGCAATGATACTTCAACAAAGAAAGAAATGGCTGGAAGAACCCAGTATGGACATACAGTTCTGATTCAAACAGAAACTTCACAAGGACAAGTGGCAGGACTGTCTCCTCATTCCAGGGCCCTGTTACCCTCTGGCTTCCCTCTCAGCACCATCTCTCCCCAGGAGTCCTGTGGCCCCCTGTTCTTTCTTGCCTAGACTTCTTCCTAACACTACAGTGAGTTCTGCCTGGGCCCCAAATTATAAACCATTTCTTTGCTATTCCTTGAAAGAAAAACGTGCCCATTTTATGTGCCTTAACTTTGGAGCCCTGATCTCATCTTTGTGACAATTGGCCAATCAGATAAACTAATCCCAGGTAACATGTTATCCTTCCCTGAAAATGGAAGGCACCCACCACCAGGAGGTTCTTAAGAAACAACATTAATGGGATTTTCACCTCAATAGACCATGGAAAATAAGATCTGTGGGCAAGAAGTTCTTTTTCAAATCACATCCGGTAGGTAGGTTTGTCAACTTGCAGGAAGGTTGACTTTGTAGAGTCTATGCAATGTGATGTTACTGGCCACTCCCAGACTTCCCCAAAATCCTTTTCCTTTCTGCCTTTACTAAAAACAAATGCTGAGCTTGGGTTTCAAAGTGTACAGATTATCTGGTTGGCTCCATCCGCACCAAAGCAGCAAAGATCCTTTCTTCCCTGAGAGTCATTTATTCATCTTTCTTCGGGGAGAGAATCCCCAGGAACAAACCCTTAATTGAAATCATTCTAGAGCTCTTAATTATTTCGCCTTTCCTTTTTTTGAGGGGCAGAGGTGTTCAGAACTCGTTTTCAGGTTACAAGAAGTCCTTTGTACTGACCGGTCAGCAGCAAGCGGGATGAAATTGGAGGCTGGGTAGATAAATGTAGGGAGGCGAGCTGGCACCTAAGGTGCCTGTGTCATACTGCGGTCCATAGTTGGAACCTATTCGGCAGTCCATCTTCAAAAGCAATTTGCAGTACATCCAGGCACAAATCCAATTAAAAAGCAGAAAGGGATTTGCATGCATAAAATAACTCTGATGCACAGCTTTAAAAAATGACCCTGATAGCTAAAATCAAAGCCCTTTCTTTGTGAAGGTCCCTATCTGGAGTATGTTAGCTGATGTTCGAATCCCTGCCCCAAAGTATCTGAAAGATTAGATGAAATTACACTCTCAAAGCTCACTGCAGCATGGTGGCTGGGAACAAAATAAAACTTGACACACAGCTAGATGTTCACTTTGGTCATTTACCCTTGTGAAGAGGCTTCATTCTTTGAATTCTGGATAGCCTGGAGCAAAAGCCAGATGTCAAAGCACATGGCACAGTATCTGGCACCTACTAGGTGCCCTGTGAATATTGGCTGAGCTGAAGGAGAGGAGCCAAAGCTCCCCTTTGGTCTTTGGCAGGCACTGTTTGTTGTCTACCCAAGATCAATTTCTCTCTTCTTTGCTAGCATAATCCTGGTTTTGTTTAAGGTGGCAACATGCCCAGCTAAAGACTCCATTTCCCAGTCTCCCTTACAAACTGGTGTTGGGTAGGTGGGGCACGTAACATAGTTCTGGCCAACAAGATTTAAATGGAAGTCTATTGGGGGTTTCTGGCAAAGATTTTGTTTTCCTGATAAAAAGGTGATGGACGTGGTGGTACTGCTCTTTCCTCATCTTCCTGCCTCTTCGGAGCACTGATGTCACAGCCATCTTGTGACCATGAGGTAACAATCATGAAGGTGAAAGGCAAAATGCTAAGGATGGTGAAGCAGAAGAGAAAGCTTAGACCTTTGATGGCATTCTTGGGCAGTAGAACTGATACCTACAACCACCTACTTGGAGGCTTCTGTTACATATTTTTTAAATCCCTATTTGTTTAAACCACAGATCGAATTTTGTTACTTGTAGCCTAGTATGATCCTAATAGATTTATATGTCCTTACCACCAGGCTTCTGGGACCTTCAAGTGAGTTCCTGGCTATTCAATGTGCCTCACCAGGGCACTTCGCCCAGGTTGGCCTGCTATGCCAGTGTGGCCAGCTTAAGGCCTTTTCTGACCTCTCGCCACTACCGCCAATAGAACCAAGGCTTAACCTGTTTCATGTCCTATTTCCTCAGGGCCTTGAGAAGTGATTGTTATTGTTTAGTTGCTAAGTCATTTTCGACTCTTTGTGACCCGATGGATTGTAGTCCGCCAGGCTCCTTCTGTCCATGGGAATTCCCAGGCAAGAATACTGAAGTGGGTTGCCATTTCTTTCTCCAGGGGATCTTTCCAATCCAGGGATTGAACCCAGGTTGCTTGAATTGGCAGGCGAATTCTTTACCACTGAACCACCAGGGAAGCACTTGAGAAGTGAGAGAATCGAGTAAATGTCTGTGTTAAACCTTTAACTTATAGTTCTCCAGTGTGTTAGCCTCAAAGGGTGACTCCTTCCATTCCAACAACTGAGTTTTGATAGTTGTGGCTGGGACGTCAAAGGACACATTCGGGGCCAGAGAAAGACTGTGGGTGTCCATCGACCCCATGTTGGAAGTGGTCACTTTTAAAAGACCTGACTCCATTTCGAACTATTGGGGGGATGATGCTTTATTTCTTTCACAGATTTTATTTAGTTGTCAATAACATTTGCAAAATTCTGAAAAGTAATGCAAAAAAAAGCACTGCGTATGATTCTCTGAGAATTGTCAAGTTACTGTGCTAAATAAATTGAGAACATGATTATGATGTCTAAAGCACATACATTTCCCCCCAAATATTTTACACACACACACACACACACACACACACACACCCTTTGATGAGAGGGAGCGAGAGAAACAGGATTTAGAAACTTTGTTACAGATGAGCACTGATGAACTGCACATGGGCAGAGCCCCCTCCCATACAAAGGACTCACTTGTCTGGTTGTATGGTCTCTGTGTCCTAGCAACCTATGCCCCCAGGGTGTTTTCCCACCTTCATTAGTTAATCCACTTTATGTGGACCTATCTTCAGAAAACCATAATGAAAAAAAAACAGAAGTTATACAATAACTAGCCCAAGAGACACAAAAGATATACTTCCTCTAACTTGAAAATGAACCAAAAAGCAAAAACACTGGCAGACTTATAGCTGCCAAAGCAAATGAAAGGAATTGCATTTCATCCCTAAACTTCCAAGTCTTCCCTGTTCTAGAAAGATAGGAAGAGGCGCATGCCAAGTAATGAGGCTGACAGTATTTTAGTGCTGCGGAGAAGAGTTCCAACCTCTGTGTCTGACTATCTTTCTAATCAATGTTGCTCTCAGTTATTTTCCTCCCCACTTTCCTTTCTCTCTCTCTCACCCTCACTCTCTTTTTCTCTCCTAACTTATTGCATCATTGCAATATAAGCTATGGCATTTCTCAGAACATTAACAAGACTAAAGTCACTATGGAATATAAATGGCTTTGAAACATCTCCAGAATGTGTCATAAAAAAGCAGGAGAGATAAAAATTTAAAGAGAGAGAAGGTAGAAACATCAAATAAAAGCATCTTTTTTAAAAAATAAAAGAATCTTTTTCTCACTCAGTGGAATTTGTCAGACTTGGGTGTGTGTGTGCCTTAGCTACCTGAGACATGTCGCAGGCAAATAGATTCATATGGGTTTGTGGGGGAGGGCCTAGCCATGTGGAAAGGTGAAGGAAGGAGGGGCTGGTGTCTCAAGTGGTTTCTTATGGGACATGTAGGTATGGGAAAGGGGTAGAGATGTTCAGTTCAGGGAAATGAGACTTTCCTAAGGGTCCTTGTCCAAACCTGTGCTTGTGTGTGTGCGTGCTAAGTCGCTTCAGTCGTGTCCGACTCTTTGCAACCCTATGTAGCCCACCAGGCTCCTCTGTCCATGGGATTATCCAGGCAAGAATACTGGAGTGGGTTGCCCAAACCTGATATTGGGTAAATCCTTTTCCTAGGGCTTCTCCAACTTTAGTGTGCATCAGAAATGCCAATAACTTGGGGCACTTTAAGACTCTACATCCCCAGGTCTCACTTCCAGAAATTCTGATTCATAGGTCTGCAGTGGGTCCTGTGATTTCTATCCTTAATACCCCTGGCAATTCTGCCACTGTTGATTTGGGGACCAGACTTTGAGAAGCACTGTCTTAGCCAGTGGGGAGAGATGATTCTCTTTGCCACCTCCTTCCGGACTCCATAGCAGAGGGCATTTCTATTGGGTTAGTCAAAAAGTTCATCTGGGTTTTTCTGTAACATCTTATGGAAAAACCTGAAAAAACTTTTTGGCCAACCCAATATTTCTTCAGAAAACAGGCCATGAAGGAAGCAAATGCTTCCAATTGAAATGGTGCAGGCCAGTGCGTTTGTGGTTAAGAACATGGGACTGGTTTTCAAGGGTCAGGGAGATTTCTCACTGTGACTGAAGGGCATGAAACACGTGGCCTTGTGTTGGTAGGTGAAGGAAGACATGAGGAGGACACCCGGGAGGCAATAGTACACCACGGGGAGTTTTGTTTCCTTGTGTTCTATTTTTCTTTCACGGATCTATTCTGAAATATCTCTTTTAAATCCTAAGGCAGCCATAAGATTTAAAAGGATGCCGGGTCTAGGGGTGTTAGTTGCTCAGTTGTGTCCAACTC
Organism: Odocoileus virginianus; assembly: GCF_023699985.2. Lineage (NCBI taxonomy): Eukaryota > Metazoa > Chordata > Mammalia > Artiodactyla > Cervidae > Odocoileus > Odocoileus virginianus. The sequence continues at coordinate 2,004,018 of NW_027224329.1, read as the reverse complement.
TTTGTGATCCCATGGACTGTAGCCCACCAGGCTCCTTTGTCCATGGAATTTTCCAGGCAAGAATACTGGAGTGGGTTGCCATTCCCTTCTCCAAGGGGCTAGGGGTACCCAAAGTGTAATCCTTGGACTTAGAAGCATCCAGTGTCACCTGGGAACTTGTTAAAAATGCAGATTCTTGGTCGATATAGACCTATTGAAGCAGAAACTTGGGCTGGGAACCAGTAATCGGTGTTTTAACAAGCCATTCAGACGATTCTGATGCTTGTTAGAGTTCGAGAACCATTGACCTAGGAACAAACTACCTTATAAACTCTCCCAGGCCAGGCGGTGTCTGGTGCTTGTTGTGTATCCCCATTCCCACTCCACCTCCAACAAGACATGTGGTGCCGATCTCAGAGTTTTGATTATGAAATTGTTGCTCTAGCATCTGCCATTCTCTCGTGTCTTAAATTCTTCACTTTCAGTAATAATAGGGCAGGCAGTTTTACAAATTGATCAATCAGTCGATTGATATATCTTCATATTGAGTCTCATCCCTGGAAATTCTGATTCAGTATGTTTGGGATGGAGCTGGAAAAGCTGTACTTGTAACAAACTCCAAGGGCATTCTGAGGCTAAGTGAGCTTTGGTGAGCACCATAGGAGAAAGGTATATTCAACCAGGATTAGGGTACCATGATGACCTAGCTCAACCTCAGGACCTACTCTGTGAAATGGGACCATGATATCTGCTCAACCAACTTCATAAGATTCCTACAAAGATCAGTGGAGATGATTTATTACTTAAAGGACATACAAGGAATCTTAGATCATGCATCCCCCTTTCTTTTCAAATATTAGCATTCTTTGGCCATTCAGAAGTCAAGCAGTGTATCCTTGGAGACACCAATACCTTTTCAAAGATGTATCCCCACAGACAGAAATACTACAGACAAGTGAAGTGTCCTCCACACAAAGATGCAAATAGTGTTTAGTATGCCAAGACCATATTATGCCAAATAAATAGCTCTCAACTGGGATGCTTAAGGTCACTATTATCATAGCAACTATTTTCTTAGCCATGACTTTCACCTAAGCTATTTGGAGTGCTATAGGAGCTGAGCACACAATCAGATATTTCTCCAACTATGGTGGGCTTAGTTGAGCCTTGTGTGGCCTGATTTGGAGGAAGTCAATTCAAATATAGTGAAAGTATAATTAATGTGGATATCACAGTGTGATGTGAACACTGAAAGGAACACTTGAATGAGACTTCAGATGCTTGATCTACTAATCTTAGCCTCTCTAGATCTCAGTTTATAACATGAGGAACCAGCTTCTCAAGAGTGTAATGGACAGCAAATGTGATCAGGTGTGAAAATCTATGGAAAGGGTCAAAGTATTATTACATTAATTTTGTTTAACCAGAACCTTAAATTAACTGGATTTTCCTGTTCCCATGCCCTTGTCTCAAAAAGAGGTAATACATGATAAACCTTTGAAATTGGAAATTTCATCAGAGCTCTGTCCTGAGCTCAGTCTGTGTTGTGGCTGTATCTATCTTCATTTCTCCTCCTGGACATTGAGAACAGATGTATAAAATGATAACCCCAAAGCCCTGCAAGAGCCCCAAATACCAAACAAAGATTCAATAATATCTTTAAGGCAGGTACACAAAAGCAGAGCATTTCATAAAAATTTGCCAAAGATAGACCAAACTAAATGGATTGTTTCAACATCCTTTTAATTTCAGCCAAACACTTCATCAGAAGATTCTATTAATTAGAACAGTCCATTCCCTGAGAATTTCGATTAACTAATCCTCAGCCACTTTATTTTTAATAAAAAAAGGTAAGTGTATTAATTTGGCTTTCTGCCATAGAACTGGTTCGATAGCCAAACCCTGAAGCACCACAAAGATGAAATGTTTTCTGTACAGTTTAGGACCAACAGTTGAATAAGGAATAAGGTGAGAATATAGTAGAAAGAAGAAAGGTCTGCAGGATTTGTTTTGCTTTTGGTGTCCAAAATCTTGGGGTGTCTTTTTGAGGGTGACTCAGGAGTGTGGCTGCTTCCCTGGGTGGCTCAGTGGTAAAGAATCTGCCTGCATGCAGGAGATGCGGGTTCAATCCCTGGGTCGGGAAGATCCCCTGGAGGAGGAAATGGCAACCCACTCCAGTATTCTTGCCCGGGAAATCTCATGGACAGAGGAGCCTGGTGGGCTGCAGTCTATGGGTTGCAAAGAGTCGGACACAGCTTAGTGACTAAACGACAGCAACAACAACAGGAGTATGGCTTTGACTGATGATCCAGGCAGTGATGACAGGTTTGCCCTGGGAGCCCTTTTGGAGCTATGACATTTGTTTGTAAAGTGAGAGCTCCTGATCCCCAGTTGGTTCTTTTCCTCTGGTTGTAAGATAAGAATTACAAACACCTAGAATCCTGCCAATTTTGGTTTATACAGTTGGGAATGGGGTGCCTTGCTTCATCAAATATTCTAGTTTAACAGATTGCTTCCCTAGTTACCCGTTAGGAATTTCTGATTTTCAAGGAGTCGATATAAAGCAAAATATTATTAATAATGCTGCATCAGGTGGAGTATAATTTTATCTTTCTTTGGTAATCTAAGTAAGTACTTCAAGGCCTTGAAGGATTCCTGAGCCACGAAGTGGAACATCAGGTCTCTGTGTGTTGTTGATGTGCAGAAGGACTGGCAAACAGAGAGGTCTTTGGAGGACAACAGTGCTGGGAAATCAGCCTTTGCTGTGCTATTCTACTGAGGCACAACAGGATGCTAGCTGAATTAGTTAGAAAATTCCTTTCCATTTTTTTCTCCCTCTGCCAGCTCCTCTCAGCTGTCTTCACTTTGTATGCCTCTTATTTCCATCTGCCTTCCATTTCCTTGAAATTAAGCAATTCTGTGGGATAGGAGAAACCTTTGAACGAACATCCAAAATCTAAATCCATGGAGTCAATCTGAGGACAGTAAAAATGCATGGTGGTAGAGTCCTAGGCTGGAGGTTCCAGGAGCATCTGTCACTTAGAAATCTGTGCTCACTCTCACGGCTGCAACACTGACTGCTTGTGACGCCTGCAGCCTGCTGTGAGGACCTAGGTAAGGGTTTTGCCCAAACTGACTTCTGACCTTTCTTACTATGGGTCCAGGATTAAAGTTCAAGGCTCCAAGGGACCTCAATGATCATGTAGTTCAATGACTTTCAACCCTGGCCACTCCCTAAATTCACATGAAGGAGTTGAAAGGCCAAATCCTTCCTCAGACCATCATCTCACTTTCTTCATTATCTTCACTGTCACACAAATCTGGAGAGGAGGTATTATTGGCTCTGTTTTTCAGAGAGGCAAACAGAAGCTCAACGATGTGGCAGTGCCTGTATTATACACTCATAAGTAGCAGTCGTAGGATTTGAGCATAGGTCCCTTATTCCATTCCAAATGTGAGATGGCTCTCTTTTCTGTAAGCATTGGAGCCCTTCCTGTCACTGCTGGGGAGCACCCAGTCAACAGGGTGACGTGCTTTTCTGACCTCTCTGGTTGTTTAGTCAGACTTCCTGAAAGAGATGAGTTTGAGTGAGGTCTCCACATGCACTGGCTCTGTATTCTTAGGGAAAAAGGCCTTTATGTCCTACAGGCTGAGGCCTCACTTCCTTGGGGTGGCATAGAGGACTCTTGCTCCTTCCTCCACTCTCAGTTTTTGCTCTTTTTCTGCCTTTGTGCTGAAAAGTTGGTAGAGATCAGATTGCATAACATGTGACTGGCCATGCAGACATGTTCAAATTTTAGTCTCTAGAGCCATGCTGTCCCACCGAACTTTCTGCAATGCTGCAAATGTTCTCTATTTGTGCTGGTCAATATGGCGGCCACTTTCAGCATGTGGCTTTTGAGCACTTGAAATGTGGTTAGTGGGACTAAGGAACTGTGTTTTAAATTTTATTCCATTTTAATTAAAGTTGTACTTAAATAGCCACATGTGTCTAGTAACTTCCGTATTGAACAGCAAATGCCTCGAGGCAGTAGGCAGGGACATAATAATGCTGGTAGTTTAAGAAAAGTACTCTGGCAGCAGTGTGTCAGATGTTCTAGGGGGAATCTTGTAAAGGTTAAGAGTGTGGACACCAAAGTTAGACTGGCTGGATTCAAATTCTAGTGGTGTCACTTACTAGCTGTGTGACCTTGGGATCTGCACTTTAGCTTCCTGAACTACAGGATCCCCACCTGCAAAATGGGACCAATAATAGTGCATATATGATAAGAGTTACTGTGAGGATAAAATTCATGCATTGTTTTAGTAGAGTGCCTGGCACATGGTAGGTGAACCTCAGTAGAATTCTAGAATTTTCTTCTGCTCATGGCTGAGTGAAAGAGGAAAGGGGGAGGGACCCCGTGTTGTTCAGCTGTTGTACAGGACCCAGCTGTGTTTCTGTCAATTAAAAAAAAATAATATTCAGAAAATCAGCATCCAGATGTGGGAATTTACGGAGAGGATGGAACCGTGATCCCAAGGTAAAGGAGTAGGTAGTGGGAGAGTAAACAGAGTGACTGTTTTCCAAAAGAACTCCAGAAGCATGGAACCAGTAGGTTCTGGTAGTAAAAAAAAAAAAAAAAAAAGGGTACTGGAGAGCAAGAATGTAGAGGAGAAGTCATTGCCTAGATCAATGTCATGAAGCTTTTCTTCCATATTTTCTTCAAGGACGTTTACAGTTTCTGACCTTATATTTACATCTTTAATCCATTCTGAGCTGATTTTCATGTATGGTGTAAGATAAGGGTTCAATTTCGTTCTTTTGCCTGTGGACAGCCAGTTTTCCCAACATCTTTTGTTGAAGAAACTATGGATGGAGAAACCGTCTCCATTGTGAATTCTTGGCACCTTTGTCAAAGATCAGTTGACTGTATATGCATGGGTTTATTTCTGGGCTCTTGATATTCTGTTCCATTGGTCTATATGTCTGTTTTTATGCCAGTACCATACTGGTTTTAATTACTACAGCTTTATATTTAGTATATTTCAAAATCAGGAAGTATGATGCCTCCAGCCTCGTTTTTCTCTCTCAAGATGGCTTTGGCTACTGGGAGTCTTTTGTAGTTCCATATGAATGTTAGAATTTTGAAATATTTCTGTAAAAATAGGGATTAATATGGATTCTACTGAATCTGTAAATCCTAGGCAATAATGTCTCAGATATGACATGAAAAGCGCAAACAATAAAAGCAAAGATAGACAAGTGGGACTACGTCAAAACAACAAAAAAGTTTCTGCACAGCAAAGAAAAAACACAGTGAAAAGACAACCTACAGATTGAGAGAAAATACTTGCAAACCATTTTTCTGATAAGAGGTTAATCTCCAAAATATATAAGGAATTCCTGCAGCTCAACAGCACAAAAGCTGATGACCTGATTATAAAATGGACAAAGTACTTGAACGATACAAATGCCCAACAGGTGTATGAAAAGGTGTTCAGTATCACAAATCCTCAGGGAAATGCAAATCTACACCACAATGAGATTGTCACCTAACACCTTTAGTCTGGCTATTATTAAAGCAAGAACAACAACAACAACAAAAATAAAGATAATATGCTCGTGATGCATGCATGCATGCTCAGTCGCTTCAGTCATGTCCGACTCTTTGCGATCCCATGGACTGTAGCCCACCACACTCCTCTGTCCATGGGATTCTCCACACAAGAATACTGGAGTGGGTTGCCAATTCCTTCTCCACAGAAATTGGAACCCTCAGACACTATGATGGGACTTTAAAATGGTGCAGATGTTATGGAAAACAGTATGGAAGTTCCTAAAAAAATTAAAAATAGAACTATCATATGATCCAGCAATCCCACTTGCAGGTTTATATCCAAAACAATTGAAAGCAGGATTGTGCAGAGGTATTTGTACTCCCATGTTCATTGTAGCATTGTTTACAGTAGCCAAGGAAGGACTGATGCTGAAGCTGAGGTGCCAATACTTTGGCCACCTGATGCAAAGAGCTGGCTCATTGGGAAAGACCCTGATGCTGGGGAAGACTGAGGGCAGGAGGAGAAGGGGGCGACAGAGGATGAGATGGTTGGATGGCATCATTGACTCAATGGACATGAGTTTGAGCGAAGCTCCAGGAGATGGTGAGGACAGGGAAGCCTGGTGTGCTGCAGTCCATGGGGTCAGAAAGAGTCAGACACAACTGAGCAACTGAACAACAAGACATAGCTAAATGTCCATTGACAGGAGAATGGTAAACAAAATATGGTATATACTTACAATGGAATATTATTCAGCCTTTAAAAAGAAGGAAATCCTGCCATATGCGACAACATGGATGAACCTGGAGGACATTATGCTAAGCAAAATAAGCCAGTCTCAGAAGGACAAATAATGCCTGATCCCACTTACAACGAGGTATCCAAAAGGGTCAAAATCATAGAAACAGAGAGAAAATCATGTTTGCCAGGGGCTGGAGAGAGGGCAGTTGCTGTTCAAGGGTATAAAATGATAGTTATACAAAACAAATAAGAGGTCTGATGTATAGCACTGTGCCTGTAGTTAACAACATGATCTTGTGCACTTAAATTTTTTAAGCAGATAGATGTTAAGTGTTCTTACCACAATAAAAACAAAATAAAACAAAACCAAAAGCATCAGAAAAAGAAAAGAACATGTAGAAGAAAAACTCAACCAGTTTAGAATCTCCAGAAGCGCATTCTTGGACAGTAAATGGAACACTGGATTCGGAGTCAAGATACAGCCACTGACCTGCTGTGTGACATCAGGCAAATGACTTTCCCTCTCTGGGCCTTTGCTAAGTCATCTGTAAAATGACTAGCTTAGACTAGCTTTCTTTAATGGACTCAATAAAGGGTGTTTGGGGAAATTTGTGCTTTAATAAAGATTTGCTATTGTTATCATCATCATCATCATCATCATTACTATTCCTACTCAAGTGCTTAATTTCTGGAGTTTGCATTCCTTAGCTTCTATTATTGGAAACAAGTCAGCCCACTGTTGCTGCTCTCATTGGGTCACTTTCTCGAATGAGCATCTTAGTAGGTGCCTTAACCACTGAACTTGACCAGTTAGCAAGAGCCTAGCACCACCCCAGGCCTTGGGTCCAGCTCAGCTTCCAGAGTGTCAGTCCGCAAAGCCGCCTGACACTAGCAAAAATTGTAACTCTGGAGTTGTGCAAATTGTTAATTAGGCCTGTAAACATTCTGCACTTCAGTTCCCTGATACTTTTTGGTCATGGAACTCTTACCATGGTTACCCCTGGGGTCTGTGCCTGCTGCTTAATTACATTTGGGCAGCCCCGCAGGCTGTGAAGCGGCCTGGCCACGCCCCGCCAGCCCGCCTTGCTCTTTGCTCGCAATATGCCTTCCGGGCTGGATGATTCGCGGAGAACACAAGGCTTGGCATTTGCCAAAACTTGTTCCTTTTGCATTTATCAAAGAGCAGAATAGAATAGAGCAGAATAGCATAGCAGATGGGTGCAGGGGGAGAAGTTGGTGATGAGAGGCAAATAGGACTAGTTCTATTCTCTAAAAAGGCATAGTAACGCTACTCTTAGATCCCGTACAAGTGACTCAGACCAGTCTCATGATGGGCTGGGTGGTGTGTGTTTCTATCACAGCTGCCTTCTCTCCTTCTGCCTCATCACCTCCCGCCCCTCCCATATAGTGTTACAGTGCTCGGGGCTCAATCAAAACCAAGTGCCACAAGCAAGCAGATGCCCCGTTTTATTTTATTTTTGATCATGCAGCATGTGGGATCTTGGTTCCCCCACCAGGAATTGAACCTGTGCCCCCTGCATTGGAAGCACAGATTCTTAACCACTGGACCACCAGGGAAGTCCTCCAATAGGCACTTTTCAGTGTTACTTCTTAGTGGGTCAGGTGTTATAATTAATCCAGGGTTGCCAGATTTGCTGTTGTTGTTGAGTTGCTTAGGCGGGTCCGACTCTTTTGTGACCCCATGGACTGTAGCCTGCCAGGTTTCTCTGTCCATGGGATTCTCCAGGCAAGAATACTGGAGTGGGTTGCCATTTCCTCCTCCAGGGGATCTTCCTGACCCAGGGATCGAATCTGGGTCTCCTGCATTGGGCAGGCAGATTCTTTATCACTGAGCCACCTGGAGAGCCCCTTGTCAGATTTAGCCAATGAAAAATCAGAAAACACAGCAAATTTGAATTTCAACTAAACAGTGAATAATTGTTAGTATAAGTATGTCCCATGCAATATTTAGGGCATGCTAAAAAATGGTTATTTATCTGAAAATCGAACTTAACTGGATATCCTGTATTTTATCTGGTAACCCTGAGTTAGTTAGACTAAATGGTCAGTTAGGTACAGGATAGAGACCGAAGAAGTCCACTGGCTCCATGATATCGCCCTCACTGGCCTGGCTCATTGCTTGAAATTCTTGTCTATACAGTGTTCCTGAGTTAAGGCATAAGAAGATTCTGTCAAAACATGTGTACCACCCAGGAGAGGTGGTACACTGAGCCATTAACAAGTATTAATGCACAGATCAGTTCGACTGGTGAATTCAGTTATCATCCAATGAAGTTTTCATAAAATGAGACCCAAACACGTGAATTTAGTTGGAGAGAGAGGATGATGGACTAGGACTAGAGCCAGGGTGGTGTCCAAGAATGGTAGCAGAATGGAGCACCCAGGGTTAACCTTATACTCTATATGATAGTCCCCTGTATGACGGGATTGTAAAGATGTTGGGTCTAGTCACAGGCATGCGCAAATAGTCCCCCCAGTAACAGCCACAATGCCTGAGAGCTCACCATTAGGCTTCCCCTGGGGTTGCCATCACATTCTCTTCCAACATCCGTCAGATGAGCGACAGCCTTGCATAACGAAAAGATCCCAGAGTGAAGAGTCAGACCTGATTTTTGAGTCTTAACTTTGCCACCACTAGCTGTGTGACTTAGCTTGGATGAGCAGGGTGTCCTCGCTTTTCTTTCTTTATCTCTAAGGCTTAAAAAGTGATTCTCACCTCTGAAGTCTCATAGGATTATTGGAGGAGCACATGAAACACTGTAGGTGTACACTCTTTGAAAAGAAGCCTGGGCAAGATGCTTTAGTGGTTCTGACACACATATCCTCCTGAATGCGGCAGCGCAGTCCTGATGACTTAGTGCATTACAAAGCTGTCCTCCTGGAGGGGAGAGGTGGACCAGAGCAAGGCCAGGCATCATGGGGTGGTGGTGGCTGCTGTGGCCTTGTGGGGTGAGGAGGAAGAGCCCAGGCAAAGGAAGCTGTGCCTGCCTCCCCTGCCCCCAAGTAAGCTGCCGGCTCTAGCATTTTGCCAACGACTGATCCTATGGCATGAGCTCAGAGCAGGAAGACAGACCTAGAGGGAGGAGGTACGGAAGACTGCCTTGAAATACTGCGGACGGCATTCACCAGCTCTCAAGGAAGGGCTCCAAGTTTAGGGGGGCAGGTGGCCAGCGGAGGTTTTGAATCTACCAGAGGAAATTATCCTCCCTCTGTGTGCCCAGGATAAGATCTCAGAGCCAGGGAATGTTTGTAAATGGACTCTCTCATTTAAATAAATCCCACTTAAATATTTATCAGATCATGAATATGCATGTTTCTCTCTCTCAGCGCTGGAAAGAGAACGGGCATGTAATTTTTAGATGGCACATAAATAATGTAAGGGGGGAAAAAGGGATCTTTGTTCTGTGTTGACTGGGTATTTACAGCATCACGAGAGGTCTTGAAATAATGAACTGATTTTTTGCTTTCCCAGTCTAAATGTGCATGTGGAGTTTCACCTTTCCTGTCTTCAGGGTGATTTGCATTAATTTGTATCCTCAAGGAAGGATTTGGGAGGCAAGAAAATGAGGATGGTCTAGTTACAATGATCAGGGAGCGAGTGCTCCGTAGCAACCCAGACCCCAAGCCCCTCTTCACGGGCTGTCCCCACCTTGGATTGCAATGGGAGAGGGCAGTGAGCAGCACTGGTCCTGAGGTCCCCAATTCAGATGCTCAAAGGGGAAGACGACAAGACACTTCTGTCAAAAACAAATGTCACTGGGTTGTATAACCACTGTCCGCCCCAGTCACGAGAACTTGAACTTGGCTCCCGGCATTGAACAGAGTTCTAGGGAAAAGGGAGCAGGGCAGTTTTGATGAGGATGTGGGATAGATTGAAACACAAGGGCGCCCTAAGCTCCTATGGGAGGATGGGAGCTACGGCTTGATGGTTCCTATCTCACCCTTCTGTTTGGCTGAGAAGCAGTTGTGCCTTGAGTCCAGGGTGTGAGCAGGTGAGAGGAGATACATGCCCACCCCTGAGTTCTCTGTGCTGATTCCCTAGCTGTCTTTCCACACCTGCACAATCATGGCTTTGAGGATTAGGCCTGATTTGCCTGCTTTCCATACTTTTCTCTTTTATCAGTTGGAGAAATTGAGAGAAAACTGGCTTATCATTTTGCCCTAAAGCATCTTTAAAGATAGCATCCTCTCCTTGTTAATAAGCAAACTGGAAGTTCCTGTCTGTGTTGACTAGGAGACAGAACACTGTACTGAGAGTTAGGGAACAGGTCGTCTAGGACTAGCTTCATGACTTACTGGGAGTGTGATGTTGAGCAAATCACTCAACCTTGCCTCTACTTCCTCATCTGTAAAATGAGGATCGTGACAGGCCCTCCCTTGTAAAATTGTTGTAAGGATTAAAGGAGATGATGCATTAAAAGGCTTAGCGAGTGCTCAGTCAAGGGAGGATATTAGTCTGAGGAACTGATTACTCATTAGTCCCCAAACCTCCCAGAAAAGCTAGAGTCTTTCATAGTCAGTAAAGAAATAATCTGTTGACCTAAAATCATGTGAAAGTCTGGTGGGCTGGAAAGATTGCCAGATTCAGTGTTAGGAAATTTGGGTCCTGCTTTCACTCCTCATGAACTGCGTGACCTTGAACAAGTCACCTCCTCCTTTTCCTTTATAATCTAGCAGTGATACCCTTGCACCGCCCTCCTCCCTGGGTAGGAATGATGATAAAAGACAGGGGAAAACTGCTTTGAAGTGTAATGTGGTAGGTTTCCTTTTGAACAATATTCATTAGAATAACTGACTGCTGTCCATTTCAGAGGGTTCCAGTTAAGCAATAATTTTGAGATCTCAGTGACATATTAGGTAAGATCATGAAGGCAAATAGTTTTTGGAAATATTTCTGTAATTTCAAGGTGGAACATTCAGAGAGTAGAAAGGATGAGGCTGGAAGCAGAAGTCAGATCCATAGAACTCTAAATAGCTTAGCAGCAGCTATAAGGAATTACGGGGTCAGTGAGAAGGTTGCTTTTGCCTCCTATTTTTGTCTTCTTTCCATCTCTTCTTCTAAGATGCCTTATTAAATTGAAGCGGAAGAAGTACCTTTAGGTGTAGTGATAAGACATCCAGGATTTTCTGGAGCAGTCCAAATTTCATGTATCTTCCTTCTTTTCTCAAAAGGTGATTCCTGAAGTTAGGAACTAAATGTGGTTTCATGTTGATGTTTTTGTAACATGTTAATCATTACCATAAGTAATAATAGCTACCATGAATTGAGTATGTTTCTGTTTATCAGACACTGTGTTCAGCACTTTCACCATGTCATATTTAGTTTTCACAACAGTATAATTATATATGTAGATACTATATGATATATGATATACATAGATATTATAACTATTGCCATTTTACAGACACTCAGACTTTAGCCCAAGGTCACCCAGCAGATTGATGTCAGAGCGGGGATTGAAATCCTCAGGCCTGTCTTGGAATAAATCAGAAAGGAAAGGAAACACATCGCCGGACCACATGTCCTGTTTCTAAGCTCAGAAGACAGGCCACTGTACCAGAGAATCTTCAACATCTGCTTGGTGGAGATGGCCCCTAAGATAAAGTGATGGGGAAGCTAGAGTTTAATGGATGCTGACTTTGGACTTCTGAAGACTGTCAGTGAGGGCAGCTGTTATATCTCATCTGTAAGACCATCCTTCCCAGGATTTCTCACAAAATGACCAGCGATCTGCCATGCTCTCCAGCTGTGGTCCTCTGCTTTCTTTTCATCGCCCTCCCAGTGGGTGATACACTCAAATGATGATTCACCCAGTCCTATGGCAATGATTGCAGGGGCTTTCAGACAAAAGGAAAGGCTGGAAGGGAACTTGCAAATAGAAACATGGTCCTTCCTCCCCTTTTCCAATATTTGCCAACTTAAGCCAAACAAATGTATTAATAAGACCATAAACTGAGCTTTGCTTCACAATTCTAGGATTCAATATGTATACTACGAATCCAAGGGAGCCTAAAATGTGTCAGAAAAGACATATGCTCTGCTTTCTGTCAGCTTATTAAAAAATGAAAATATAGATGTATTTTTGGTGGAGCCACTGGCTTCAAGATTTTCCATAGAGCTTGTCTGTTCAGCTTAAGTTGCCTTTAGGCATTTGTATTTGCTTGTGAATAAAGAGAATGCCATTTTCTGTTTTATTATTCTCCACAACATGTGCCCAGTAAGACTGAAAAAATGCACTCTTCTAGCTTTACCAATCACTCCCTTCTCTTCAGTTATGGGTATAGCCTTAGCAATATATGAGGCAGAAAGAGAGCTGGCTATGAAGTTAGGATTGCAGGAAACTAATGACCGCCCCCCACATCCTACCCATCACCAGTAGTGCAATTCCAAAAGCAAGGCTTCCTTCTTTTGGCCTGAGGCTTTCTGCACTTGGGAGCTTCCCTGGTAGCTCAGCTGGTAAAGAATCCGCCTGCAACGCAGGAGACCCCGGTTCGATTCCTGGGTCAAGAAGATCCGCTGGAGAAGGGACAGGCCAACTGCTGCAGTGTACTTGGGCTTCCCTTGTGGCTCAGATGGTAGAGAATCTGCTTGCAATGCGGGAGACCTGGGTTTGATCCCTGGGTTCAGAAGATTCCCTGGAGAAGGGAAAGGCTATCCACTCCAGTATTCAGGCCTGGAGAATTCCATGGACTGTACAGTCCATGGGGTCACAAAGAGTTGGATAAGACTGAGAGACTTTCACTTTCTGCACTTGATGAAGACACAGAGATGTCTTACGTGAGATTGTGCATCAGCCATTTCTACCTCTGTGTAATGTCAATAAGATTCCCAGCTCCTTTCCTGGGAACAGGTTCTGATTCTGATAGAGGAAGGCGAAAATCAGCACATTGGAGACATGATGGGGGTGGCCCTAAGGCACAGAGAAGATGAGAGAGAGGGCAGCTATGAATCTCCATTCAATGTCTCAGTGGTCACTCCTTTCCTGTGACTCTCATAAGTGCATAATAATAATGGCTAACACTTACAGAATGCTAGGTAGGTGGCAGGAACTGTTTTAGGTGCCTTCCTTTGATGTCATCTGCACAGTGATATTATGAGTTAAATACAGTTTTTTATCTCAATTTAAGGGTGAAGAAACAGACAGGCAGCCCAGAACCCATTCCTGCTGGCCATGGTATGGCCTGGGGCGATATCATAGGAGTCACTGGTCTGCTTAGCATTTGTGGACCATTTAATGCAGTGAGCTGACTTGCTAATCCATGCAAGGAATAGATGGATAAGAAAGCTGTGGTACATATACACAATGGAATATTACTCAGCTATTAAGAAAGAATGCATTTGAATCAGTTCTAATGAGGTAGATGAAACTGGAGCCTATTATACAGAGTGAAGTAAGTCAGAAAGAAAAACACCAATACAGTATATTAATGCATATATATGGAATTTAGAAAGATGGTAATGATGACCCTATATGTGAGACAGCAAAAGAGACACAGATGTGTTTCTGTGTCCAACAGACTTTTGGACTCTGTGGGAGAAGGCGAGGGTGGGATGATTTGAGAGAATAGCATTGAAACATGTATATTACCATATGTGAAATAGATCACCAGTCCAGGTTCGATGCATGAGACAGGGTGCTCAGGGCTGGTGCACTGGGACGACCCTGAGGGATGGGATGGGGAGGGAGGTGGGAGGGGGGTTCAGGATGGGGAACACATGTACACCCATGGCTGATTCATGTCAATGTATGGCAAAACCCACTACAATACTGTAAAGTAATTAGCTTCCAATTAAAAAAAAAAAAAAGGAATAGACGGAACTGGCTGGATCCTCCAAGCAGATGAGTACCCAAGGAAAGTGGAAAGGTACATAAACTCTTTCAGTTCTGTTGGGTAAAGCCTGACAGAACACACTGGGACTCTGTGGGCACAGTAGGATGAGGCTGTTTTCTTGCATCTTAACCACTTATCTGCAGAGCAGTTCTTTTAGCTGTAGGCAATTGCTCAGTCATATTTGGCATTTGATTTTAGTTTATGTCATTATGGCATTCATCTTTATTCCTGCGAGATAGGGTGCAAAGTATACTACTGCCATCATGTTGATAAAACAATTGAGACAGAGTAGAAAAGACTTAATGTAGAAATCTGTGGCTAGCCTTTAGATTTTGGGAACCCCACACTTTAAGTAGAATTACAGATCAGAAAACTCAACAAAATAGGGGGCACTCCATTTTTTGGAAGCTGCAACCTCAGACTTAAGAACTTTAAAGACCTTTCCAGCTTGGCATGTCTAAGATTTTTCCCAATGCTACTATCCAGCACTGTGCTAGGTGGGTAAAAGTGGTGCAATCAAAACACCACTTAGATAAGCCTTAGTCCCTCCTCATGAAAGTTACCACCTTATTGATGAAACTTAACATACTTGTAGTGTTGGAAAAAGTCAAAAGATGGAAGACAGTGTAGTTTTGATAAATAATATTGCACTCCTTCTTGCCACACTGTACCAAAGAGAAACCAGTTATTCTTTCTTCAGTATTTTCAGGAGGAATACACCTCTGCCAAGAGCTTCCCAAGAAAGAGACCTGACTAATCTTCAGAAGCTTTTTCTCAGCCTCTCAGAGGTATAAAATGCTTCTATGTAGTGATTCTGTGGTTTGCTTGTTGGATCTTAGAAATTTCATCACAGATGCAATTCATTTTAGTTTCAAGCAAGAAGATTTTTAAGCAATATAAAGCTTATAAATATAAAGCATCAAATCTCTTTTGCAAAAATTATCAGGTTTATGGTGCTCGTTGCTGATTATATTTGTTCCTGATTCATGTCTGTCAGTAGTTATGGTTTCAGGAACAGGGTTGGTCACTGTAAGGTCAGCAAAGTTTGTTTTGAAGGCCTTGACACCACCCTTTTTCTCCCTGGATTCAGGGTCCCACTTTTTTCTTTTGGATCCCCCTCCACTTCTATTTCTCCATACAACTATTTTGTATTATATTCCTGCTAGTTATTCCTGTCTTTTGGAACTTCGTAATTGAAGGAACATCTTTGAAGATCCCTTTCCCTGGGTCCTTGGGGCAACTCCCTTTATGTGCATGCTCAGTCAAGCCTAGGTAGGATAGAAGAAAGAAAGAAAATCTGTTATGGAAAGCCTACGGAAATGCCCTTTGGATTATAGGTGTGTGGCTTGCTTCATCTGGTACAGATACCTGAGAACTGACTGCACCAGCTCTCACATCACTTTTCATCCTTGTCACATTGCCTACACAAACAATTTGAAATAATTTGCCTTTCACTGGGAGCTGTAGAAATAAATATCACGCTGCTCTGGTCTTTAGAGAACACGTGCGGAGCTCTAAACACCACTGGAAGGTGTGAAATAGGGCAATGTCTACACCCTAGCTTTTGAGGGTGGTGGTGGTGCTTTAGCCTCCATGTCCAATTCTTTATGACCCCATGGACTGTAGCCTTCCAGGCTCCTCTGTCCATGGGATTTCCCAAACAAGAATACTGGAATGGGTTGCCATTTCCTTCTCCAGGGGATCTTCTCAACCCAGGGATTGAACCCATCTCTTACGTCTCCTGCTTGGCAGATGGGTTCTTTACCACTGAGCCACCTGGGAAGCCAGATTTTGAGAGTCCTCAAATGTTAATGACTCTGTACTGGCTGAGATTCAGGGACCATCTAGTGCACGGCATGTCTGTCCTTTAGCTAAATTTCCCAGCACTAAAATGTTTGTTCTGCTTCCAAGTTGGTTGGATCAGGAAGGTGATATCTTTGGTAAAGAAGCTGGGTCACGGAAGAACTCAAAATCAAAGTTAGCACAGGATACAGGAGGAAGTTGAGCATCTAATATATGATCTGAGGCTATGATTTACCCAAATCCATCTCCTTCAGTTCCTCAAGCTCCCTGAAATCTCCCATTTTGTTTTTAGTTAAGGTCTGTCATTCATTCACTCATTCATTTGTTCAATTTAAAAATAATAATAATCCAGGTACTGTATTATATTCAGAGTGCTGACAGAGATAAGATGTCATTCTTGGCCTTAAGTTCACAGTCTTGTGAGGAAGAGAAAGACATAAACAAATAATAATGATACTGTAGTATAATCAATGCTATACTAGATGTATATGCAAAGTACCATGAGGACCCAGGGCAGGCAGTAGTGGACACCTAGACCTGGGAAAGAGAATATTTGAGCAGAGTTTTGAAGGATATGTCATTTACCAGTTAGAGAGGGAACACGTTTGTGTGTGTGCCAGGGTGGGTGGTAGTGGGGAAGTGGAGTGAGGGGACTGAGTGCCAGAAAGTTGTGACAGTAGGTACACAGCCATGGAGGCACCCCTGCAAAGAAAAAGAAACCCACAAGGGCATCCTGCATGTTGCTAATTGAAAGTGGCATGCTTCCATGTGGCTAGAGTATGGAGAACTAGTGGGTAAGGACTGGGAGGAGATGAGGCTAAGAAAATGGGTCAGGGTTTAATTGGATCATGAAAAGCCTTCTGTGCCATACTAAGAAACTAGGACATGATCCTAAGAGTAACGGGGCACTGCTGAAAGCTTTTAGGCAGGGAAGTGATGTGATGGGAAGATTGCTATTGGTGGCACTGGTGGGCATAAAGATCAGGAAGATGAGGCAGGAGGTGATGGTAGCCTGAACTTGAGTCAGTGGTAGCAGGAATGTAGAAGAGGTTCTTTTTTTTTTTGGCCATACTGCACCCTATGTGGGATCTTAGTTCCCTGACCAGGAATTGAACCTGTGCCCCCTGCAGTGGAATTGCCGAGTCCTAACCACTGGATCACCGGGGAAGTCCCAGAATAGGGTCTTTGATGATGAGATATGAGGGATGATGAAGAAAGATTCAAGGACAAGATTTATGCTTCAGGCTAATGGGCAGTACCATTCATTGAACCTGGGAATATAGGTGGAGCAGATGGTTTTCTGGGAAGATGATAAGTTCAGAGTTCTTCAGGTTGAGTCTGAGAGACTGGTGGAGCATCAAGGAAAAGGTTTTAGGGAAAAACTAGACATGTGGATCTAGACTTGGGGAAAGCCTCTGGAAGGTTGTTGTAAACCTATAACTGTCGTGCCTAGTGAACCCTTTTGAATCTTTAGAAAAAGTGGATGTATTTCAAGAAACAAAACTGCATTATCCATTGTCCTAGAAATTCATATCATTTTTGGTAAGAAACAATCCATTCATTTTACAGAAGCCTTGAGATTGCAAATGAGATTGCCATTTTAAGAACTTGAGGGGTACTGAAGTGAAGGACATTCTTGAGAATTCTAGCAAACCTTGTTAGGAGTGTGTCGTGGCAGTGCCTAACTTAGAGATCTGCCAGAAAGGGTTTTAAGATCTCCTGGGATGTCCTAGTCTACCAACTGAAGCACTGTTTCCTTTTCTCCTCTATCTCACAGAGTACTGGAAATATTAAGACTGAGCACTAAGGGGCGAGCAAGAAAAAACCAGAGTGTGCCGAGGGTCTCTGACTAACTTCCAAATATGTGTGATTATTTGTGTCTCCATACCCCTCCCTAAGAGTGGTCATTTGAAAAAGAGTTCTGACTTCATTATCAATGGAAGTGCTATAATAGCTCACAAAATTTTAAAACCTAAAAGGATCACTCTCAATTCTACTTACTTAATATCTTGTCTACAGTCCCCTTCTAAACTGTGAGTTTATTAAGGGCAGACACTTTGCTTCTTCACTTCCATAATCCCAGTAATGTTCTGACACACAGACCCTCCACTCAGGAGTTTCTGAGTTGAAGAGCAATTGAGTCCACTTCCTCATTTTTGCAGACGTGGAATCTGAGGACCAGAAAGGCTATACGACTTGCCCAGGATAACATGGCTACTTAATGGAAGAGCATGAAACAGGATACGGTTTGATGATGCTTTTCTTCAACATCCTTGACTGAGCCAATCACCTCTCACAACAGGGTGTTCTTGATGTGTGCTTGGAGGCTCTGAGTATATGAGAAGAGACAGAATGTTTCTGGAGAACATTCTGTTTCTCAGCATTCCTCCTGACTTCCTAGATACAAAATAAACTCTTGAAATTACCCTTAAAAACTTGGGGCATAGAAAGTCAGTACTCTGTGTGACCATATGCCTATGAGAAAGCAAATGTGGCCCCTCAAGTCTACAATGCAATGTATGTCAACCTCAGTTTAGAGAACTCTCCAAACATCTCTTTCCCGTAATAACTCATTATGGGTCTGTCATCCATGAATTCATCTAAGCCTTTACTTGGGGGGAGAGGGAAGCTATTTATATTTTCAGTCTAATCCACCACTCGGTGTAATGAGTTCCATATGTTTCTTCCATTTTCTACCTGCTGTGAAAAGTAAGGCTTCCTTTATCTGTCCTAAACTCACCTCTATGGGCTATATGCTGGTACGACACACACACACACACTCACGCACTCACTCTCTCTGTCTCACACACACACACACTCTCTCTCTCACACACGCACAGTCTTTCTCTGTCTCTGTTTCATACTCATTCTCTGATTCTCTCTCTCCCCTCTCTCACACACACTCTGTCTTTGTCTCTGTCACACACATTCTCTCTCTCTCCTCCTCTCTCTCTCTCACACACACACACTTTCTCAGTCACCACATTCTCTCTCCCCCCCCCACACACATTCTCTTACACTCTCTCTCACACACACTCTCTGTCTCTGTCACATTCTCTCTCTCCCTCTCTCTCTCTCTCTCTCACACACACACACACACACACTTTCTCAGTCACCACATTCTCTCTCCCCCCCCACACACATTCTCTTACACTCTCTCTCTCTCACACACACTCTCTGTCTCTGTCACATTCTCTCTCTGCCTCTCTCTCTCTCTCTCTCACACACACACACACACACACACTCACATGTGATTTAGGAGGGAAAATGACCCCACTATTAATCGTCATCTCTATTTACAGGCGTATTAAAAATTCAAATGAAAGGAAGCTGAAATAATGCAATTCAAAGTGAACACAGTGGCAGCTAATTACCCCAAGGAGAAGGACGTAAATCCTTGACAAAACAGAGGCCGGTTGACGCAGGACTCGGCGGAAATAAATGAGAGGCCTGCTAGGGAATCGGTGCCTGGCCGCGCCCTGCCTGCCTGCGGTGAAGTTGAAGCACCCTGTGCAAGTTCAGTGTGGCCCAGGAACATAACCTGTCAGCCTCCTCGCCTGACATGATCTTAATTAGCCTCTGTTCTACTGCCGAGAAAGCCTGCTGAGGCAGTTAGCACCAGAGAATTAATCAGATCGTTTGTGGAGTCGACAAGCAGGACAGCAGTCGACACTGGCAACTTATTGACTGGAAAGGATCCATGGAGACTGGGAGTGTTGTAGGCTCTATTCACGCCCCTCTTTCCCCCTGAAAGAGGGTGCTCCACAGAGACTGGGGGGGAGGTGCTCCCCCTTAACCTCTGCCCCTCCCCACCAGCATATTCTGTCTTCCTGGCTCCTGTACATGGTATGGCTAAGGCATCCCGTGTAGCTGTGTTGATGCCAAACAATGTGTTTGACTGTGAGGGAGAGGGAGCGAGCACTGTGGATTTTGTGGCAAATTGCACTTTTGCTACAGGATTAGTTAGGAAAATGGAATATTGCCAGCGTTTCCCTCCCTCCTTTTGTTTACTGCCTATTTTCAACAGCTCTGTAATTGCTTTCCATTTCGTAAAAGGAACATTGTTCCCTTTTTTGGTTTTTCTTTTAATTGTGTTGCTCTCCCTAAGCTCTGACGTTTGGGAACATTGATGAGAAGGCCATGTTGTTTTGGGTCTGGATACCTACTCGGCCTTAGCCATCAAAGCAAGATTGTTGCTAGGAAAGGCAGTTGGGTGGTAGGCTCAGAAAGATGTTTAAGGTCTTCTATGAAGCCTTCTCTGATGGGTCCAGCTTGCTTATTGTGAGCTCTTTTTTTTTTCTTATTTGGACTCTCACAAATGCATACTATCCAATCAAATTCTCATTTGTGCTATTTTGTATTTATCTTTGCTTCATGTGTATAGATCCTATCCTGTCACTCTGACCATAAAGTAAGATCTTCAATGCTAAATGTGCCACCTTCCACTGAATGTAACTCTTAACACCAATCTAGGTACAGTAAGAGATAAGATGGGTCCATTCCAACCCCTTGAGGAATTCTTACAGCCATTTGTCCTTTGACCCTGCTGCCACCTTGGCACTATTGCTATCTCGGTCCAGACAACTTTGAGGGTGGGGTGGGGGTGCTGTCCTGTGCACTGAAGGATGTTTAGCAGCATTCCCAGGGATCAAACCCAGGTCTCCTGCATTGTAGGCAGATTCTTTAATCCAGCTGAGCCACAAGGGAAGCCCATGAATACTGGAGTAGGTAGCCTATCCCTTCTCCAGCGGATCTTCCTGACCCAGGAATTGAACCGGGGCCTCCTGCATTGCAGGCAGATTCTTTACCAACTGAGCTATCAGGGAAGCCCTCCTGTTCTCTACCTACTATGAAAAATGTCTCTAGATATTGCCAAACATCCCCTGCAGGGGGGTAAATCACACTCCCTCTGCATGGAGGATCACTGTTAAAATGATAAGAGGGAAAGTTGATTGAGCATGTTACTGTGTCCAGCTTGGTGCTAAAGACAGGACAGGCATTCTTTTGTTTCCCTTCCATAGCCAGCCCTGCCCTGGCTTGAATGGTTGTCTCAGGGGGCTCCGGGAGATGAACCTCAAAAGTCACAGTTGTAGATCTACACTACAGTCTGTCTCTTCCCCAAGGGACATTTCCAAGAGCCTCGCAAAGGCCTCTCAGGCTCCCCCCTGAATTAATGGGACATGTCTGCTACGTCTTGATGGTGTAAGGACCGCGCATTCATTGAAAACTAGATATTCAGCTTAGTGAGGGTTAATTCCTCAAGGAGCTTGATGAAAAGCAGCAGGTCAGAGCAAAAGCAACCCTGCCAGTTGTCACCTCCCTTTCTCAGATGTGAATACCCTTTCGCACAGCTCCGGCATGCTAGGGGGCTACACATCTATTTCTTTCACTCACAGTGGCATTTGAGCTCAGGAAGCAGAATTTCCAGCAAGCCCACTGGAGTGTCATTCCTATCCTAAATCCTGACCAGTTGTCTTGCAGACAACGCAATCAGTCACCAGAGGGAGGGGGCAAAAGAAGGTAGATCAACCAGTGAGGGTGCATTCTCCTGTGGAGGAGTGGACTACTCCAAGCACTGCTTTGAAGATGAAGGACAACCCAAGAGAAAAATTTTGACATTTCAGCTTAGTGTGTCTCTGGAGAGGAATATACCTCTGGCTGCGAAGTTAATTCAGTCTCAAATTCACTGCCACCAAGGAGTTAACACTACATTCAAATTAGTCGTGTCATTCGATGGAGAAATATTCTACTTATGGAAAATACCTTTATAGGACAACTGCCTTTCTGAGTCTGAGCTGGAAATATTACTGTAAACAGGATCTAATCACAGCGAAGCCTTTTTTCAGCTTTGCATGACAGCTGTAAAATATGACAGTATTTATTAATAGTCACTGCAGTCTAATCTGCAGCATTGGAGAGATACAGTGGAATATGTTAAGCTACCGAGAGAACAATTTCCACAGTAACTAATATTCTGCTTTTGAAAGGGTAGTTGAATGTCTTGTGATTTTTTTTTTCCCTCAACTGATGGTCCACTCCCAGGAACAAGCTACTGAGCTAATAACCTTTGTGGAGAGGAAGTGTTTAAATGATAATTTATTTCAAGAGCTGACAACAAATTGCTCGGCACTTTTTCTCTTTATGCCCCAAAGCAGTCAAGGATGTGCAAATCGAAGTATTAAAAAATATGACAGCTTTAGTATTTTCATTTTCAATGAAATTCTCATTATAGACATATGTACAGTCTTTTATTCATAATCCAGTCCAAATAGTCATTCACTATTATTGTTGTGCAGACCCTTGAGATATTCCTATAGTTGAAGCCTCATCACAATAGATTAGGCAGGCTGCAGAAACTACCAAATGTCTCAGGTACTGTCAGCCCCGATTATTGCTGCTCAAACAGGGGAATTTAGTATCTGTCTCTCAACAGATAATGTACTCTCTGGCGCTACCTGATTTATTCAGATGTAAAAAGTAGCTTGAATTTCAATAACAACTCCTTTGGCTTCATTGTTCCCAGAAGGCAACTGGACATGACTAGAATTGGAGCCATCTGTTACCTTTGCACATCCTTTAATCAGTTCTTACAGTGAAGGAGAAAAAAAAATTCTTGATAATCTGTCTTTTAAAAAATTTATTTCCTGCTACTTTCTTTAAACTTCCTGCCAAGTAACCATGGTAGAATCTATTGGGTTGACTGAAAAGTTCGTTCAGGTTTTCCTGTAACATCTTATGGAAAACTTGTGTGAACATTTTGACCAACCCAGTATCATCAGTCTCTCCTTTGCTTTCTTCTTCTTCAACCAAAAACAGCCACTTAGTGATGACGACTTGCAAGTTCAGATGTTCTCTGGACTCCGGAAATGGCCTTGGCCCCAGAGAGGAATCTGTGAGTTCAGACTCACCTCAGAGTTAGGTCCCCACCATAGCATTCTACGAGTGGGCACCATGGGCAAAGCCACCTATCTGGCTGCATTTACTACTTTTGCTCCCCACCTGCCTCTTAGCCTGGATTTTTCACCCACTGCTTATCTGGATTCCTGGGACTCTGGGACCAAAGGCTCTTGTGATCAGCCTTTAAGAAAGAAGTGGACAACTAGGGTTCATCCCCAGGGAGGTGACTAAGATAGGGATGTTCTAGGTAATAGTTCCTTTGAAGAATAGCTGAAGGGAATACTAGGGGACGAGCTCATCATAATGTCAATGTTAAAAGTGTGGGAGGCAATATGGCAGCCCAGTGAACAACACACACAGGCTGTGGAATGTGGCAGGCTTTGCTCGAAATCCTGGGTCTCATTACTTTGGCACGCTAAGCTGAATGATCCCTAGGAGCCATTATTTCATCTCTTTATAATTTGGTTTCCTTCTGTTGTAAAGATGCAAGGATGCCATGAGGATTAAATGTGATCATTCACAAACTCAGGACCTAGTATGTAATAAGTGCTTAAAAATGGCAGCTGCTCTTATCAAACTAAGATAATAAAAATAATGACAAAAATTGGGATCTGTTGTCTTGTACCAAGGACTGGTACTGGGATGTGTATGTGTGCATGCATGTGCATGTGTGCGTGTGTGTGTGTGTGTGTGTGCGCGTAGAAAGGGAGAGAGACACACACAGTGAGAGGGTTTGTGCCTTATTTGGGAAAGAAGAACTGGATGACAGGGATGAAGCCAGGTTATATAAGTAGGTAGTAAATGACAATGTACAGGAAGGTGTGAGGGTTTGAAGCTCTGCTTGCCTCTCTGTAGAGTTAAAATCCAGCCAATCTGAAAAAAACATTCATGGTCCTTAGAGAAAGGCTCTTTGTCCTTGTCTTGGAGAATCTCTTTACTTCTCAAACCCTTCAGGATATTTTAACATTTTCCCACCTTCCTAGCTATTTGGCAACACTTTAATCTTTTCACCGGGTGCCTGCTCTAATGAATGCAAATTTTCTTGGTGGATGGGGGGGAAAGTTGGGTTAAAAATGAACTTTTCCAAGGCCCTGAGATAAATGACTGCTTCAGCAACAGGATCTCAAATTCTCAAAGGCAGGAGAATTCTGCCTAAATACTGCCTGTAGCTGAGCACTAGGCAACAGCCAGTAATTGTTTGTTGACTGATGGGCTACTTGCTGTCACTGCCCGTGTTCTTGCCACAAACTTCTAGCGCAAACAGAAAGGTCTGTGAGAAGGCGGGTGACTTCCTGAGAGTTACCTGGGAACTGAGTAGGGAGTTTCAGGTGGAGAATGGGAAACGGCAGGAGTTTATTGAACACTGGCAAGAAGGTAGGGACTAGTTGCCTCAAAGGGCACTTGGAGCTATTATCTCATTATCTAAGCTGAGAGCCACAGGCTGGGCCGGGTTCTTTCATCTCTGTGGGTTGTGCCCATTGAAGCCAAGGAGAGTTGTCAGGTGCACGAGAGAGTCTGGCTGCAGTTCTCAAACGTGTTGCTGTTCTGGGGGAAAGGTTAGCACCACAGAGAGCTAGATCACTTGCACCCAAAATATAGGTCTAATAGCAAAGTGGAAGCACTTTTATGCAGGTGTAGGGACTGGTTAGGACAGAGATGCCAAGCCAGGGAGGGCAGGTGTAAGTAAGTGCCATAGTGAGGAGCCCTGGATAAGTAAAAAAGTAAAAATGGGGTGGAAATGGTTAAGACTTTGTACTTTCACTTTAGGGGGCACAGGTTTGATCCCTGGTCAGGAAGCTATGATCCCCATGCAGTGTAGCCTTAAAAAAGGGTCAGTATAGAGAAGAAGGTACAAAGAGGGTGTATATCATACTTAGTAAAGCTCATAACTTTTCCAAAAACTGACTTTTGATGTAGATAGCCCCAAGAGCATCAATTTTAATTTTGCATTAACAAATCAAGGTGGTTATTTTAGTAACTAAGTAAGGTGATGACCTGCAAACAAAAAAACCAGAACTTACTCTGCAGACAGAAATCAAAGCATACCTAACAAAGCTTTGAAATCCACTCAGTGGTTCACAATTTCAGAGATAAAATTACCCTGATTGTGCTATAAATATTTTAAATGACCTCAAACGTTTAACCCATTTCTCAGCTCCTCGCTCATCTCTGCCCTTATACAGTGGAGTCACATCATTTGTATATTTAGCTTATTTGATTGTAATTATAGGTGCTCCCTTCTGTCTCTCTCCAGTTTCCATTTCTCTCTTATGTAATTTTAAAAATTCTAAAATTATACTTTGCAGTTGTAATTTTCCCCATAATGTTTATTACTGGAGCAATAGATGATCATTGTAGAAAAAAGAGAAAATATAGAATAGACATACTACTGAATATTTTAGCAAACCATACAACAGAGTTTGAGTTACAAATTGGGTTTTCTCTTTCTTCAGTTTTCTTTCTTTCTTCTTTCCTCCCTCCCTCCCTCTTTCCTTTCCTTTGTTTCCTTCCTGCTTCCCTCCATTCTTGGTTTTTCTGTCTCTTTCAGTCCAACATTAAAAAAAAGTCATGGGCTTCTTCTGGATGAATCACTAGTGGAGTTGGGAAAACACTAAGTACGTACCCAGGCCTGTGCTAGAAACTGGGTAAGCCCAAAGTCTCAACCTCGGGACTAAGTAATGTTCTACTATCACAATGGAGAGAAGCACTTGGGAAGGTCAATAGCAGCCCCAGTGAATTAACAACAGAAAGAAAATAATGCCAAGTGAATGACATGGACAAAAGGGTTCTGGGGGCCTTCAGAGGTGTGCAGGATCTCTGCTCCTTAAAACTGGTTCTCCTCCTGCCCTCAGTACCTCAGTAAATAGCGTCACCTTATCACCCAGTCTCTCAAGTCAAAAGATTAGCAGTCATTCACGAATCCTTCCTTTCCCTCACATCCCACAGTCAATCTGTCACCAAGTTCTGTTGATTCTGGGTCCAAAATATATTTCAACCCTGTCTGCTTTTCTCCATTTCCAGCCTCATCTAAGCTGCCATCATTTCTCACCTATAGAAACTTAACGTGACTCCCCTGCTCAGAATCCTCCAATGACTTCCCACTGTAGTTACAATAAAATTCATATTCCTTATCTTGGCTCCTGTGTGTATGCCATGGCTTTTATCTGACTTCTGTTTTCATTCTCATCTTAGGTCACTCTCCACTTCCTCACAACCCTTTAGCCACACTTGTCTTCTTTCAGTTTCTCAAACATACTAAGCTCTCTCTGCCACAGGGCCTTTGCACTTGCTGTTTTCATTGCTTAAAAACTCATTCCCTCTATTCTTCACATGACTGTTCCCTTCTAATTCTTTAGTTCTCAACTGAAATGCTCCTTCTTCATGAGGCTGTCACTGAGAATCCTTTGACAATTATGTCCTATCGATTAGTATCAGTCTTTGTTTCCTTCCTAGCACCTGACCTAAATATAAAATTTTTGCTTATTTTTATTTCTTTGCTTACTTATTTTTCTCTATCTCCTTTCTTAGAATGTAAGCTTTATAATGGCAGGAGACATGTCTATCCTTTTCAGCAATTTAACCCTACCACCTATTGAATGAATGAATTGTGCACTGGAATGGTCAGGAAAAGCTACCTTGAGGAGGTAGAGTTTGAAGTGGGTTTTGAAAAACAGAAGGATAGGCAGGAAGAATTTCCATAATCAAGATGGAGAGAATTCCAGGCAGTAGTAGAAGGGCAGTTGCTGAGGCAAGCATGGGTCTGGCACATTTGGGCAACAGTGGAAAATGGGCGTAGACTGCAGTGGACGTTTCCCATCAGGTAACATAAAGACAACAGGTTTGTTCGTTGGTTGAGGCATAATTATGCCTTGAGGAGTAGACTGCTTTTATTTTTCAATGTGGGCAAATAAAAACCATTGAAAATTTTGGACCCAGGTTGTGGTGTGCAGTGTTTTAAGAAGGCTTTCTAAGGGGGAAATTAGTATAAAACTTTCTAGAAAATTACTTCTTAGAGCAGATTAATCCCACCAGCTAAATGGCTATTATAGAGGAAAAAAATATGAACCCACATGAGTCAGAAAGGTTTCATTTGGTTCTAAGAGCACAGAACTGAACAAATTATTTAATGAGATGATTTGAGAAAGAAGATGCAGGATTAGGGAATAAAGATGTGGACTTACTTAGTGGCCCAGTGGTTAAGACTTCATGTTTCCAATGCAGGGGATGCAGGTTTGATCCCTGGTTGGGAAACTAAGATCCCACATGCTGTGGAGCAGCTAAGCCCATGCACCACAGTTGGAGAGCTCATGTGCTCTAGAGCCTGTGCATTGCAACGAAGGCCCAGCAACAGCCAAAAATGGAAGAATGAGAGATGGACTTTTGCTTCCTTTCCTCCAATGGAAAGCTAATGGGCAAAGGAGGGTCATGAGAGATGAGGAGAGAATACATGAACTTGTGTCTCCTGCTTTTCAAAAAGTATTAGCAGAACTGATATTTAGTTTTAAAAAATTTCAGGAGAGAAGTTGTCCAATTTACAAATTTTAGTTCTGAAAATTAGATTTTTAGGCACTAGATTCTACTGTATATAATACATGGAAATATGCTACTTCATCTTCAGTGTTTGAAAGAAAGGAAATGCATTAAAATTTAGCAAATTGTGAATTAGAACATTTAAACAATTTTGGTACCCTAGTCAGGCAAAGATGTGCAAGGACACAGGGTACTCCTTTCTGATTCTGCCTTTTGTTCATGTTCTTTCTTTCTTCCCCAAACTCTATCTCCCTCTTCTCTTCCAGTCCACAGTTTATACATCCTTTAAGGCCTGGCTCCTCTAGCCAGCCTTTCAAAATTCTACTTTCTTGGAGTGTTACTTTTTCATAAGTCTTGCAACAATCAGAATCTGTAGTGTACCACTTAATTTGCTACTGAGTTTGATACTTTGTTCTGAAAGTTGTTCATGAATTGTTTCCTTAATGTCCTTTTTCTGTCTACCACCACTGGAACTGTATTATATAAGCATGTATCACAAGATTTGAATAAACCATTGAGGGTGGATAACACCTTATAGATTGGTTGACTAATTAACTGATAATATGTAAGCTGGATTAGTAATAAGATTCAAAGTATCCCAAGTCTGGTATAATATTAAAAGTCATAGCATGTTACATTAAGAAGGGACATAACTTTGGTTAGGAGATCAAGGTCAAGAAAGCCTCAATGAGTTGGTTAAGGTCAGAGAGCTAGTGAATGGCAGAGGATGGACTAGAACTCTGCTCTCCTGTTTCAGGTTCATGAAATTTGATAATATTTTGGAGGTAAGTACCATAAGCAAATACAGGCCTTAGTGTTTCCTGAGAGGGTTTGATGATTTATCAAAATAAGGGTGAAGTGAAGAGCACTCTGGATTCCTAAAAACAAAATGGCCCTTCAAGTTAAGTTACCTATAAGGACATCATTTCCAGTGATCCCTCAGAGAGGTCTTCCATTTGCTCCTTCTTTCTCTGAGTCAGAAAATCCTGAGTCAGAGACAGCCATTCCCTGCGTATGCACGTGTCCTAAGTCACTTAGTGTCCAAATCTTTGTGACCCCATGGACTGTAGCCCACCAGGCTCCTCTGTCCATGGGATTTCCCAGGTACAAATACTGGAGTGGGTAGCCAGTCACTTCTCCAAGGGACCTGCCTGACCCAGGGATTGAACTCAGGTCTCCTGTGTCTCCTGCATTGGCAGGCAGATTCTTTATCACTAGCACCACTTGGCAAGCCCTTCCCTGCATATAACCAGGGGTATAGGCAAATAAGTGATAAAGTAATATTGTCTTTTAGAATCTCATGGTGATAGGATTCCCTGGTTTTACTAAGAAAGCCCTCAAAGATAACTAGATTTTAGAGGAGTCTGTTTAGCTGCACTATGATGTGTATACCTAACTGGATACTATTCAAGATCAGACCCCTAATTTTTGAGACTCTTTCAATATAATATGTCTAACTCTTAGAAAATCTATCCATCCCCCAAACCCAGTTTAGCCAGTCTCCATTCATTATTTCCATCAGCTAGTTGCTGAGGCCCTACAATCTGAAAGCCTAATGTGATCTGGAAGCCAGAGACACTGCCACCAGTCCCAGCTTTGGGGTTAAGCTACTGTGTGAAAAAGCACTTTTCCTTTTTGGGCTTCAGTTTTCTCATCTATGAAATGGGGATAATTGTGGTCTCTGGCTGGATTAATTCTGCAAAAACTTTCCAGCTTAGGCCTTTCTCTATTTTAGACTAAGCTACTTTTGCTTTGTGTATTTTAGACCAGATCAATTATTTTGAGGAGGGGGGAGGGTTCTTTTTCAGCAACAGTGATTCAACCAGGAAGATAATCCGAAACCCCTTTTCAAAGTTTGGGATGGGAGGACATGTATAATTTGAAAAATTAGATTCTAAAATTAGTATTGCTTTGATTCTTTTTTTTTGGCCTTACTCTTCATTTTTTTTTGAATAATAATTACAGTTTTAAAAGCATATGAGATTTTATTTACTGAAAGAGAAGGGGACAAGTGTGAGTTGAGGAAGGTTGAATACCACTGTTACATGAATATTCAAAGAGGAGAGCAGATGCCTCTTCTTACCTCTTTCTGTGTCGTAAAGGTACACAAACTTCTCCCACTTGTAGTGACCCAGAAGACTCAGGATGGCGCCCTTCAAGGCTGGGCGCATCTGGATGACAAACTGCACATCTGCATCAGTGGGGAAGCTGGGCGTGACAAAGGATGTGTGCAGGGCCCCACAGAAGGAGGTCAGAGTGTTCATGGACATCTGGTCATAGAATCCAAAGATGGCATACACCCCTCTCGAGAACTGGGAGCAGACTGCAATGAGAAAAAGAGAAAGACATTTCAGTAACTTCATGGTCCTCTGCTGCGGCTTGCAGGGTTGGAAATACAGTGCATAGTTAGACTCTAAAAGACAGACAGAAAACCAGTGGTTGCTGAAGTCTCTAGAAGCCCTTGGAAAATCTAGTTGCCCAGCAGGAAAAGGATAAGAAAGGGAAGAATTTATCTGATGCAGTTGCATCTTCTCTATGAGAGAAAACTCAGCATGAGCAGGAAAAAAAAAAGAGGAATGTGGGAAGCAAAGAGGTGAAGGTTGTCTTACCCTCCTTCAGCAAACCTCCCAGCTCACCCCCAAGGCACCAAGTGCTCCCACACTTCCACCGTAGCTGCCCAGGGGCCTCTTAGGATACCCAGGCCCCATCAAGGTATTGGGTTGGCTCAAAAGTTCATTCAGGTTTTTCCAGAAGGTGTTATGGGAGAGCCCAGACGAGCTTTCTGGCCAACCCAATAGAATAATCTTGTGTCTCACCCCTGCAGTGCTTTTCTGCTAGGTAACATAGTGACTGATGATTTAGTCAGATGAACTGCAAATGTGTCTTCTATGGAAATGTGTTACTCCTCTTAGGTTGTTGTTGTTTAGTCACTAAGTCTTGTTTGACTCTTTGTGACCCATGGACTACAGCCCACCAGGCTCCTCTGTCCATGGGATTTTCCAGGCAAGAATACTGGAGTGGGTTGCCATTTCCTTCTCCAGGGGATCTTCCTGACCCAGGGGTCAAACCCACATCTCTTGTGTCTCCTGCATTGGCAGGTGAGTTCTTTACCACTGAGCCACTTGAGAAGCCCCTTCTTAGGTTACATAATGCTTTGCCTATCTAGTTATGTTATGATGGACACCCATTATGTAGACTAATAATGAGGAGAATTTCAGATTCTGAGCAGGTCATTGGGAATACTGGCTTTTCAGTGCCCATGGGGTAGGTGGGCCAATTCTGCCCCTGTGTAATAGGTAAAGTTCTATCTTAATCCTTTTGATTTGATCTTCTAGACCTGGTAGCCCACACACAGAATGTTCATGTCCTCCTCACGATTGTGGTGAGTTTTCCTCCATCTCAAAATGGGTCACACCACTACATCTTCCTTCTTCAGGCCCAGATGAGCTTAAAAAATGGGAACCAATCTCAATATTAGCGTAAGTAGAACAAAATTAGCAAAGCAAATCAGCTACAACAGCACCATGTGGTACATTCCCAAACCAAGTGGAAATGATCTTCAGATTATTTGCACTACTGCTCCCTTCCATTCATGCGAAGCAGGCAGAACAGGCAGCTGATAATGTGGTGTGATTTAAGGGCCCCTGCTTGGTCATCCTTATCAGCTAGGAAGCCAACATTAGGCTTACTTTTTCAGCTTTCGAGTTATGAAATAAAGCCTATGGCTTGGGGGCCCCCTCTCCCAAATTATAAACTTTTTTAGCTATTAACATGTCTGATTAGATGTCAGGACAAGTAAGAAAATGGATAGGTTCAGTTTTGATGGGAATGGGTGGGTCAGAGAAGAGAATGTAAAGGGTTTGTTCCCTTTTATCAGCCAAACTCATGGCTCATTGGCTTGAGGTAGCATTTCAAGGGTGATTATCAGTCACTCAAGGGCCTCCTTAGGGGAAGACAATTGCTTCCAACTTGAGGAATTCTAAGTGACCTCCAAACACATGCAAGAAAAGCCTTTATATTAAAAGGAAAAACCAACTAGAGAATGAACCTGGAGCATTTCATGACATGGGGCCAAAAGAAGTATTCTGAAACAAAAAGAAAGTGGCTAGATGGCACTTTGTCTTAATCATCACCAAAGGAGACATGAAGGAGAGTCCCATTTCCAAATTCATCCTGTTAATGTAGAATTTTGCAGTACTAGGTCAAATCTTGGCCAATACACATAATCTTCTGTATAACATTGACAACAATAATGATAACAGTTCCTGAGTTCTTAGTAGGTACCAGCCCATGTGCTAAACATACATATCATCTCTTTTAATATTTCCAACAACCTCATGAGGTATTACTATCATTTCTATTTAATAGATAAGAATTCTGAGACTAAAAAATGTTCTATCTCTTAAGTGGAGGGGCCAGGACTTGAACCTGAGTCCAACTCCAAAACTCACACTCCCTGGGAGCCAAAACCAAACAGTGACATTGGACAGTATTTATGGGCTTGAATGAAATAGAGTTTCCAGATTTGGCAAATAAAAATATTTTAAATATATATTTACATAACTAGAAAATAGATAAATAGAATGTCCAATTAAATTTGAATTTCAGATAAATAAGAAATTATTTTTAGTTTAAATATGCCTCAAATTCACACATATACTAAAAAATTACTTGCTTATTTGAAATTCATGTTTAATTGAAAATCCTGAATTTTATCTGGCAGCCCTAGAAAGAATCCAGTCTTATTAACAGTCATGGGGCTGGAAGACTGGAATAAGCAATCGTGGCTTTTCATCCAAAATGACTCAGGAGGTAGCCAGTCATTCTTAGATCTATACCAACTAGCATACAATTCTACATATTTTTCAACAAAGAAATCCCAACCAGGCAAAATTATGAACAATAATTGAGGGAGAAATACTTGGAGAGAGACAAACGTATAGCTATGATCCTCTTAGAGTTTCAAAAAGCCCCTGGTGTATTGGAAAGAAACAGAAAATTAAAGTAGGTTATAGATTCCTTTTTTTTTTTTAAATAAAACCTTGCATTGCTCTTGTAATCATTGTTTTTGAACCTCGTGGGTACAGAATTAGTCATTACTAGTTTATACATGGACATTTCATTATTTATTTATTTAAAATACATTGAACACTCAGAACCATCACTCAACCCAAGTTGAGTTACCTAAGTTACTAATAACTTAGTTTTACCTATGTCTTCTTCCTCTGTTCTATCTTCCTGTTTTGATTCTCTCCCTCCCCCTGAGGTAACTACTACACTGAATTTTTAATTGGTTTTCTAAAAGAAATACACAGATGCACCTAAACAACATAATGCTATTTTTGCTTGTTTTAAAACTTGATAAGAAGGAAGTCATGTTGTATACGTGAAACCCAGACTCCAGGCAGGAGCACCCAGTGAAATCTTTAAGCTTATGTATGGTGACAAGTAGAATAAGACTCAGGAAGATCTAAAAATGGGTGAGTGAGCAGGTGTGAGGGAGCCCAGTGACAATTTAAAAAATTCCAAACTAAGCTTACAGCTTCGGCCGGGCTCAGGTGAGAGACCTGGGAGTATTATATTGTAGATCAGTGGCACCTTTCAGAGAACACTCAGCTACTGTGATCTAACAGGCAGACACACAGCGATGGACATCAACAAGGTGCATGTTAGGAAAAAATCAGTAAGTGTTCTATTCCTTTTTTTTTCTTAGAGTATAATTGCTTTACAATATCATGTTAGTTTCTGCTGTACAACAGTGTGAATCAGCTATATGTACACATATATCCCCTCCCTCTTGGACCTCCCTCCCACCCCATCCCACCCCTCTAGGTCATCACAGAGCACTGAGCTGAGCTTGTGCTATAAAGCAGCTTCCCACTGGCTATTTATTTTACACGTGGTAGCATATATATGTCAATGCTACTCTCCCAGTTTGAACCACCCTTCCCTCCCCACCCCGTGTCCATATGTCTGTTCTCTACATCTGCGTCTCTATTCCTGCCTGCAAATAGGTTCATCTTCCTTTTGGAGAAAACAGAGGTGCAGCTGTCCTGCAAATACTGCTCTGCATAGTTACACTTGCTGTGTCTCAACATGTGCAAGTAACGTAAGCAGAAGGCCCAGTGGGAAGACAACTGCCACACGAGGACAGGGGTAATAGCCGTTCAGGGAAGCTGGGGCATAAGGGACCTGTGAGTGGGGCAGAAGGTCCCTTCTTGGCTGCAGAAAGTAGGGCTGAATAGTACACTGAGCTGACCCAAGGGATAGTGTCTATGTTTCTAGGTCCTTAGAATGTTTGAAATAGAAGAAACTTAAATACTCTGGCATTCACTGTCTTTTCAGGCACAATTTTTAGTGTAGAATCTTTTCTCCAGGTGAACTTCTATGTGGCAAGGTCCAGTAGATAAGAGATATAGTGAATATCTTTTCTGCTTCAACACAGAGTCCCATTGATGCCTCCCTAGCCTAAAGAAACTGACACAAGGTGAGGAAGTGTCTTGCACAAGGTCATGCAATGAATTATGAACCAGTCTCTCAGAATTGCTTCATCAGCATCTCCACGCCATCTCTGCTCCAGTGCTATCTAGGGCAGCATGGGTCAGGATTTGCCTGGAGTGAAAGTGACTTACCCACAATACCTAGCTCTCAGCATAGACGGATCCACAAGGGGTTTCCCGTGACTCATCTGCCAGCTGCTGCTCTCAGTTCCCTCCAGCCTCAAATATCAGTGAGAACAGGTGGCAGATTGGTAGGTGAGCTTTGGGGACTTGTGATTCTTTGGGGCAATGTGTGTTATTTTTATCTGAATCCTTAATGAACCACACCCATGTATTTATCTCAGGAGACTAGTCCCTGGTAAAATAACGATGGAAGAAATAGCTGTCTTGGCAGTCTTACGAAGCCATGAAGTGTAAAAGGAAGGGGCAAAAGCTTTTGAGGCAGGTGGACTTTACTTCTAGTTATGGCTCTACCAGTCTTAGGCTGCACGACTTAAACTCTGTGAGCCTCAGTATAGGATAGAGATTATGAAGGCAGGTTCTAGAGTTGGATCCTTTAGGGTGAAATCCTGAATTCATCACTTATTAGGCAAATTACTTAATATCTCTGTTTCCGACCCAGTTTCTTCATCTGTAAAAATGAGATAATAGTGCCTGTCTCAGAATTGGTTGTGAAAGTCAAAATGATTCCATTCATGGGAAGCATCCATCTATAACAGTACCTGGCATGTAAGAGATACTCGCTTAATGCTAGCTATTTATTCATGCAACAAATAGTTGTAGAGCATCTACTATGTGCTGGTACCATTATAGGTAATAGGAGATACAGGAGAGAAAATTGATCCTGTCCTCCCAAAACATGTGTACTAGTGAGGGGAAAAGAGGGTAAGAAATGAGATAAGTAAAAAGTAAAGTATGTCTTGTTATAAATGTGACTTGGTTATTGTCATGGAGTGAGGAGTAAATGAAATGGTACAGGGGAAATACATGGTGCTTAGCATATACTTGGCGACTAAATAGTTTATTTTGTGTTTCTTTTCTCTTGCCAACTCTTTACTTTGCACTCTGTTGACCCCATCAGGTTACACCTCCTGCAGCAACCACTGCCCTTGACTTCACACTAAATACCCAGGAAGCCCAGTTTTTCTTCTCTTTCAGCTTCGCTAGACATTTCTTCAGTGTTCTTTCCTGTTCTCACTCCTGGGTCACTTCTGGGTAGTCATGGGTTCAGGAAGAACCCTGCTAATTTGACTTTGTCCTCTGACTCTTCTCCTCCATATATAATTCCCTTGTGCAGGTAAAATGCTGTCTCCACTCGGGGCCTCCATGGCTTCCCAGTATGAAATATCATGATTGTCTGCTTGCTAAGAATACCTGTCTCCATCTCTTCCTCCTAGCAAAACAGCAAATTCTTTTAGTTGAAGATGTCATTTCTGACTACATTCTGGATTCCTGGGGATTCTAGTGTAGCTCACCGGCTGTGTTCCCCTCGGTGTTGAGTGACAAGCAAGGCTGGAGCCAGCTGTCACACTTTTATTTATAGTCCCCAAGTCTGTAGGGTCGGGACAGGTATTGAGAATGTACAGTGTGGCAGCTAATTACACCACCCATATTTCAAAAGGCCTCATTACAAAAATGTCAAACAACTTGATTATCCCAAAGATCAGAATAACAATATTCCATATCATTTACAGAACACTTTCTATAGCCTTTTGAATTGGGGGAAAAAAGGAAACTGAAGTCTCTTGCTGACTTAATGATCACATTTGAAACAAGCAGGAAGAAGGAAAACATAGCTATGGAGGAACCAGTAGAGATATACCACAAGAGGGTTCTCTAGGTAATACCACAGTACACTGAATTCCAGGGGATCAAGGAAGCTTAGAGATGGAAGATCATGGAGTCCAGTATTTTCTAAAGCTGTGATGCTGGTCCATGGTGAAGTTTCCAGTCTGGTGAAATATCCGTGTGTGTGTGTGTGTGTGTGTGTGTTGGGGGAAGGTTGACAACTGTTCTTTTTTAGGAAAAATAGTCTTTTTCTCTGTATCATTTCTATTGTCTGAGTGTTGTATGTAGAGTCCTTTCTTTTCTGAAATAATGATGATGTTTATGATACCACTCATATATATATACATTCAAATATATATACATACATATATATACAAATTTATATGTATATATACATATATACACACACATATATGTATGTATATATATGAATTTATATGGATATATATGCCCTCTTTGCAGCAGACCAAATAATTGTGTCCCTAAAGATGTCCATGTCTTAATCCCCAAAATCTGTGAATTAGGTTACATGGTAGAGAGGAATTAAGGCTGCCAATAGAATTAAGGTTGCTAATCAGTTGACTTTAAAATAGTGACATTATCCTGGATTATCTGCATGGCCCAATGTAAATGTGGAAGACAGAAGTTGAAAAAAGAGTCAGTATCAGAGTGATGTGATATGAAAAAGATTTGACCAGCCACAACTATGAATAGAGATGGAGGGGGGCTATGAAAGTAGGTGGTGTCTACCTTGGGAAAGTAGGTGGTGAGTTGCCTTGGGAAAGGCAAGAAAATGAATTCCCTTTTAGAGCCTCTGGACAGAAATGCTGCCATGCCAACACCTTGATCTGACCTACAGAGCTGGAAGATTATAAACTTGTGCTTTTTTAAGATGCTAAATTTGTGGTAATTTGTTATAGTAGTAAATAATACACTTAACACAGCAAAAGTTAAATGTTGCTGACTCTCTAGATCAAACTATACTCCACTAACCCTTTTAACACCCTTAAAACATTTATGGATCCGAAAAGTCCAGAAGTTTGGATACTAAGAATCAAATCTAATTTCTAATTCAGCACAGGAACCACCTCCCATGAGGTTGTGTTACTTCTCTTTGAATACTTCCAGTGACATGGGAGCTCATTACTCACAGGCAGCACTTTCCCTGCGGGGCAGCTATGATGACAAGGGAGTGCTTCCTTAAATTGAACCTCAGTTCACCTCCTGGGCCTCTTGAATGCCACATGATACATTGAGTCCCAATTCCACATGCCCTCTGCTTACTTTTATAGGAAGCTCAAAAATACAATTGACATACTCAAGAGATCCATAAGGGCTATTAGCTATTCAAGTGTGTGCCTTTATTCTTACTAGGCTGCCTTCTTCCTGCCAGGCTAAAACTCTGCTAAAAGATTCCACCTCTTCCTGAATCCCTGACACTTCCAGAAGCCATCATTCCAACTCCTTCTTTACCTTCATTACTAATGATGGGATGATGAGGACCTAGCACCCCTCTGCATCTGCACCCTACCTTCTGCCTCATCACTCAACTGAACCTGCTCTCTCAAGTTGGATGATGACCTGCTCACTGCCAAATCCAACTCTGTGCACTGACATCATTTGACTTGACTGCTGAGCAGCATTTGACATTGTTGGCCACATCCTCCCCCTTGAAATTTCCCTCTCCGCTTTCAAGAGCATTAAACTCTGCTGGCTCTTCCATCGTTATGGCTCCTTTTCAGTTTCCTCTTAGTCCATCACCTCGATGAAAATGTGTCCAAACATTTTTGTCTTTGGCCCTCTTTTCTTCTTACTCTAAAGGTTTATCTTTTTCATTCAACAAGTATTTGTGGAGTTCCTGGTATGTGCCAGGCAGAGAAGGGGGAGGGTCTCATCTCACTACCTTCATGTGAATGAATTCCAAATAGGTGCCTCTAGCTTCAGACACACTCCTGAGTTCCAGATCCACATTTCTGACCGCTCATAAAACAGCGCCACCTAGAGGCCTTCATGGCAATCACACACTCAGTGCATTATTTCTCACTCCCATGCACCATCACAGATCTGTTCCTTCTCAACCACCGCGCTACTGGCATTTGGGGCTGGATGATTCTCTGTTGTGGGGACTGCCCTGTGCATTATACGATATTTAGCAGCATCCCTGGCCTTTACCCATTAGATGTCAGCAGCGCTACCACCACCCACCAATTGTGACAACCCTAAATGACTGAAGTGAAGTGAAGTGAAGTGAAAGTAGCTCAGTCATGTCTGACTCTTTGTGACCCCATGGGCTATACAGTCCATGGAATTCTCCAGGCAAGAATACTGGAGTGGGTAGCCTTTCCCTTCTCCAGGGGATCTTCCCAACCCAGGGATCGAACCCAGGTCTCCCACATTGCAGGTGGATTCTTCACCAGCTGAACCACCAGGGAAGCCCCTAAATGCCTGAAAATAGCAGCAAATATCCCCTGGCGGCATTGTCACCCCATTCCCATCTGCCTCCTGCCTCCTCCATTCTCTGATATCCACAGGATTTGGTTATGACTCCCTCTCCACAGAGAACAAGGCTTTACCCTAGTGAAAAGGCATGCATATTGAGGTAATCCCATCAGTTATTTTAATGATGAAAGTTAGGAAGCGTGGACTCTACAAAGTCCACTATATAGGTGGGTACTTCCCTGGTCTTGCCCTAAAATTGACTATTCGTGTTTAACCTGGGGATGTAAGAGAGGAAGAATTAGGTAAAGGAAGGGTTGGGGTGGGGTAGAAGCCAGCTCATCCTTTCTCTGGGTTCATACAGATCAGCCTTCCAATCTGCTTGAACATCCTTTGGTCTTGGGTTCTAGTAACCACAGTTGGGTGCTTATAGATTCCAAAGTCAGAACAAGGTGTCAACCCATTCTCCAGCTGATGATTCCATGGTTTAATTATCTTTGGGTTAATTCTCTTGAACATTTTGTTCTGCTCTCAGGAGTATCCTGCCTTCTGACAGTCTAACTAGTTATTTTTGCAATTACATGGCATGTATCTCAATGCTGGCAAAGAAAACACTCATTATCAACATTTGATCCTACTTGAATATAGCCGCTTGCAAATGTACACATTAACATATGAACACACGTATTTTGGAACATTCATCTTTTTTTCAACTCTTAAGTGCAAACTACCCTTCCCTAGCAATGTCAGAAATGGTAGGAGAAGTGCTGAGTTGGGTTGGGGTAAGGAGATGCTTTTTAGGCCCTTTTATATCAAGACATGTGGTTAAGGGCTGGAGCTCATGAGTTTAAAATTTTTTGTTTATTCATTCATCAAATGAAATGTTGAGTGCTCTTGAGTGACAAACACTGTCTGTGTGTTGGGATACAGCAGTGAGCAAAACAGATTCGACCTCTGTCCTCATGGTGCTTACAGTCTAGTATTGGAAGCAAACTAATAAAAGAATCATACAGATCTGTGATTACCATGTTCTAAGTACTAAGAAGGAAAGGTATTAGAGTGCTATGAGGCTATGTGACAAGGTGACTTTAATTTAGATGAGGTCAAGGGGAAAGATATCTGGCCATGTGACATGTGAGCTGATGCCTGAGAGTAGAAGAGCATCCCAGGCAGAGAAAATAGCACTTTCTGAGACCCAGATGGAGGACAGCATTTGATGTACTCCAGGCACTGAAAGATGCCTAGCCTGACTGAAGTGTGGCCAGTAAGGAGGAGCTACAAGAAGAGCCTGGTAGGAGGCAGAGACCCAACTGTGAGGGACCTTGTAGGATGCTGGTAAGGAATTCTGATTTTACTCTAAGGACAACAGGGGGAAATCATGGAAGCACTTTGCTCATTGTTATTCCATGAGCAGATTTATATTTTTAAAAGATTTATCTGGCTGGTGTATGGACAGTAAACTTAAGGGGGTGTTGGTGAGAGCAGGGAGAACATTTGAGATACTTTCCTACAGTCTAAATGAGAGACAAGAGTGTTCTAGATTTGAGTTGTGTTAATGGATGTGGAAAAAACTGGAGTTTATTTTTGAGGTCAAATGACTGAATTTGGGCTGCTTATTTAAACTCTCCAAACCTCATTTATAAATTTATAACCATTAGACTGATAATACCTACCCCATAACATTGTTGTGTGGATTAAATGAAGATAAGCAAAGTATGTGGCTCTCATAGAAGTCTGTGCTCAATTGATAAATAGTATCTGCTCTTAATATTATTTTAAAAATTATCTCTCAGTATGTTTGCACTGCAGTGGGTTTTGTTTGTTTGTTTGTTTGTTTTTGGCCATGCCACACAGCATGTGGGATCTTAGTTCCCCGACCAGAGATTGAACCCATGCCCCTGCATTAGAAGTGCAGAGTCTTAACCACTGGACTGCCAGGGTAAGCCTCTGCAATGTGTCTTTATATGGCTTGGTCTCTTAATTTGCTGTGTGGTCTGGGGCCGGTTAGCTCACTGGGCTTCAGGTCTGTTATTTGTCAGCCAGGAGAACTAATACCTGTCCTGCCCACTTCACAGGGATGTGCTGAGAATGGAAATAATAGCTGAAACTCTCCTTTGAAATATTACAAAAGCTGCTATCTAAGTGTCAGTGAGTAAGTGCTCTTGGTTCTCAACTCCCAGTACTTATCATCTCCATAACAAATAGCTCAACAGAATCGTCATTCTTCCCAGCCTCCATCTCTGCTATTCACCTACGTGTCTCCATCAATCATCTAAAGTTGTCAGGGGCCTGTCTTGACTTGCAACTCATTTTACATGGGATTTTAGCACAACTCTTAATTGAAAAACTAATTGATTCAGTGATACAGTCACAGTCAATGAAACAATTTCTAAAGCTGGGCAGGAAAGTGATGAACTCTGATGATGCATTTGAATCAACCCTAAGATTTGTCATTGACAGATAAGAGCCTCAAGTTCGATATCATGCCACATAGCACTGGAGCGCCACTGTCTTTAATTTTGCAGCCTACGCTGGGCTGAGGGGAGGGTGAGCTTGGCCCCTAAACCAAACTTATTCTTAAAAGTAAATTAATGGTTATCTGTTATGCATGCTTGGAATACTTCATAACTAAAACCAAAGCCATATAAACATAATAAATTGTTTAGGTCCACTGTCAGTCAGCAAGACAAGCTTTTATTTGCCATTCTGTTTGAATTCCTTAGCATCACATTCTCAATGTGGAGTGTGATGGCCGAGATCACCCTATAGGTGTTTACAATGCAAAGAGCCCCTCTATAGTTTGATTGGGCTTCCCTGGTGGTTCAACTGGTAAAGAATCTGCCTGCAATGTGGGAGACCTGGATTCGATCCCTGGGTTGGGAAGATCCCCTGGAGAAGGGAATGGCTACCCACTCCAGTATTCTAGCCTAGAGAATTCCATGGACTATACAGTCCATGGGGTCGCAAAGAGGCAAACACGACTGAGCGATGATTAGTTAGCTAGCTAGCTATAGTTTGATTGACAGGTGGGCATTCCATTTCATTCTGAACACGGCTGCTGATGGTGAGCTCACCACTTTTTCCAAAGTAGTGCATTCTACTTTTAGATAGCTCTTGTGATAAGACATTTCCTTATTACATTGAGCATATATCTACCTCTCTGTAACTTTCACCACCTAAGGTTCCTTTTTGTCTGAGGCTTACCGAAATATCTACTCTCTCTTCTAATGGCAGGCTTTCAAACATCTGAAGATATATTTCCCACCTGCCTGTGCCTTCTCTTATTCAGGCTAATCACTCCTGGCACTTCAGATGTATGTCGCAGATCCCAGGCCTTCACCACTCTGACCACCTTCCTCCTGACGTGTTTCAGTTTCTCAAGTGTCACTCTTAAGAGACTGATGTCTGGAACTGAGCACCACACTGCCAGTGAGGTTGAACCCATTCAGAAGACAGAGAACTGATGCCTTCTCACTGCCTATTTTGGACTAGACATCATGTATTTATCAGTCCTGCCTAGGATAGCATTGATTTTATTTTTATGCATCCACTGTAGAATTCTATGGAAACTCCTCTTATGTTGTGGTCTTGAATTTATATCCCAGGTATTTTGTTTAGGAACTTCTGCCAAGCCAGGCTTCCCCTAACCTTGGATATGTGCTGTTAATTTTTTTTTATACATTTCCCCCTTTTAAAATGTCCTTATGGCTTTGACCCAGTCTTTTTTTTTTTTTCAAATTAAATTTTTTTTTTGGCCATGCTGCATGATATGTGGGATCTTAGTTCCCCAACCAGCAATTGAACCCATGCTCCCTGCAGGGGAAGCACAGAGTCTTGACTACTGGACCACTAGGGGAGTCTCCTTGACCCAGTCTTTTAAATCTTGATTTGGTTAACAAGATCATTAGCTATCACTTCCAGTTACGTGTCATCTACAAATTTCGATCAGCCTGCTTTGGGTGGCATTATCCCAATTGTTGGTGAAAATTCTGAAGAAGACAGGGTCAAGGACAGAATCAATTGCCATGCTACTTTATTCTTTACCCCTATGGTTTCCAGGATGACAATAACTAGGTAATAAGTACACCGGGTAGAATTCTTCAGTCTGCTCCAAAAGTATCTTTAATACTCTTACAGTTTAGGCAATATAAATAACTCTTACTACTGATCTTTGTTCTTCAGACACCTTCACAGGTCTGAAATTCAGGAAAAAAAATAACTGGAATGATTTTCTTTTCTCCTGGTATTATTATCTCTGACCATACATCTTTACTAGTTATTATTGAGTTTTATGAGGCAGAAGTAAAAAAAAAAAGGAAACTAAGAATAGACAGAGAAATACTTTCTGGTAAAGAATGAAGCACCAGAATAATTGGGCAACTACTTTCTATCCTCTATCTCAAGCAGTGTGTTATTACCTAAGGTCAGAAAACTGATTCGTTGCCCTTTGTTGTCAGAAAGCAAATGGCTTTTCCATTTTATGAGTAGAACAATTGATATCTGATCAGTTCCTGGGATCTATGGTCCTTAGCATCTGTGGCTCCTAGTTGACTTTAAATATACTATAAACAGCCTTATAAGATTTCCCAAATGCAATCCTGATGGGAAGCAACTCTTGAAAAGCCATCTTCACAATACCCAGATTGGTAGTTATACAAAACAGTTCACCTTACTGCTGCATAAAAAAATCTATACAGCCTTAGTTCCCTCAAATATGTGCCAACAGCCTGAAGAGTAAGGAACCCATTTTTCCTCTAGGAAAAAAGGGCAAATTTAAATTAAAGGCATTTTTTTCTAACCTGAATTCAACTGGTTGGATTTTGGACAATAATTCTCTGCTCTTAGTTTGGGAGGACAGTCTGGATCTGCGTGGAATATTTGTCAGAGAAGTCCAGTCAGTGCTGTCTGTCAAGCACAGGGCTGACATGCAGGCAACAATCAGTGGCCCTTGCATGACATTACAGGATCCAATACTTTCTATTTTAATGGCACTTTGATTGGGAACTATGGGTACCGTAGCTTGAGTCTGAGAACAAAACCCTCCAATACCTGCACCCATAAGTTCCCCCATTTTCCTTTGTCCTAAAAAAATAAGGACATCTCTTGGAAGAGAGGAATTTCAGGACTCAGGGCTAATTTAGAAAAAGAGCCAGCTTTTTAACCAGGGCACTAAT
Organism: Odocoileus virginianus; assembly: GCF_023699985.2. NCBI lineage: Eukaryota > Metazoa > Chordata > Mammalia > Artiodactyla > Cervidae > Odocoileus > Odocoileus virginianus. The sequence continues at coordinate 1,960,778 of NW_027224329.1, read as the reverse complement.
GAGAGACAGATAATTGCTCAAAATGTGTTTCCTATGTTTAGTGACTGTCCAGACCTGTCTTGTCTGATCTGGTACCACTAGCCACATGTGATTATTTGAATTAAAATTATTTATATGAAGTGAAATGAAAGATTCTGTTTTTCAGTTACACCACCCATATTTCTAGTGCTTCACAGCTACATGTACTGGCCAATGAGTGTGACATGGTACATTTCCATGATCAACACAGTGCTGGTCTAGTAAGTCCTATTAAAGTTGCCTATTGCACCTACCCAATTCTGTGTTTTAGATTCTAATTTAGCTAGCATTTATTCAGTACTCTGTTCTAGGCATCATACTAGCAACTTTCATACTTTTGTGGTGGGGTGGGGGGCATTGTTTAACAGTTCATGGAAGTTGCCAATGTGTAGGCAGAGCAGGTAGCTGCCTTGTAGTGTGGTTGGGAGGTCCCTGGGAAGTCTTCTTGCCTTCGATTGTCCCATCCATTGCCTGCTGCCAAGTTTGAAACATCTACCTATCTGGGATAGGATGGTAAAGTGTGTGTTAGTTGCTCAGTCATGTCCGACTCTTTGCGACCCCATGGACTGTAGCCCGCCAGGCTCCTCTGTCCATGGGATTCTCCAGGCAAGAATACTGGAGTGGGTTGCCATTCCCTTCTCCAGGGGATCTTCCCAACCCAGGGATTGAACCTGGGTCTCTTGCATTGCAGGCAGATTCTTTACCATCTGAACCACCAGGGAAGCCCAGGGTGGTGAAATTCCCTATTCAATGACCAGTGTGGTCTGGAAGGGGTACATTTGTGGATTGGTTTATGAGATTAATTCAAACTGAGAGTCAGGCAACACTGCTATTTGCCAAAGGTAGGTTCTGATCTACATTGTGTGTGTGTGTGTTTCCAGTGAGTTAGAACCTATTTATTAATCATGAGGTATAACTTATTTTAGGCAAAATGTGAAACAATTTTGACAGTTTAAAGTTTAAATAAATATCACTGCAATATATATATATATATATATATATATATATATATATATATGTATGTATTCAGTTCAGTTTTAGTATATGTGTGTGTGTGTGTGTGTGTATATATATGTATGTATGTATATATATATATATATATATATATATATATATATATATATATATATATATATATATAGAACCCAGGTCTCCCACATTGCAGGTGGATTCTTTACCAGCTGAGCCACCAGGGAAACCCATTCAATACCCTATAATGACCTATATGGGAATAAAATCTAAAAAAGAGCAGATGTATGTGTATGTACAACTGAATCACTTTGCTGTGCACCTTAAACTAACACAACATTATAAATCAACTATACTCCAATAAAAAAAATTGATAAAAAAAAATCACTCCTAATACACCCACTAATTAGACCAGAAAGAAAAGCAGGATATTCACTGTGTTTTGATCAGACTTGAATATTCATAGAACCTCTAACTTATGTGTATCAATTCAGCAGGTATTTTGTCATTACATCGAACAGTATCAGGTATCGTGCTAGATGCTGGAGCTGTGAAATTCTCTCAAGTTCCCTTCCATAGGACCTTCTTCTAGGGCATTCACATCTGGCCCAGTGACAGCAAGACCTCATGTTTCTTCCCCACTTCTCCCTCTCTGTTACCTTCACCACTCTTATCCCAGTCCCCATTTTTTTCAACATCCCTTCTGATTTGTTCTCGGCCAGTGCATATGATTGATAAGGGAGAAAGGAAAGATAAAGGAAAACTAATCTTCTTTTCCTTTCCCTACAGCAGTGTTTTGCAAATTGCACGGCACAACCCACTAGTGGGTTTATGAAATCAGTGTAATGAGTCATGACCTAGCCTTTAAAAAAATTAATGAAATAAAATAGAAAAATGTCAAAATGTATCCAGGTAGTCGGGGTAAATATTGTTTCATCAAACATTTGTTTTGGTTATCAAATATATGCATGTATGTTGTGGGTCTTTGAGTCAAATGTATTTTTTTAAGTGATAGGGTTTTTTGAGGGGAGGGGGTTGTTGCTGTTTGTCTTTTTATTTTTTGGCCATGCAGGATCTTAGCTTCTTGACCAGGGATTGAACCCATGTCCCCAACAGTAGAAGGGCAGAGTCCCAACCACTGGACTACCAGGGAAGTCTCTCAAATATGTTTCTTTACCACCTCACACCTGCAGCTCCATGCTTTGTTCCAAGTCTAGTACTGGTTTGATCTACATTTTGTCCTCACTCGTTATTGCCTCCTGCAAAAATCCCATCTTATTCCTTCTTCTATTTGCCCAATGCATCCCTCCTCTCCTGACCCTTCAAGCCTCCATGTGAACTCACCCCTCCTTGCCATCCAGCTGGAGTCCCATTGAATGGCCACCTGGGGATGGCGTTGGTGGAATCTCTGTTGGTGGAATCTCACATGGGAGTGATTAGGAAACGTGTGTCGCTGAACTCTGGAGCTGAGATGGTGAGAACCATGAGCACGCCGGGGGGTGGGCAGTGCCAGAGCCTATGGACTTCCTATGGGCCAGTTCTCGTCCCCAGGCTACCTGTACACTGGCCACATTACACGTCTCCCTTTGGAACTCAATCCATGTATCAGCTGAGAAGAGAAGCTGCCGGTGCAGAGTGTCATTCAAAGGGAATCTAACTTCTTGCAGCAATACAGAACAGCTGGTCCTCTTCACAGCCCCTGCAGATGCTTCTTCAGTGGTTTGAAAGTAAGACTGTGTCTCCCGAAGTGCAACTTGCTCCATGGGGAAGAATCTGACTAAAAATAGCTAGAAATAGCTAGAATTAAGTAAACACATGTAACTTGTAGAATGCAGTTTCAACTGGAGACAGAGTACGCAGCCCCCTCTAGCGCTTTGCTGTTCAGTCATGTATTAAACTTGTGACTTTTATGTGCTGCCAATGAGTACATCTGACCATGGCAGAGTGATCCGTTTGCTCCAAGAGGAAGAGGAATTCAGGCCTCTGTGATTCTCTTTGTGCAATGCCATGCAAAATTAAGGGCTTCATTTTTGTGGATGACAATGGCATTGCTGGAGAGAAGCTGCATATTCAGTCATAAAAACACTCCAGTAAGTACTCAGGGGTTGGCCAGGGACATGTGAATGAGGTAACTGAATACACTTCTGTCTCATTTTAGGTACTGGGACCCAGTAACTGGGCCCTTGACTCCCCATTGCCTGTCAGATATCGTCCAAACCCATCAGCCTGGAATTCGCATTAGAAAAACATGGCACCCAGAGGTGTACATAGTAGGTGCTCAGCAAATAGTGCATATTTGTTTTCTATGCAGTGGTCCTCCATCACTAGAGCTTATGATCTACCTCAAAGTATCTCCCACAACTCTCCAGTAGGAACTTTCTGCCCCACCCAAGTTGGTCTTTCTGTTCCTGACATCCTTCTGATTCCTGCTGCTGAGCACTTGTTCATGCTGCATCCCCATCCTGGGATGCTGTTTCCCAAATCTCTACCATTCCAATGTGAGGGTGCGATGTTTAGAGAGAACAGCATCAAAACATGTATACTATCAAGGGTGAAACAGATCACCAGCCCAGGTTGGATGCATGAGACAAGTGCTCGGGGCTGGTGCACTGGGAAGACCCAGAGGGATGGGATGGGGAGGGAGGTGGGAGGGGGGATCGGGTGGAGAAGGAGGTGGGAGGGGGGTTCAGGATGGGGAACACATGTAAACCCATGACTGATTCATGTCAATGTATGGCAAAAACCACTACAATATTGTAAAGTAATTAGCCTCCAACTAATAAAAATAAATGGAAAATTTTTTTTTTAAAATATTGATTTATTTATTTGGCTGCATTAGGTCTTAGCTCAGCATGTGGGTTTCTCTAGCGGCAGTGCATGGGCTTCTGTCTAGTTGCCCCATGGCATGTGGGATCTTAGTTCCCTGACCAGGGATTGAACCCGTGTCCCCTGCACTGGAAGACAGATTCTTAACCACTGGACCAGCAGGGAAGCCCTACCATTTCAGTTCTTGCCCACCTTTCAAAACTTGCTGAAGCTAAGCTCCCTCCTCCATGGAGCTGATGTCCCCATTTTGGTGTTCGATCACAGCATGCCTCCACCAAGCTCTGGCCTGTTTGGCTCATGCATGTGAATGTGAGTGCCTACCAATGGTTGAGAAGCTTTAGAGTGTCAGGAAACATGTAACATGTGTTCTACTCATCTGTGTCAGGCTTGGGATATGTGGTTTATATTGTAAGTACTTAATGAGCTGATGACATACATTGGTAAGAAGTTATGAATAATTGCTGAAAAGCAGAATTTCCCAGTTCTGCTTCCTAAGTCACTGCTGACTCAAACTGTGACCTTCTCTGTGCCTTCTTCTGAGCTCTCGCTTCTCCCCAGCCTATTGGCAAGGGCAATATTTATATACCGTAAAGAGATGTTTTGTGCATTAGCCATAATGAGGATAAAACATGTAAAAATATGAAGATCTGTGGAACCCTATTATTATAGGAATAATAATAATTACAGCTGCACTCGGTTAAATGCTCCAGAAATCATATAGAAGATGCCGTCTCTGGGGGGGGGGGGGGGGAAGCAGCCAACTGTACCAGCAATTAGTTAATTATGAATATTTAATTTTATTTTATTGCTTGCGATTTTTGTTTCTGTGCACAATTGGGGCCTAGTTGCCTCTTTTGCCTTTTAAATGGAACCCCTGATGAAGCTGGTTACAGAACCATCTTCATGCGACCTGGGCCCTGCAAACCAACACTACAGATCCAGTGACGCTAGGACTATGTTTTGCTCTCCTTTACCCTAGGGGCCAATGTTCTTTCCCACGTTGGTTTTCATCTGTCCCTAAGAAGCAGACTTAGGCTTCCCTGATGGCTCAGTGGTAAAGACTCTGCCTGCCAATGCAGGGGACACGGGTTCAATCCCTGGTTGGGGAAGATCTCACATGCCACAGAGCAACTAAGCCTGCGTGCCACAACTGCTGAGCCTGTGCTCTAAAGCCTGGGAGCTGCAACTACTGAACCCACAGGCCACAACTATTGAAGCCTGCATGCTCTAGAGCCCATGCTCCACAACCAGAGAAACCACTGCAATGGGAAGCCTGCACGCCGCAACTAGAGAGTAGCCTCCTCGCTGCAACTAGAGAAATGCCTGTGCAGCCACGAAGACCCAGCACAGCCGGAAAAAAAAAAAAAACACGTTAAAGAAAGGAGTTTCAACTCCAGAGATTGTGGGGGTTACTGAACATCTGTGTTGGCCAAGCAGCAGTGGCATATGCGGGCACCCCAAGTGCAGAGTCTTTTGACAGGTGCCTGGCACAAACCTGGAGGAAACAGAACATGTATTCCCTTAGCAGGTTTTTGCTTTCGAAGAGGCTTAGAAAAACTGAGAGAGGCCCTTAGAAAAACTGAAGAATCTTTTTCTCTAGAAAGCCGATGTACTTGATTTATTCAGGAAGGTGTCTGTGTACTCTTGGTTGGAGGCAGAGTGCTGACCTCTAGATTGTTCTACCTTTGCTAAGAACCTCCCATTGTAAGATGGTTTAAAGGACGTATTCTCTGGGACTCATTCTGCCTCCCTATCTTTTTCATTATTTATCTGACCACCTGAATCATTCTACACAATACATTTCTCTAAAGTATTTTGAGATTTCTAAGTCAAAATTCTCTTGTGCATAATTAAGAATTTCTCTGAGTAGAGCCGACGAATATATTTGATGCAAAAAATAATTGAATGATAACATGATTTCCATTCTCTTTCATCTCTCCAGCTAATACAGAAAGGTATTATCAATGTGCTGTCACTCATTAAACAAATATTTATGTGTCTGGCCATCAAAATTAGAAATCAGGAGAAAGGAAAAAAAAAAGAAATCAGGAGAAAGATGGTTTTTTGTTTTGTTTTTTTAAATTTACTGTACTTCATGTTCATCAGTTAGCAGGCACTGACTCTTTTCTAAACGTTAGGTTGCTGCATGCTTATGTATGATGAGGTTTTTGTTGTGCTTTTTCTCTGAAGATCTCAACATGAGCAGCTTTGGAAAGATTATAGGGAATAGACTTTAAAAGACATTTCGAGTGCCATGAAATATTCCATTTCAGGAGTCCTGCTTTTGCTTTCAAAGTTTTGTGAATTCCTCTTTGGTGGAGAGTCACCTACTTTCTGGCTCTGCCCTGACCTTCCTTCACCTCCTCTGGGGCCACCCCAACGCCAAGGTGACTCTGCTTTTGAGGAACCCTGGAGCCAGCCGGTGACCTTCAGCTTTCAGGAGCAGAAGTGGCCACTCTGGGATCTGCTCCACAATGAGGAGGTGCCACTTGCAACTACATTATTTCCCTAGGTTGTTTTTCTTTACCATTCAGAATTTTAGCCTTTTCTGCTTTGGCTTTTTCCTCCCCTTTTAAAAAAATAATTTCAAATTTCTGTTATGTATTCAGCACACACCACAGGGTGCCAATTTCATTTTACTGTCCCATTTAAAGGGCAAATAAACCTTTGTTTTTATAAGGAGAAGATAAAGGACCAATTATCCTGGGCCTTGATGCATACTTGCTATTTGAGCTTACAGTCCAGTTCTGCATCTTTAGGAGAGATTCTGCCATTTTCACCCTCTTGCCTCATTTCCTGATATGTTATTGCTGTGACATAACACATTGGCTGGTGAATATCTTACCTCTTAATGGACAGAGTTACTGTTTTATTAGTCGCCATTGCCTGATGTATGTTCTAAGCTCCCATGAAGAGTGGATGACCAAGCATCGGGGGGGAACACTCCACTGCCCTGAATTGAAGGGTCTCTTAGTCCCAGTATGTTGCCACAGTGAATGAAATGAGCAGATACATGTTGTCATTGGATCGTCACCCAGTCAACTGCAGGCAGCTGGGGTGGCACTGCTTACCGCCTGCTTGGTACGTCATCTCCTCCAAGAAGCTCACCCTGAACTGGCCCATCTTGCCAATCATTATCACTTCTACATATCACTTTGCTACTTCACAGCTATAATCCTATCATTAGTATTTCAGAGTCAGAAACATTTGTGGATTGGAGTCCAGGAGAGAAAATACAAACTCTTTCAGTGTCGCATCCTTTGGGAGTAGCATGAGAACTTGGAAAATATTTGTTATGGGGATGACTCTGTTGCTGTTTGTGAAATCGATGGACTCAGAGACAGTGAAAGAAGTGGCTGGAAACTCCCTGTCCTGCTGAGGCCAAAGTCATGGGCCAGTTTGTAAGGGGACCAGTTAAGCTTCCACCGCTGTGCAGACCCCTGGCCCCAGGTGGTAGCTGCTGTCAGGGTGACTGCCCATGCAAAGGAGAGCCTGAGCCCACAGCCAAATTTTCACCTGCGAGAATAGCACCATTTTCCCAGGGCCCCATGGTGTTACTCATGAAAATGGAAGGAAGTGAGAAGAAAATGAGTGGAATATTTTTGGCTATAAAACAGGAGCTGTTATTTTCCTAATTTTAGTGTAGTCTTTCAGAAAAGAAAAACATGAAAAAAGGTAAGTACGTAGGAATTATTCATAGGCGTGCTTCTAGCTCCTATCAACAAGCTAACAGCTTTATATAGCTAATACTTCTCTTCAAATACTTACTATTCATGGCTTCAACCTCTGATCATCAAATTCCCTGGCAGAAGACATCCTGCTCTTTCTTTCATTTCTAGATCTTAAGCATAAAAAGACTTAGGTAGGGCTAAAGACAGAAATAGTAGGAATGGCTCTTTAAAACAAGCAAGACATCGTTCAGCTCTGCATATTTGGCAAATGCAGGTAGATTCCTTAGTCACTGAAGAAGGTCCAGCAAATTCTCAAGGCACCAGACCTACTGGGTTGGTTCAAAAGTTCGTTCAGTTTTCCCATACCATCCTATGGAAAATATGAACAAACTTTTGGGCCAACCCAATATTTTGTGGGACATTGGCAAGAGAAGGGAAGGCATTCGGGGTGGGACAGCTGGAGATCTGGGGTACCAGTGTGTGAGATAGGAAGGCTGGAGAGCTAGGAGAGACCTGAGAGAAAAACAAGAATCTGAGGCCCTGAGTAGGCAAGCGGTTTCCCAAGCGATTCCCCATTCCACAGATAAAGAAACTGAGGCTCAGAGAAGTAACATAACGTGACTAATATCACACAGTAGAAAATGTCAAAGCTAGGATGTGAACATGGGATTATCTGAAATGCCATCACAGTGACTAAGCAGAGCCTAATTCATCTGAAAGGCTATTCATGGAGGGTGTCCCTAAGCTGAAGTGCTATGGCAGGAAGAGTAAAAAACTTGGGAAGCCAGCGAATGGCAGTGAAGAGAAGCAATTAGGAGCTCACTGGTTTCCAGATTAGAGATTTTAAGGATTTAAGTGGATAAAGAGGGCTTCCCAGATGGCTCAGTGGTAAAGAATCCACCTGCCAAGCAGGAGACATGGGTTCAATCCCTGGGTTGGGAAGATCCCCTGGAGAAGAAAATGGCAACCCACTCTAGTATGCTTGCCTGGGAAATCCCATGGACAGAGGAGACTGGCAGGCTACAGTCCCTGGGGTCACAAGGAGTCAGACATGACTGAAGTGATTTAGCATGCAGTACATAGCACCCAAGTGGATAAAGACTGAAAGAGTCGTTGGAGGTGGTATGTCCAGTGCATAAGTAGAAGCTAGAAGGAGACTGCTTTGGTTGGACTCCAACTTCACCAAATATTTACTGAGCACTTGCTCTGTGCCAATCACTGTTCTCAATGCTAGGGATATGGCAGTGAGAAAGGCAGACACACCCCATCCCTGCCCCAGTGGAGCTGATATTCTTGTTGGGAGGGATTTATTATCTGTGTGACCTTGGCCAAATTGTTCAGCTTCTCAGAGGCTTGGTTTGCTCACCTGCAAAATGGTAAGAATGGAGCCCAGATCAAATGAGGATTATATGATATCATGCATATAAAACATATAGTGCCTGAAAGAACAGCTTTTCTTATTAACAGTTAATTTTAACCAGAGCTGGACTGCAAGCACATTCAAGGTGACATGGCAGAATTGGGGACCTCTGAGAGCATCAGATTTGTCTTTCCACATTCGGGATGTAGGACTCCAAACCCCTTGAGGGGTTAGCACCTGCAACATGTTTTAGTTTCTTGCCTTGTGCATAGGCCAGTTCCATTAGGAGCTAGAAGGGGTTAAGGTCTGGTTTCTGCCTGCTGATATATTGCTATGTATATCTTTTCCTGTGTATGTATGTGAAAATACCACCCTCCCTTATTTCTACTTCAAACCGTGTGCTTGTTTTCAGTGAGCATAACTTAAAATCTACTCTTTGAATATAGGTTTATTTTATTTTCAGGTGCCATGCAAAAAGATGAGGAGGTGACCTTTTCAGAAGCTTGAAACACTGATTATCTGCCTTGGTGTGTGGCATTGGTGAGTAAAAATAACTGTTTAATCAGAGAGGTGATTTAATAATTATTTGAATAGGTCCAGATAGCTATGGTGTCTTTCTCCCCACTACTGCCATACTTCTGAAGAAATGAAAATAGGGTGGAGATCCTGCTGCATTTTTTTAAGAGGGCAGGATGTCTAGATTCTGAGAGAGGTAGCATGGGGGAGCTAGGAGAGCTTAAGCCAACTATACTTTTCCATATGCTATCTGGAATGTTCTGTTCCCTCACATTTCCACCCCAACCACATGAATAATTTTGATCTCACTAGTGGACCCGCCTCCACCTCCTATTTCTTAGCCTAAATTGTGATTTCCTCAGGGAGACTTCTCTTACTCCCTTAACAAGGCTAGATCACGCTCAGAGCATCCTATACTTATCCTTCGCAGCAGGCATCATATTTTTGAATGACTAATGAGTCATTTGTTCAATGTCTGTCTCCCCAAGCTTTACAAGGACAGGGACAGAGGCCCCTTGTGTAGCCCCCAATCCCTCAAACTTAGCATAATGTAGGTGTTCAAGAAATTTAAATTGACTGACTAGCTGGCTCAGTGAAGGAAGAAGTAGCTTTCAGGAGCTCTGGATTCTGGGCCCAGCCCTGCCATTCTTAGGATGTGTGGCCATAGGTACATCATGACTTTGAGCTTCACTTTGAGCCGTAAGTCGCCTCACTTGAAAAGTGAGGATTCAGTGATTCCTAAGGTTCTTTCTAGCTTGAGTAGTTTCTCATTCCATGGAATCAGGATTCTGATTCCTACCAGTAGGGGAAAATATTCCAGTGAAACTACCCAGGGTTTGCTGCCTCTCATTTCCAGGGATCTCCAGTGTGCTAATAACTTGAACTGTCATGGGAAAAGCAGGTGTAATTAGTGGATTACTCTTCAAAGGCTTTGTAGTGGGGACCACATTGGTTTGTTTGGGAAGACCAGCAATTTACTCACCTCAGACTTCACTTTTCTGATCAGCTGCTCTTTGTTCAGTTTTACGTCTAAGATTAGGTGCTTTCACATGGAGATCTTCATCTTCTTTGTGTTTGAAACAAAAGGCAGTGTTTAAACTAGGGAGCGAAAATCTCTGATGGTAAATGGTTATAAGCAAAGAGCTGCTAGCTTTTTCTGAGGTTTTCTTTCTTCTGTCAATCAAATAAGCAGCTCTAAGTTTTGTTAGGGGCCCCAGCTGGACCACAGAGGTAGGCACTTCAAGATGTGTCACAGCCAGCCTTGTATCCACAGCAGCCAACACAATGCCAGGTTCAGAGTAGGTGTTCAAAATGCCTACAGAATTGGATAAGGTGACAGCTGGGAGGCCCTACACACAGGCTGAGTAGGCAATTCCCATATTTTTGTTATTTTTGTCATTTGTACCCAGTTGACTTTCCAGAATGATCTGAAGCAGAGTTGCCTACATAGTAGTTTGAAGACTAAACAAATGATCCTATATGCCCACATCAGCTTATTTAGGTGCTAGAAATTTCTGCCAAGTTGCTTTTGCTTTAGGTTGGCATGAAGGGTTCATTAAAATGAAGGTATGACATCTGGATCACCTTGGATAAATGAAGTTCTAGTGATCAGGAACACCTCGGAATGAATTCATTTTTGTATTAACTAATGCCAGGGTCCTGGGAACATAGGACAAGGATGGATTAGTTTTGATTAGGGCTTCCCTGGTAGCTCAGCTGGTAAAGAATCTGCCTGCAATGCAGGAGACCCTGGTTTGATTCCTGGGTCAGGAAGATCTGCTGGAGAAGGGATAGGCTACTACCACTCCAGTATTCTTGGGCTTCCCTGGTGGCTCAGATGGTAAAGAATCCACCTGCAATGTGGGAGACCTGGGTTCAATCCCTGGGTTGGGAAGATCTCCTGGAGAAGGGAACAGCTACCCACTCCAGTATTCTGGTCTGGAGAATTCCATGGACAGAGGAACCTGGCAGGCTACAGTCCATAGGGTCGCAAAGAGTCGGATATGACTGAGTGACTTTCACACACACAGAATCTTAGGGGTGAATTAAGAAAACTGTAGAGCATGGAGTACTCTTCAGGAGGCTAGGAGCATCAGAGTAAGTGTCCCTCAAATAGCTAACATTCAGCTTGAAGGCGTTGGCCTCCCCCAGATGGGAGTGATACCAAAAGTCCAGCGGGTGCTGCCAGCCATCTGAGACGACACCACAGTGGTGAGAGAGACCTTGCATTTGGTCTTGAGAGAGCTTGAGCACCTCCAATAAAAGTGCTGACAAGTTGTCCTTGAGTTTAAGAACTGGAATTCTTTAGTTTTCTTCCGAACCCCCACTGACTTCATGCATTTAGCAAAGAGGCCTACATTTTAGCATCTCCACTTCCCTCTCAGCATTTGATGACTTACTTAGACCCCCTGGGCGGCTTTAGTCCTTATGGCACACTTTTTTTTTTTTTTTGCTTATAATAATAGTAATAATGAATACCATTTGATGAGTACTCACCATTTGCCAGACACCATGCTAGACCCCTACCTATGTTATCTCAACTGTTAGGTCCATCTAAGTACAAAATGTTCAATCTTTCTGTTAAGTTATAATGACTTATCTTATGAATCCCATGGCCCTCTCTTTCATCTTAAGTAGAGCATCATAGGCTGGGGACCTCTGTGATCAACCAGTCAGCAATTCTGGAAGTTACTATGTGCCACATACTGTGTTAAGGGCTATGGAGGAAATAGGAAGAGAACATTTAGTCCCAGACACACACCTCCCTCTGAAAGCTGGCCTCTGTCCTTTACTCCTAGTTTCCTTACTCTAGTTTTTTGGACAGAGACATGGATCCCTGAAAGAAGGCCAGGAGATGGATACCAAGGGAATGAGCCTATTTCATTTCTTGACACAATATGCAATCTGGCAGAGTTAGGGAATAGGCTATTCAGATTGATTCAAAGTTGTGTTTAATGGAGAGTCCTTATAGATACAAAAGTGCAGAAAAGTAAAGGCAATGATATTTATTCATAGCACACCAGTAATTGAAGGGACAGATGATGCTTTTCTCAGATAACTCAGAAGGTACCTCAGAATCTTTTACACTTTTAGGGTCATCATGATGAACGTATCAATAAAGAGTAAGAGATAGGGTGGTCTGCTGCAAAGTGCTTCCCTTTGGGGAATCAGAGGACCTGAGATGTAGTCCTAGCAATGTAACCTTGTGCCTCAGTTTTTCCATCTGCAAAGAGGAAAGGTCTGTCTTGAATCTCTAAGGAATCTTTCTGCTCTCAGATTTCCCCACTGCTGATTTTCTCTACACAGCATGGAAATGGGCAAGGTCCTAGTGGCTTGACTGCCTGAACATAGAGTTTCCAACATCTCACCCTCAGTAAGATACCCCTCCTTTCAGTTTAAGCAAGTATGTTGCCTGTGGTGATCAGGCTTCAGTAAAGCATGTGCCCCATTTCATAACATGTTATGTAATCAAACCAGCTGCTTTGCTGACCTCTGTGTTGAACTGTCCTCCTTCTCTGGCAACCCTAACTTCCCCACATCAGCAGCATCCTGATTTTCCTGGGTCTCTGGCCATCCAAAGGAGCCCCCCTCCTTCCCCAGCCCTGCTAGAACAGCTGCCTGATGTGTGCGATTGGACTGGATATATGTCACATGTGCTCGCCTAAGTGTGGAGGGGTGGGAGTGAAAGTAAATGATGCTGGACATAGTGAGGCATTGTCATAAAACCTCAGATTCAGACATCTGCTTTTGAATGGATCCTTAATACCAGAAGGCATCACTGAGGCCAGGCTGTTAACTCAATGGTGTTATTAAATCTCTTCGTAAAAAATATTCATTTTTGGCTCACCTGCCAAGTGCTTCTACTCTAAAAAAATTGTCCATATTAGCCCCTAAACAAATTCTCAATCACCAAAATCACTGGACCCATCAGCAAGCTTTGGGCTCAATCCCAACCCAGTGGTGTTTCAAGACACTGATTGGAAATGCTCCCTTGGCCCTTTGAGGCCCTCCCAGATACTCTAGAACTCAGTAAACGTACAATAATACAATTTACTATAATGTCCTTTCCCTTTTCAAGTAACCCAGCTGTCTGTGATCTCCAAGTCCCAGTTCACTATATTTGATGGAGGGTATATTTAAAATGAACAGCTGAAATGGCCCCATAAAATGTCTCCTCCATATCCTTTTTATCTCCTCATTGACAAACACAGGGCAGCTCCATGGGGTTGACTGCTGAAAGGCTGACAATGTTAGGGCAACAAGCCCATGCTATTATGTTAATTTCCATTCTTCTTTTTTTGTGCTTTGTTATTGTTATTAGAGTAAATTTTTCCTAAGGGGTGCCAGAGGGACAGCAGGAGAAGCTAAAAGGCTCCAGTCTTCAAAATGGAAACAGAGGCTTAACAGGAAACGTACAAACACCTTGACTGCAAAGTCCACCTGCAGACCCTCCATCTTTACCTATTAGTCATTGGCCAGCTGGCTTCAGTCTCTTCACTGGAAACTAGATATGTCTCTCCAAATTCTATGTTCCTATTGACAGAAAGGAATGATGACAGAGCAAGGAAGACATTATAGAAACGACTACACATTCCAATACTTGAACCATTCAACTCAAGAGAATCATGCAAAAGGCAGAAATATTCTGCCTCTCAAATTAGTTTACCTGATGTAGTAGGGGAAACTTCTTTATCATGTTGCACACAGACAACAGTGACCCAAAGTCAGGCAACTGGGCAGTTGTGTTCCACTTTGTGACTTATATACCACGATTTCCAATTCTAGCCTTACTTTCGCTTGTTCCCCCACAATGCCTGTATATGGCAGACTGGAGGTACTCAATAACTGCTGACTGACTAAACACTTGCAGGCGATCCTTCCTGCTGGCAGGTACTCTGAGATCCATTAATCAGCTAGAAAATATTTCTTTTGGATGCTGTCTTTTCATCTCTCCCTTCACTAATCCATTCATTTACTTCCTCATTCAGTGTTTACTTTATTGAGTCTATCCGCTATCAGTTATTGCAACAACATCTGGGGAGACAAAGGTGAACAAGGCATGCTTCCTGACTCAGTGGTTACAATCTACATGACAAAGACCACAGCAGATAGGAAGGAAGTGCTAGGTATGAACTGTCACATAACTCATGATCTAATGAAGGAGGCAGGACTTAAACACATTAAATGATTCAAGAACAATATAAGATGAGAAATCCAGCATTGAAACATGTAGTCTAGATAGTTACATGGGGAAAGGAGTTTAGAGGAGGGGGAAGCTGGGTGGGTTTTAGGAGATGTGGAAGATTTAATGGAGGAAGAAGATCATTTTGAGAAACAAAGGTAAGAAGTCCCTAAACCTAGACATTCATTAATTCCAAAATCAGGTGTTCATGAACATATAAAATGTAATCTAAAACAAATACATGTATGTGGTGGGGAAGGGAGGAACAGGAAGCTAAAAGTTACAGATACATATCATTTAATACAACCCGAAGCAACAGTTCTTTTCTAATATAATGAATAATCAATGATTGACTGCACAGAATAATGCCTATTTGCATATTTTATTTTTCTTTTTGGATCAGAATGAAATTTTTAAAAATTTCTCTGCTTTTTAATTTTTTTCTTAATTTCATGAAGATTGAAATCATTGTCGTCAGAGAATCCCCTTCTCCTCTCATCTCATCTCTCAGAGTCCAAATTGAAATAAAAAGTGCTAGACCAAGTTAGTAATAGGCAAGGAGTCATTGGAATGGGTGGTTTGTGTACACAGAGATACATTATTTTGTGTGTAGATTTGGGACATTATGCCATCTGTCCTCTCAGAGTAATTTTTCTCGGAAAAACTGAAGCCATGGGAAAATCTTCTAGGCAGTCATATAATTAGAATTATAGTTTTCTGAAGCTCTTAAAATCTCCTTAGTGTACTGGGGATGCTTAGGAGGCAAGCTTTGAAAAAAAAATGCAGGAAAGTGAAAAAGGATGGACTTTATATAGAGACACAAAAATGGTTCTAGTTGTATATGGATAGTGGAGTTTGGGATGAAACCTTGCTCTCATTTTCCAAAAATTCCTGTACTGTTCTTATATTGTCTTTATAATAATAATAATAATAATAATAATAATGGACTCAGTCGAATTACTCATTGACTATAGATTTGACGTAAATGTTTTCCTCTGGGCTTTTTCTAGGACTAAGTAAAGGGGAAAACTATACATAGTGTTTGTCTTTCCCCAAAGAAAAGGGCTTCTATTGAAAGCATGCCAGAATTTGGAATTTTTAAAGGATATTCTTTATCAAGGGATATTAAACAGATTATTCTGGGTTGAAAATGAAAGGTAATCTTTCAGGATTTCATGACTAAAACGGAGGTCAAGAGATTAAGATGGATTATAGGTGAAAGGGGGCAAGAATCAGAAATGCCATTAATTTGAATTTTTATTGGTAGAGGAGTTTGGGATGAATTAAACCTCTAAGGTACCAACTTTAAGACATCTTGCTGAACCTGACTCAGAGAATAGTATTTTCAAACATGCTGGGCTCAATTACCATTACATCTTACAAGTTATTGCTTGCTGTACTAAATAATTATCACATTGATTGAACTATCCTATTTGTCAAATGTTAAAGTAGAAAAAGAAGTCTTTGGATTTATCTGGGTAAAGAACTTTGAAACACACACTTCGAAACTTGTATTTGTGGGAATAAAGATGTAATAGATTCTGATTCAAAAGATACTATGCATACACAAAGCTTTTGGTGTCCACAATTGCTACTGTAATGATCTAACTACAGAGAAAGAAATTCATTATCTAATTCAACTTTTGTGCCTCTGACAGGAATCCCAAGATCCTACAAAGGAAGCAACTGTCCATTTAGCAAGTGTTCTTATGTCTTCCATGATAGGATGAATTTATTCAATAACCATTTATTGAGTACTTGCTTTCTGCAATACCATGTGCCAGGCATAGCCAAAAAAAAAATGGTAATAGCCAACATTCATTGAGGTTTATTATATCTCAGGTACTATAAGTGTTTTCTATACATTATCTTACATATTCTTTGTGAAACACTATGGTTACATCAGTTTTACAGATGAGAACACTGAAGCTTAGAGTTATTGGTTAACTTGTCCAAATTATACAGTAAGTAGTAGAGCTGATACTCACATTCATGTCTGTATGATTCGAGTCTGAGGTATTACACATGAAAGCTGGAGGTAGAATCACAGCCCTTTAAGAACCTTCACTCACCTCATTGTAAAACAACGTGTATGAGAGCTAGAGTGGTCTGTAGAAAGTTTAGAGTTCAGAGAAGACCACAGTTAATTCTGCCTGGAGCTTTTTCATAGATGACATTACAGTTGGACAAGGTGATATTTTAAAAATGTGAGTTGTAAATGGGAAGAAGAGAAGATGCTTCCAGCTAGAGGAAGTAGTATGAACCAAGACACAGAGACGTGAGCTAGCAAAGCATATCTAAGGAGCAGGAGACCATAGCATAGGTGGGATTGATGTGCTGGAGGGCGGGGGGGGGGGGGGTGGGTAGGTGGAATGCCAGAGAAAAACTCGATTAAACAGAGCAAGATCATTGGATACCTTGAACATGATGGGGTATTAGATTTCTTGTCTAAGTAGAGGGAAGCCTAAAAGTTTTTAAACAGAGTGACAATATCAGATATGTCTGTGTGTTTTCAAGAGAAAAGTCTAGAGACACTGAGGAGGATAGATTAGAGGTAAGAAAGAAATTTGAGCAGAGGACAGCAATTAGAAAATTACTGTTACAACTGGAATGATACAGGAGGAACAGCAGACTGGGAATGGGGATGCGTGTCAACTGGACTTCTCAGTGAAGACACTCAAAAGAGAGTTGGCTATATGGGTTTGGAGTTTGGAAGAATAATTGGTACAAGAGATAAAGATTTGAGAGTCAGGTAAGTCGTATGATAGGGTTATTTATAAAATGAAAAGAGAAAAGGGGAGGGAAAATGTCTGTCACTTAAGGGGTGGAAACAGGAAGAATAGCCCAAGAAGGCAAGTAAAAATAATAAACGAGAAATAGGAGAATCTGGAGATTGTGTCACAAAGGTCAAAGTATGGTCAACAGTGTCAAATAATGTAGAGGTCTCAATCTGAATGAGGCTTGAGAGCTGCCTGTGGGATTTGGCTGGTAGGAGATCACTGATAGCTCAATGAGAGCAGTTTAAGCAGAGTGAGGAATATAGGAATCAAACTTGAGGAATGAATGGAAGCTGGAGAAGCAGAGACAAGGTAAATAGATGACTACTCTTCCCAGGCATCTGGCAATGAAGGGAAAATGATCTTAAATGATCTCATGTACTTTTGGCAATCTGATCAGGGGACTATAATAAAGCACCTCTGCACTTTCTTACCCTTAAAGGGCACTTTCTTACCCTAAGCTGTATGTGGAAGGATCTTTAGTTGGGGCATATAGGATCTAGCTCCCTGACCAAGGATCGAACCCAGGCCCCCTGTATTGGGAGCACAGAGTCCTAGCCACTGGACTGCCAGGGAAGTCCTTCAACTCTGTATTTTAGGATCTTAGTAGTTTGGAAGTTTTTTTGTTTTAATATTTTTTTTACATTAAAATTTTTTTCCATTTATTTTTATTAGTTGGAGGCTATTTACTTTACAATATTGTAGTGGTTTTTTTACAGTTCATTTGAATGAGATGGATGAAACTGGAGCCCATTATACAGAGTGAAGTTTGGAAGTTTTAAATTCTGATTCCTGCCCTGTGTCTCCTTCCACCCTTATCCTGACACATTTCCAGCCTCTGTCTGCACACAGAGCAGGCCACCATTCCTAGTGGAAAGCTTCTAGAATAAAGCTATCTTGTGACCTTGAGGGGCCCTCTGTTCCCTGTATAGTGTTCACCCTGTTCATCTGAGACAGAGCCTCCCTTTAGAAGCCCTATGTTCTGAAAAAGCATTGTTGATAGAATGCTAGTGGTTAAAAAGAATCATGTCTTTCTGAAAATAGCCCAGCATATTTTAATTTGACATTTCTAAATCCTTGGCATGTCTGCTCTTCGGCAAGCTCAGGAATGTTTTGACAGGTTAAGAAAATGCTAGGATTTCACTATATTGGTCTTCCTGTCTGATGAGGCATGGTTCTTGCTGTAGAATTCAAAGGCCATTATGTGGTTTGTATGTTAAATCGATACCTTATAAAACTCCTGCAACTGTTGGCTTATTATTTAAAGCAATGGAAGAACAAATCAATTCCGTAAGTGTCAAGGACTTTCTTGACAAAGGGCCGAACAGAATGGGCAGACTCGGTGCCATGAAAAAGTCCAGTGAGATGGAAAGTTGTGCATTGTGCATATGGATTTCTTCCAGATGGGTGAGTGTGCTCCAGGTTGCTCATATTTGCTTGTTTGGGTTTTCCCAGCCTGGAAGCAGGGCAGGCTGGCTAGTGCTTTAGGGATTCATCCTGGGACCAGGGGATCTCCTTTGATGGCAAAATAACCCATATAGCTTTCAAAGGCAGATCTCAATAGCAGCACTGAGGGGGGTCTTAAGGGTACACACCAAGTTTTAAGTCAGTAGGTAAATGGGTTAGAGCAAGATGGTGGGCTGCTGAACAACTCAATGGATGGAACTTGTGGTGTGTGGTGGTAGGGAGGGAAGTGGAGCATAGGCAGGGCAGCCCGGCTATCAAGTGAGACCCAGCTGTAGTCAGGAAGAAGAGGCTTGAGTGGCCATCTAGCCCAGTAGGTCTCTGCCCTGGAAACGTATCAGATTCATTGGAGAGCTTCGTAAAAATAGCAATGCTAAGGCCTCACCCCACACCAATTAAATCAGACACCCTGGGGAGAGGATCTAGCCTCAGTAATTCTAATGCTCCCCCAGATGATTCTAGTGTGATGTCATGAGTGAGAACCACCGATCTAGCCCACCAGTGTTCATTTAAAAATGAGCGACCTGAGGCTGAAAGAGGAAAGATGGTTTCTTCTAGTTCCTCTGGCTATTGGTGATAGACTTAAGACTAGAACAAGTGTTTGGGGTTAATGATCAAGAAAGAGGGGAGTTTCTAAGTAAGAGCTAATCATTAGTTTCATCTTTCTTTGTGTGCATCATCTCTGGTAAAATTTCCCAAGGATTCTAAAATAAAACTGAGATGTTTAAGATAGACTCTTCTCATTGCACCTGTCGAGAGCATGGTTTACATTCATCCATTGGGTATTTGGAGTGTCTGCTATGTGTCAAATCCTGTGCTGGATGTTAGGGGCTCTATTTGGATAGAATACTACAGATAGAGTTTTGGCTTTCAAGCGTCTCTGTGCCTCGGAGGCTGAGCAAAGAAGAGGGAGACAAGATACAGTCATGGGTAAATTTGATCCCATGGCTTTGCTATTGGCTTTGTTAATGGATAACAGTACTGTTTCTTGGTCACAAGAAACACAAGGTCTATCTACTCCTTCTGAACAGGGAAATAGTGATGTTCACTACTTGTAGGACTGCTGGCAGAAGTTCGTCATATATATCACCAGTGGGGTGGGTGTTGTGAGGGGTGCTTAGGTGAGAAAGGATCAGGAGCTGTGTCTCACTGTCATCCAAGAGCTTGGCACCATTTCTGAGAGAGGGTGTGTGATTCAGGGAAGTAGCGCCTTTTCTCCGAAAAGACATGGGTATGGAAAGTCGTATATACTTTGGTTTGGATCCCAGTTTCCCCGAGTATTAACTGCATGCCTGGGAAGACAACTTTCTGAGCCCCATTGTCTTTGCCTAAAATGAGGATAAAGATGTTGATGATCTCCATCTTTCTGCTCCCTACTCTCAGGGGTCTTATCCCTCCTTTGCTCACTATAAAGAATAAGGTTTAGCTACAGCAGTAGCCTGTCACTGGTCAGGGAAGAAACTACAGGTATGTAGTGTCCTGGACATTCTCACACCTGTGTGCTGTATGTTCATGTTTCTATAAATCAATTCTCATTTGTCCCCTGCCCCTGTCTTATCACCACCTGGGTTTCCATAGCGCTTCCCCCAAGGGAGGGAGATCTGTATGTTTCCCTGGGAGGGCCCCGTGGTGCTACTGTAAGCCCAATATAAGTTGATAGTAATACTTCTACTTCCACATTCTATGTTATTTTAACACAGGTAGTTAAAATTGGACTCACTGGTTACGTTTTGAGCACCTATACATTCCTTCCAGGGTGGTAATCATTACCCTAAATGTGTTCCCAGTTTCTGCAAACTATATTATACTTCTGTGATATAAATTATGAAAAGTATCACACATTCACTTTCAATTTTATCTTAGAGAGGCCAGTTGATACTAAATGACCTGTTGTATCATTGTCATTTGTTCTTTGGATTCAATTTTTGTGCATGTGTGAAATCTTTTTAAAGATCGAAGCTACTTGCTTCTAAAAGAAAATTAGAATTTGACCATACTAATATATTTTATTGTCATTTTTATCCCTCATCATTTTACATGCAACAACTAATATCTATTTCATAGGGCTAATGTCAGGATGACAGTGTTGTGCAAGTGTTAGTCACTCAGTCGTGTCTGACTCTTTGCAACCTCATGGACTGTAGCCCACCAGGCTCCTCTGTCCATGGGATTTCCCAGGCAAGAATACTGGAGTGGGTGGCCATTCCCTCCTCCAGGGGATCTTCCTGACCCAGGGATTGAACCTGGGTCTCTTGCATTGCAGGCAGATTCTTTACTGTCTGAGCCACCAGAAAGACAGTCATATTTCCTTATATGTTGGAAGGGTTTTGGAATGTTCACATGGTTTTCTTATCTGTAATATTTTCTTCCTATGCCAACCCAGGAGGCAGGTAGTAGCATCGTCCCTATTTTACAAATGAGGAAAATAAAATGAGAGTATGTGCCCCCCTCTTAATGTTAAAGGGAGCTAGCAGAGTCAACAACTAGAACTCAGACCGTCTGGATTCAGACCTGGGGCTCTTTCTGCTTCCCTTTATCACAAGTCAGCTCCCTGCAGTGGTAATGACGTACCACACTAATCTCATTAGTTAGTGCACAACAATTAGAATTAATTGGTAGCTGGTCATTTACATTAGTGTAAGGTTAACAGTAGCCAAGGTGCATTGGGAGAAAGAGTGAGCTTTTATCTCACGCAGAATGAATGAGATCCTTCTTGAGTTACAAATAAAGACGGCAAGCAGAAGCTCCGTGTATATTCACCTATATCACAAGGCTACCACAAGTCTGGGTCTCCAGGACAGCTGATTAAAGAGAGACCTATCCTTATCATTCTTATTCCTTACCTACAGTTGCATTAACACCCTTCCAAGGCGATTGCTCAAGCTATCTATAAATAAAGAATATGAGAGCTTTGGCCAGGCCTTTCTCATAGGTTGAGGTAGTTCAAGTTAACCCTGTTGTGGGTTGTTTGTTCTCCCTTTTGTTTCAGTCCCCACTCAGTAGCTGACTCATCCCATGACCTTGAATGGAGGCTTTTGTTCTAAACTCAGCACTTGAAGCGTGAGGCTAAGAATACAGACCTCTCCTGGGGTGCTCAGGTGGACTAGATAATTTCTGCTTTTCCAATGCAAAGGATTCTCTAGTTGAGTCCCATGGGGCCGAGGATCCCCTGAGGTGATGTGACAGGGGGCTGGCCCATCATGCCCACAGTCTGTGTCCGCTGTCCCCAGCAGAGTCTAGGCTGCCTGCCAAGTACTATTTTGGAAATGGCTCAAATTGTCCGTCTTTTGAAGGTCGTGGACGTTCTGCTCTATGGGAATGCGTGTGGCAGAGGAGACAGAGACAAACCTCGGTGTCACTGCTAGAGCTTTAAGCAAAATGATTGTGGTCCACCTTCAGGGTCAACCCTAGTACCTAGTCCACAGTAGCTTTGATATGTGGATGCTATTCACGTGGTAAGGCATAGGAAGCAGCTGGTCAGAATAGGTTCCAGCTATAGTCCTGGAGTAAGGACCTGGAGACCCATTGCTGAGCCAGGTATTACCTAGGGTCTGAAGCAGTCAAGGCAAGGGGTAGTGGCTATTTACCAACCACTCTTAGGGTATTTGGGATTTCCCACTGGCTCAGCAGTAAAGAATCTTCTTGAAATGCATGAGGCACAGACACACAGGTTCAATCCCTGGGTTGGGAAGATCCCATGGAGAAGGAAATGGCAACCCACTCCAGCATTCTTGCCTTGAGAATTCCAGGAACAGAGGAGCCTAGCAGGCTACAGTCAACGGGGTCAGAAAGAATTGGACATGACTCAGCACATGCACATGGGGGTTATTTATTATTTTACCAACAGGTGTGCCTTACTGGTCAATCTGGCCAAAGATCAGTCTTGTGCTTTTTCAGTGAATGCATGGATCAGATTATTTGGAATTCTTTACATCACAGATGGATTTAATGAGGTGTGCCTCTTGGCGTTGCCCTTCCTGTAGACACCTCTTCTCAGTAGTGCAGTTGTTGGGTAAAGTGGGATTGACTTCTAGAACTTTAAAAGAAGGTAAGCAATGGGGATGAGGAGTAGACTCATTTCAGAATATTAGTAAGGAAGACAAATTTTAGATGACCCAGGAAAAATGCAAAACCAATCTAGCATCCTTGCTTTGCCTCAGGTAGACTCAGCTTTAAAAAAAAAAAAAAAGGCAGAAGTGCAAAAGACAAAGCAAAAATCATGTGTAAAGTACACAACCTATTATGGATGGACACCTGCCTGTGAGTTGATCCTTGGCATCATTAATAGGTTATTAGTGAATTAAGCTGATTACTTCCACCCCCTAAACCAGCCAAGGTACCCCTTCTGTCTTACGCCTAGGCAAAGTAAGGAGCCAGTTCCAGTGTCCAGAAGGTGTGTCCAATGGTGCCCCCATCCCCAAGTACCATCTCCACCAGCCTACTACAAGCCTGAAATGTTATCATTGGATATTCGTTCCTTGTCAACCAGCCTGTTGTAATTAGAAGGAGTGCAATTCGTTATCAGCTATGACCACTTTAACACATCATAGCTCATTGCCACTGCTGCTGCTGCTGCTGCTAAGTCACTTCAGTCATGTCCAACTCTGTGCGACCCCATAGACGGCAGCCCACCAGGCTCCGCCGTCCCTGGGATTCTCCAGGCAAGAACACTGGAGTGGGTTGCCATTTCCTTCTCCAATGCATGAAAGTGAAAAGGGAAAGTGAAGTCGCTCAGTCATGTCCGACTCTTCGCGACTCCATGGACTGCAGCCTACCAGGCTCCTCTGTCCATTGGGATTTTCCAGGCAAGAGTACTGGAGTGGGTGCCATTGCCTTCTCTGCATAGCTCATTAGCCCCCAGAAAGTAGGCAAGTGGGTCCTCAGAGGAGAGACTCAGGGTAGGACCTTGGGATGGGAGCCAGAAGGGAGAGAAAGTATTGGAGACTGTGGTGGACTTCTCACCAGGAGAAGCCTGGAGTGGGTAGTCATAGGGAGCCCTAAACGCCAGCGAAAGTGGTTCCCAGCAGAATGGGAAAAGCGACCTTTGAAAAAGAAGGAAACCAAACACAGGCTTGGTTCATTTGCTAGGTCTGCTCAGGCAAGTCCACTTGGAACAAATAATCTGAGATCACAACATCCTTTGTCCAGAGAAGTCTCCTTACAGTAATGCTCATTTAGAATCAGCATTGCTAGATGCTTTCTTAGATACCCTGGAAGTCAGAATTCTTCACTAGAGGCTTTTATTCTGAAAATTCAGCTGTGACTCAGCCCAGGATGCTAGGAAGTCAGACTCACCCATCACAAGTCAAATGGAGTTCTTAATAGTCTCTAGCCTTTGATAAGCTGGGTACCTAAATGTAGGTGTTTCTCTCATGCTCAGTCATCTTAGAAAAGGCCTCTTCTGCCAGTCATCGCCTGCTTCCTTCCAGCAAAGCCCTTGCTCCTCACGCTGGGTGCCAACACGCAAGTGGCTGCTGTAGGCAGACCTGCCTGCTTCCACACTCTCTTATTTAGACCTTCTAAATAAAAGAAGACACAATGTACAGTTTCAAAAACTTCTAAGTGGGCAATTTTTATCATCACGTCAGTTGCTTTAAATGCTTTTCTTCCTCACAGTTTGCTAATAGGGCCAGTTGTCTTAACTCCTGTATTTGCTTTCTTTCCCCGCAAGCAATGATAACACAAATTAGCAGTTTGCAATCTGTGGGAAATAGTTTAGATGAAGTTCTTATATCTTGGGGCTCACATATGGAGGTATCCTGGTGTTCTTGGCCCTAATTTTGTTGAGGTTTTTGACCAGGTGGCTATCTGTTGGGCTGGCTTATACTTAGACAAGGAGGTAGGTGATGATTCCTTCATGTGGAATTGAAGGTGGGGCCCTCCAGGGTCTCTCTGCCCAGGGTTCCCCCACCTTCACTGGAAGCCCTTTACCTACACATGCTCTTTGGAGTGAAGGTTCCCTGTTGCTAAGACACAGCTGTTTAACTGCCAACATGTGAGCCTGGTGGGGACCATACAAACTCCTGCATGGCCCTCAGTGCATTGGTCCCCAGAGCAGTTATCATCAAGTGACAAAGCAGAAGTGCTGTGGGCACAAGACACTGCTGTGACAAAAGTGAGGTGGGGTGGGGGGGTCTGAGGAAGGTGGGCCTGTTTGAGGAGGGGAGACCTGGGGGTGGTGGGAAACACTTGGTGGGTTGGCCTTGGCATGGAGGCTGGGATGCTTGGGGAAGGGAGAGGATGTTGAAAGTGGGACGGGGGGCCATGTCAGAGATAAAGCTGGCCGACTGCCTTCTTTTGCTGATGCTGAGGACAGGCAGTTTTGTCTTTCTGTTGCTTCTTCCCTCCACCCTCCCTTTCATTATCAGGGTGTTCCAGGTTCTTTCAGAGCTTTTTCTTTGGCTGCCTTATGAGAGGCCTGGCTCTGGGGACTGGCCGGTCTTTCTCAATTCTCCTGACTCATCCTGCAGACTCACTGTCCTCTCTCGCGACCTTCTGAGGGCCCCAAGCTCCTGGCCTTGACTGCTGGCGCAGGGAGGTCTCTGATGAGGGGGAGTTTGCAGCTGACCTGTGCTGTGGTTTTGTTGGCTTGGCAAGATCTGAACACTATTTGTTCTGCTGGGGGAAAAAAGGCATTGCAGAAATGTCCGTGGTCCCTGTCAGCACCTTTTGCCCTTTAGCAGCATCAGACAGATAGTGCTGAAAGGCTATTTGAGAAGCTAGATGTTAGGAATGGAGCGCAGCTGTCCAGTGGATTCAGGCTCAACAGCTGAGACCCGACCAGCTGTGACTGAAACCTCACTTATGCTTTCCTTTGAGATGATTTACACAGTTTAGTCTAAGTATTTATTCAGATATAGCTCTTTCATGTAGTCTCTTTCCACACACATTTCTGGAAGAAAATCAAGGGGAAAAAAACGTTTGCTTAATATAATCCCTTCCCCCATCACTCGAGTTTCCTATTTAGAAACAACACCTGTGCTATTCATAGAGCCTTCTTTAATTATGATATGCTGGCTTCTCAGTGGCGGGGGCCAGGCCGAGCAGAAGGTTAAATGGAAGGTGCAAGAGACCATTGGCCAAGTAGGCCCTTCCTCCTCTAGTCCTGCCTCGCCATCACCCCCCCACCCCGCCACCATCTCTCTGAGAAGTGCCAACCTTGTCAGTCTTGATAGCCCCACCAGCTATCTGAAGAGACACAGGTGAAGGGGGCCCCTGAAACAGTGCCTGTTGTTTGTCCCACTGACCAGAGAAGCTTAAGGCACAGATAGGAGCACGGATAGGAAAAGAAATATTCCGTGCAAGCATTGCTGAAAATATCACCCCAAACATCACCCCTCTCTCTCTCTCACAGAAAAAAGCACAAAGAATTGTTAAAAGAAGGAAGCCATGTTGGGAAAGCCATATTCCAATCAGCCTGACCATGGCCTGTCATGCAATTCTGGTGAAATCAATGTTTTAAAAAATAATCATGGCAGGAATCTCCAACTCTTTTCTATTTCCATCAGCAGATAATTGCTTTACAGTGCTGTGTTAGTTCCACAGCGTGAATCAGCTATAGGCGTACATATAGTCACTTCCTTTTGAGCCTCCGTCCCAACTCCCACATCCTACCCCTCTAGGTTGTCACAGAACACCAAGCTGAACTCTCTGGGTCCCATCTCAACGGATGGCAGAGGTAGGGCTGGCTGGGGATCTGAGGCTGACTTTATTTCAGTCTCATCTAAGCTTTTCTATCTTAGAGAAAAATGAACAGGAATCTGAGAAGAGAATGATGTGAGTGAATGTGGTATTTAGCTGTTTGCTCGGTGCTAACTTTTCAATTATTTTCGGGCACTCCAGAGGTTTGCCTTCATCTGTGTTTTTCCTCCTAGAGGGCAGGGGTCCCTTCTCTGTTACTGGCTTTGTCCTATATGAATTGCAGCAGCAGGCATAGAGTGCAAAGCAGCCTGTGAGTGGGTTTGTGTGGGTTGTTGGAGCCAAGCCTTGGAACTGCAGCCCCGGGTGAGGTCAGCGCTTGGCTCTTCTGGGTAGATAAAGATGACATTGGGTGTCCTTGGGTTCTCTGATTTAACTTGGCCATCATACATTTTGTGTTTGTTTGGCTTGCCTCTGTGACCAGCTGCATGCCTCTCTCTAGCCCCGAGTCAAAGAGTTCCCATTTTATGCCACAGTAGGCACATGAAGTATTTTCATGACTCTGCCATGAGCCACTTGAGGGCAGGACTTCTCTTTTCATCTCTGTGTTCCCCAATGCACGCTGACTTCTAGTTAACTGAACTGAGTGGGTACTTCAATACCTGGCGCTTGAGTTTGTCTCCCTGGCATGGGGGCTTATTAAAGAAAACTACCCTCAGAAGAAAGTATCTACTCCAAAACCAACAGCCAAATTTCCTGACCCCACTACACTAGTGTAGCTGACATCAGGGGAAGAGGGGAGGCAGAGTAGGGGAGAAAGGAACCAACATTTTTAAAGTTTTTAAAGTTTCTAGTCTGCATGTATGTGTGTGTGTGTACATATATATATATAGCCTGGTTTAATTCTCACAGTGGCTCTCTAAGTTTGGGAGAATCACTCTTATTTTACAAATGAGGAAACTGGGAGGGAGGTAAAGTGACTTTTCTCTAATCTGACAGCTTTGCAGGAAGTGGAACAGGTCTGCCTACCTACATTCTCCTATTATACCCTGATGTAGCCATGGAATTTGGGGGAACATTTAGTTGGGCTTGTTCTGAGCACAGTTTATAACTTCTGAGCACAGTATTTAACTTTCAGTCAACCTTTCTAATGTAACTATAAAGATTTCCCTCAATTGTCACCTGTCCCTCAACTGCAACTGCTGATTCTTCTAGAATAGTCTAGAGCATTATATCTCCGATTTACCGAGAATGCAGACTTCTTACTGACACCTGCCCTCCCCTCCAACAGAGGTGGGTTCTATAAGTCTGAGGTAGGGCCTGTGACTTGCATTTTGACAGCAGTGATACCACTTTGAGAAACACTGGTACATAGAAGCCCATTCTCCAAGTGTGTATCAGGAGATTTTCCTCAAAAGAGGGGCATATGGCCAGATAGGTTTTGGTAACTCTAAGTTAGGAAAAGGAAATTGATTTCTTTCCTAAAGGCCTTCTTGGAGGATTTAATAGGTTCATGGGCATTGTGAATGTTCAAGAGGAGGTTACACTGGGCAAATTATCTCATAATGGAAGCTTTTTTCCCCTTTTTCGTGATGGTTTATGTGAGGATATTGAATATAGTTCCTTACGCTATGCAGTAGGACCTTGTTTTTATCCATCCTATGTATAATAGCTTTTATCTGCTAATCCAAAACTCCCAATCCATCCCTACCCCACCCCCTTGGCAACTATAAATCTATTCCCTGTGTCCGTGAGTCTGTTTCTGTTCTGTAGATAAGTTCATTTGTGTCATGATGGAACTTTTTAATACAGTACTGTTAATCTGTTACAGTGCCTGGTACACTGTATGCACTCAACTGTTATTTAGTATTACAGAGTCTCTTATTCTTGCTTTAGACCAGATCTCAATTGTGACAAGAGAAATATAGTTCAATTTCATGACTTGGGTCTAAACTGAAGTTAGGATCAGCCTTAATTAGGTAAAGTCTGAGTTACAGAGTGTTCTTAAGTAAACATTGAACGTTACATGAGGCCCTTCAAAGGCTAAAGGAGGGCTGCTAAGATATTCTGCATGGATATGTTCCAGATTCTATGTCCTATTGTAATGAATAGATGAAAGGAAGTAAACTAACTTTAACCCTCTGTTTGCCAATAAGTGCTTCTAAAGTATTGGGCTAGCCAAAAAGTTCACTTTCCGTAAGATGGTATGCTTAAGCTTACAGTAAGTAGCTGGTTAATAGTAACTCAAAGAAACCTTCCCCATCTTCTAGAGAGTGAAAATAAATTCAGCTCATCTGTGTCTGAGTATCCTAAATTTGGAACTACTAAGGCCTGAGAGAGGAGAGTTTATCACTGCATCGTGATTCTCAAACTTTACTGGATACACAAGTGATCACAGCACTTGTTAATGTGCACAATCTCAGGTCCTGCTTTCCAGGGTCGCACTTGGGGAATCTGCATTTTTAACAATCGCTCCAAGAGATTTCTTTGAGAGACGCTGATGGAGAGTTTCTCTTTGGAGAGGGTACTGAGAGTAGAGGGATTGGTTTCTTGTTACTAAGGGGTAGATCTAATGACATGAAAGAGTGAATTCATCATCTCAGAGGAAGCTGTCCTGTGGCATATGGATAAGTTTAGATAATTTTACTTTTAGTGCCTATTTTTTTCTTTATTTTGCCTGAAGTAATTCTGGAGAATGGCTTCAACCTGTTCCCATTCATTGCTCTGAAAGCTAAATGTGATGGGAATGCTGTAACCCTGTGTTCCATAGGATACAAAGTGCTATGTACAGGAGAAATGGAATTATTCTTAGGAATGACTTTGGGATTGGCTTTCATGACTAAGGTTTTAGTTCCAAGGAAGTAGGCTATTAATTCATTACTAAGTCAAGGCATTTTCTCTTTTGCTGGTTTGATTTTGACTCATAGTACAAAAAGCATCACCTTCAGGAACCTATCCAAATGAACATCCCAGCCCTGCTCTTGCTAGAAGCATGACCTTGGGAAAAAATTTTAACTTCTATGAGACTTTTCCTCCTTTTATCTGTAAGATGTTTTTAAAAATATCAGTCTTATAAGGTTGATGGGAGTGTTAAATAGACAACTTATGTAAAGCACTTGGCCCAGTTCCCAGCACATGGTAGATGCTCACTAAATATTAATGCTCCTTCATAGGAAACAACTCATACAATTCTAAATGGGTTTCTGCACCCAGGTCATTTGTCTGAGCAAAAGATCCTGTAGACACTCCCATTTCTCTAGGCTTTGGTTTCCCTATTTTTAAAATGGAGCTAACAATTGCATAGGTTTGTTGTATGGATTTTTAATAACATAATATGTGTAAAAGTGTTGAGCAAGATGGTATAGAATAAGAGGTCAGTGTTAGTGCCTATTATTACTACCCAATCATTCTTTCCTTGACACTGCAAAAACTCTCCAAACTAATAAAACAAATGGTGTTGTTGCTTCGGATGGAAGACTGTGGGATGATTTCTTATTTTTATTAAATGTTATAAGTAATTATTAATGTGTGCCAGAAATCTAAATATAACTTTTGGCACATAACAGCAAACTCTTTGTCACTGGCATCATACCACCTGGAACTCTTCATAAATTGGCATTTTGTCCAATTCAGTTAAGCTTGAAGTTGTGACAATGCAATACAGTACAAACGACCTCTAAAAGTAATACCTTCAAGGCCCCAAAGATGAAGATGTTGCTAGAAAAGCAGAAATTCAGAGTTTTGAAATGAGTTACTACATGATTCCTTTTAAAAGCTGAACATTGGGATTTCTTTCTTCAAAATAAAGGCAGGGTGGTTTGTAATCTCAAGGTAGGATTTCTGCTTGCATTTTATATAACAATTCTGGCAGTGCTTACTCACTTTTAAAATAATCTAGGGTGTTCGTTTCCCTGAAAACCTCAGGATCAGTTCTTTTACTTAGAACAGACTTTCAGGGTCTTGTCATTTCAAAGATGGTGCCTGCGTCCTTAGTCGCTCAGTCATGTCCTACTCTTTGCGACCCCATGGACTGTAGCCCACCAGGCTCCTCTGTCCATGGGATTTCCCAGGCAAGAATACTGGAGTGGGTTGCCGTTTCCTACTCCAGGGGATCTTCCCAACCCAGGGATTGAACCCACATCTCTTACATCTCCTGCACTGGCAGGGGGATTCTTTACACTGTGCTACCTGGGAAAACCATTCCAAAGATGGTACCTTTTACTTAATGACCTGATGGCCTTCCAGGGCAATACTGACCCATCAGTGAAAGATAACTTTTTGTGCTTATGTATCTGTAACCATGAGCAAATTTTATTTTCTTGTAACTCAAAAATTGGTCAACCTTACATATTATATTTAGTAGTTCTTTAGTAACTTAAATATTCAAGTCTATATTTTCTGCTTGTCATTTACCTTTAAAAAATATTTTTAAACATTTAGTGGGTTGACCAAAAAGTTTGTTTGGAGTTTTCTGCCCCCATGTTGTGGAAAAACCCAAATGAACTTTTTGGTCAACTCAATATTTTTATTGAGGTATAGTTAATTTACAGTGTTGTGTTAGTTTCAGGTGTATAGTAAAATGATTACATTATACATATACCTAGATTGTTTTCCAGATTCTTATATCCTGTAATAACCTATAATTGAACACCCAAGCCTATTAATTTGAATGTTCTGGCCCCTGATAATGCTTGTACAAAACTATATGATACCATAAAAATCAGCCCATTAAGCAGGTTTTGAGAAGCACTATGGTGGTCTGTGGTGTATGTTTATGAGAGAGAGAAGCAGGAGGGCAGGGGAACAGAAGAGAAAGAAAGCAACGGGGATAGTGGCAGCCAGTGTTGTCATATGTGTGTAAATTGACAGCTTCTGAATTTTGGACAGAGATTTGGGGTCCTGTCAACTCAGCCACTGCTCTGATGACTTTGGGCACATCACTGAATTTCTTCAGTGACAGTATATCATGCCTCATTGAGATGCTGACACGTTTATGTTCCATGGATCAAGAGAAGTCTTTTGTGTGCAAGGTCTTTCAAATTCACATATTTTGGGGGATAAACAAACAAACCAGGACCTCAGGTGCTTTTGAACAACCTGAGGACCCTTATCCCCACTTTTGACTGTCTTCTCTAGTTAGGAACAGGCATATTCTACCTTGCACACCTAAAATTGCCCTTTTTTGGACCCCTCATTACCAATGCAGGTTTATTGTGTTCCCATTGGACTCAGGCCTTGTCTTACTGTTTTTTATTTGGGACAAGAGAAACTTCTTATTAAGAGGATTTGTGGAGATTATCTTGAAGGCAAGGATTGCCGGTCTTTTGCCTTGGGCTGTCTGACAACTCTCTTGAAGGTATCATTTATAGCACCTAAAATGTGTGTGAAGGAAAAAATATCAGTGGAAATTGTATTGTAATATTTTGTCCCCTTGAATGTCTTCAAGTGATTTTACGTGGACACTCACAGGGTTCATTACACCCCTATAGTCTTTGTGTGTAACACATAAATTCTGTATTAAACTGTCACATATTATTTGTAGCTCTTTGTTGATGACATTGGTGAATTCAGGCTCTTAAGGTTGGTCATAATGCCTTCACTTGGCTTAAAGAATTGTTGTTTCATTTTCTAAATATCCAAATTAAATGGAACAAGGTGAATGATTTCTGACCTGCACACATTTTTCAAAGACTAATATGAAGCATAAGCTACAGGATATTGTTCTAGAATGTACCTTGTATCTATTCTTAAGAAAGGTATGTACACTGAAGTATCCAGGTACTGCAAACATACATGTTCTTAGATAAAGATGGCAAGAAGCCACAGATTAAATATGTAAAAATCAGCCAAGGCCCAGGTTTATGAAGTCTGTTCACTTATATCAGTTAATGGAACCCTAAAGTAGACAGAAGTAGCTATAAAACCTTCAACATTAAAAACACACAACATGCTGAAGTCAAAGGATCTCAGGTATATCTCACTGACTCTCAGAGCTACAGAATGTTAGATATGGAAGGGAGTTTAGACATCATCCTGTTTAAACCCATGTGTAAAGGGGTTTAATCAAGGACTGACACATCCAAGGCCATTTTACTGATGAAGAAATTCAAGCCCAGAAGGGAGAAGTGACTTGCCTAGGGCCATGAAGAGAACAGGTAGAAAATCAGAGGACAATCCAGAAACTTCCATGTCAGCAGAAGTGAAAGAAGAGAGAACTTCAGTGCATCATCACAAAGATATTGAGGATGAACAATTGAAAAAACTGCCCTTGGATTTGGCAAGAAGGAGATCACTGGTGAACTCAAAGACAAATGTTGGCAGATGAGTGAGAATAGGTGCAGATAGTGGGATAGAAAATGGAGGCAAGACAGGTTAGAAGTGAGGAAGCCACAGGAGGGAGATGGTAAAAAAACACAGCAACCTGAAAGAGTGATTTTGTATAGATAGCTTTGGCCTCTCTATAAAAGGAAGAAAAGGAACTCTGAGCCCCAAACTTATCATGGTTCTATGATAGAAAAGAATAAATTGTGGTTAGCCCCTCTAAACCAGCACTACTTCTCAAATAATAATAATAAAAAAGACAGAAAGACCCAACCCCAAACCTGACAACATTCAAGCCAGTCATGTAGAAGGGCATAGGCCAGAAATCAGGCAGTGGAGACTTCAAGACTACCCAGCAGTATGACCCCAGGCCAACCCCCAAGCTTCCTGTTAGATTACCGTTGATAAGCGTTTTGACTCAGTCCCTACCCCTATGAGATTTTCTGGTGGTTCAGTGGTAAAGAATCTGCCTGCCAATGCAGGAGATGCAGGTTTGATCCCTGAGTCAGGGAGAAGGAAATGGCAACCCACTCCAGTATTCCTGCCTGGAAAATCCCATGGACAGAGGAACCTGGTGGGCTACAGTCCATGGGGTTACAAAGAGTCGGACATGACTGAGCAACTAAGCATGCATGCAACTGCCCCTACATGTAAAACTCACACTGAAACCATAAAATTTCATTTGTTGACTTTATTCTTTCATGGTAAAGTTGAAATATATATTGGGCACATTTTCCAAGATAGCCACTAAGTATGGTTACTCCTGGTTGGAGCTAATTAATAAGGAAACCACTCTGAATGTCTTTTAACTGGGCTAAGTTGGAAAACTTGAAGACTATTGTTGTTCAGTCACTCAGTCATGTCTGACTTTGCAACCCCATGGACTGCAGCACACCAGGCTTCCCTGTCCTTCACCATCTCCCAGAGCTTGCTCAAATTCATGCCCATTGAGTCGGTGATGCCATCCAACCATCTCACCCTCTGCTGTTCCCTTCTTCTCCTGTCTTCAATCTTTCCCAGTATCAGGACTCTTTTCCAAGGAGTCAGTTCTTCGCATCAGGTGGCCAAAGTATTGGAGCTTCAGCTTCAGCATCAGTCTTCCAATGAATATTCAGGGTTGATTTCCTTTAGAATGGACTGGTTTGATCTCCTTGCAGTCCAAGGGACTCTCAAGAGTCTTCTCCAACACCACAGTTCAAAAGCATCAATTCTTTGTGCTCAGCCTTCTTTATGGTCCAACTCTCACATCCATACATGACTACTGGAAAAACCATAGCTTTGACTAGATGGACCTTTGTCAGCAAAGTGATGTCTCTGCTTTTTAATATACTGTGTCATAGGTTTGTCATAGCTTTTCTTCCAAGGAGCAAGCATCTTTTAATTTCATGGCTGCAGTCACCATCTGCAGTGATTTTGGAGCCCAAGAAAATAGTCTCTCACTGTTTCCACTGTTTCCCCATCTATTTGCCATGAAGTGATGGGACTGGTTGCCATGATCTTAGTTTTTTGAATGTTGAGTTTTAAGCCAGCTTTTTCACTCTCCTGTTTCACCTTCATCAAGAGGCTCTTTAGTTCCTCTTTGCTTTCTGCCATAAAGGTGGTGTCATCTGCATATCTGAGGCTGTTGATATTTCTCCTTGCAATCTTGATTCCAGCTTGTGTTTCATCCAGCCCAGCATTTCACATGATGTACTCTGCATATAAATTAAATAAGCAGGGTGACAATATACACCCTTGAAGTTCTTCTTTGCCAATTTTGAATCAGTCTGTTGTCTATGGCTCCCCTCAAAGTATTTAATATAAGCAGAGAACTTGTCTCTTTGTGGTTGTAAATCTTGATCAGGGTTAAGTTAGCATTTCAGTTGCTTAACAGTGGAGATTCTGGCTGGTGCTTGGATCAGATATTCAGTACACTCCATGAATGGCTAAGACAGTATTACCAGTGGCTGCAGACCAGAGTTCAGCAAAAACACTTATACCTGAATGCTGCAGATGCGTAATCAAGGACAGACACATCAGAGGACATCAATCTATGACAATACTGTGGATTTAGGGCTGAAAGCATATTTAAATCAAGAATGCTGCAATTATGCCTTTGCCTGATTATGTCAATTCTCAACCGTAGCTATGTGAGGTTGATAATGTTGGGTTGGCCAGAACAAACTTTTTGCCTGACTCAATATTATTACAGTGCTACAGCTTGGAAAACAGCTTGGAAAACTAAGACTCGGGGAGGTTAAGAGACTTGCATGTGGTGGTATAGCAGGTAAGTGGTAGAGTTGAGATGTGAGCCCAAATGTGACTCCAAGTTGCTACACATTCTATTAGGCCACCACTTTAGGTTCTCCACACTTCTCTCCATTCCTGCTCTATATGATTTGCCCCTGTCACTGACGTCTGTTTCACTGTCTTCAAGAATTCTCTATCTTTGACCTCTCTTTCCTGTTGAAATCTGCTTTCATGATAGAATCTATGTGAGTCACATGCATCATGATATGAATGTAGACAGTGTCACCTCTTTTAAAGGGATTTGTATCTGTCATAGATTTTCAGTGTAGAATAAAAGTCTAGACCCTCTGTTAAAGGGACTTTTGGCATCACTGAGCAGAAGCAAGAACTATTTGGGGGTGAGGGTCCAATGACCCATGCCAGCAATTGTGATATACAGACAGGTAAGCAACATCTCTTTTGCTTATGTGTAAAGCTGGCATTGTTCCCATGATTAGACTGGTTGTATTTGGACAAAGGGCAGCCCATTCCTGAAAGAAGATGGCAAAAGCTGACCTTTTAGGTCCTTTTCATCCTGGAAATGTAATGAGCCTATGATTTGATGACTCAGAGAGGTGAACAATTATCCAGCAATATCAACTGAAAGAGATAAGGCTAAAAAGAGAATCTACTTTTTAAAAATCTTTTGGCCATGCCACATGGCATGTAGAATCTTAGTTCCCCAACCAGAATCGAACTCACGTCCCCTGCATTGGAAGCTCAGAGTCTTAACCACTGGACCACCAGGGAAGTCACAGAATCTACTTTCTGACTCCAGTGGTCTGGGTTGGATGCTCAGAAACACCCCCCAAAGAGTTCAAATCTCTGTTTCATTTGGTCAAATCATCCTCTGAGTACCCTTCTGTCTTGAGGGAGAATCAGTCATTAAAAGGGAGGAGGGTAAAACCAGGGTAAAAATCAGTGTTTAATGTTAGAAAAGCCTCCATACACAGCCTATTCACTCGAACTCTTTCATTTTACAAAGGGTCTAAGACCTGGAGAGTCATGGTTGATTAGACATAGAGCTGAAGCTGGAACCCAGGACTCCTGGCTCCCAGCCCAGAGTTTTGTTTAACATACCCTGCTGTTTAGTAATCTCTTTTTCCAAACTTACTTTCATTTAGTCCCTGGAAGGCCAGGAAAATACAACTACAGAAGTGAGGTTTAGCAAGGGAAACAACTGCCTCTCTACTCAATCCTTTCCCACTAGGGGCTTTTTCTTTTGAATAACTTGATACCTCAGTAAATCCCTAGGCCTGGAATGCATACATTTAATTAGAACCAACTTTTATTGTTTGTGTTACCAGCTGAAATGGCTTTCGGGCAACAGGAGAAAGGTTTCAATGGCCTTTGGTTTGTGTGCTGGCTCTGCCTGTAGGTAGCCGGAAGTGCTGAGACAGAGACCATGTGGCCAGAGGGTATGTGTCAGCAGAGACTCTACCTGGTCAACTGGTGCAGATGGGGGCTTGGGGGCCATAGACTCATTTGGCGTTTTCTTGCCAGGACTGTTGGCTGGATGAGTACACAGCACTGAGATGATGGATCTAATGACTGGCATGCCACCTGAAAACTCAGGCTTTCCTCCTGCCTGCCTGCAGCCTCGGTTTGATTTGGCCTGACTCACCTTAGCCTTAATGGCAGTAACACTTGCAAATAGCACATGCATTTAGTGAGGAGTAAGCCCCACGGAAGTAAAAGCCTAATTCTAACTTGTGCAGCAGCTGGAGCAAAGAAAACCTCTGACAGATCTGAAAGAAAACAATACTTCTAAGGAGACTGGCATTTGCGGCTCTGCCAGCACAGTAAAGCATGGTATTGTGGTTAGAAGCAAAGGCTCTGGGACCCGGCTAACTGTGTTTATTGCCAGCTGTCACTTACTAGTGGTATAGCCTTCAGCAAGTTACTTCTCTACGCCTCAGCTTCCTTACCTGTGAAACAGACCTAAATCATAGTGTTTTTGTGATGATTGAAAGAGTGAATAAACAGACATCACTAAGAAGGATGCCTGGTATGGAGGAGGCAGTGTGTTAGCTCTTACTGCTCCCAATACTCTTCCTAGCAGCAGCTAACAAAGGAATCATAGGGAGAACAAATGAAGGTGTGGTCTTCTGCAGTCCTTTGAGATTGCTGTTCTTTGGGTTTCTAGAATTTGGGGGCAAATTAAAATACTGAGATGATCTTCCCTCAACCAGATGTGTTAACATCATTGTGATTCCTTCTCTAAACTGAAATTGAAATTTGGGTTGCATAGACCCTGCAGAAACATACATTTTCTCCAGAGAGAGGAATGGTCATGTTGCTGCAGCAGAAATGAATACTATGCTGAGTACAGAGAACGTGAAGGGCCCTTGTAAATAAAGTAGTAAATTAGCAATGATTTTGCCAGCAGTTTTAAAACAAATGGATTGAAAGAGATTTCAATCACCACATGCCTAACTTAAAGCTGCACTCGAAGCATTTAGTAAACATGTCATTCCAGTATTGAAAACAGCATCTAATCAAAGCTTGTTTATAATTAGACATCACATATAATATCTCTCAAAATTATGTTCTGCCAGGTGAGATGCCATTCCCTGAAATGCCGAAATGGACTATTTGTTAGACTTTTGTTATTATTAAAGAGAACAGGTTGGGGGTACCAAGAGAGACTCAGATAAATGAAAGTGCTTAATTTTAATTAGAGAGAGAAGCAAAAAAATTCAACATGGGTAGCCTGTACAGAGAACCCTGTGCCAGTAAAATCTGCCTCAAAAGGTATGACTCTATATTAATTTAAATCAGACAGACATTGGCACTGCGTTCTTTTATTTTTCATTAACATTTTGATTTAGAACAACAGATTGCTGCAGTGAGGGGACAAGAACGGCAGCCAGTGAGCCATCTGCCGAGCATCTCGCTGACGACTCCACTAGCAAAAGAAGCCAGTGACTCTGGAATGGATGCAGGAGGGACACACACCATTAACTAAATGACAGGATGAAAGATGGGAAACTTTGCCGGGTCAGAGGAGACAGAGATGGAGAAGGCACAGCAGAGCCCATTCTGATTGGAACTTGGAAAGATCCAAGTAATTGCAGCAGGCCAATAGGATGGCAATCTGTGGTGGGTTTCTTCTGAGGGATGTTTTTTTCTTTGAGATTACAGGTGGGGAAAGGAAAGGAATAGTGACAGGCTACATGCACAGTCGTTTGCCACGCATCTCACATGGGACACATTTTCCAGGTCAGTGAAGATCTGTCCCTTTACACATACCAAGTCTTGAGCCATTTGAGATGAAAATCTTTCTAAAATGGAGAACCTCCCATCCTGCCTTTTTCAACCCAGTAAAGCAGCGGCATATCAAGGGGAGGGTGGCAGAAGTGGTCTGCACACAATAAGAGGGTGTGTAGTATGTCAAGAATTTAAAGACAGTACTACATTATCTGAAAGTACCTCTGATAATCACCATGAACAGGCAGTTCTAAACAGTATTAGTGAAAAAAGTCCTCCTCCCAGCTGGGATGAATCTCGCCTTGCATCCTTTCTCCTTGGTACCCCAGTGCAATAGAATCGATGCAATCCCATTTTCTATTGATAATTCTGGGTCTTTCTCAGGAGCTCTGGCGCTGGCTGTGTTGTCTGTGAAGCTAAATAGCCCCAGGAAGCTGCACCTTTAGGGCTGGTAATTCCATATATTGTCCCTTTACTGTCAACTGTCACATGGCGGCATGCATGCTTCCAGGAGCACCCCATTTCTAATATGTTATCTTCACTAACCTGGGAAAGTATTGAACATTGTCAGCCTCACAGAGAAGAGATAGAAGGCTATGAAAATAGAAGATTAAAAGCACAGTAATCTGTATCCTCTGCATAATAAGGCGTGGAGGTGTGGGATGCATTGTAGAATTTTTCTTCAAAAACGGTTAAAATAAAAATGGCACTTGCACTGCTGAAAAATCTGTGCTTCAGTTATCTGGAAAAATAGCTTAGATGGAACCTTTGCAATGTTAGTTAATGAAGACGGCATGGTGGATGGAAAGAACATAAGATCAGGAGATCAGGAGACAGGTTTGGGTCCTGCCCCAACCACTTATTGGGAACAATGCTTTAAGTTTTCTGAACCTCAGTTTTTTTAACTGTGGAAGGGATGTTGTCATAATATCTACCTTTCTATCTTACTGTGAAGTGGATTTTCCACAAGCCATCATCCTGGTAAAGTACAGGTCACCATTTCTCTCACCCTCCCACACACCTGGTATACCTTGAAGGATGCTCTTTATCTCTTTGCTTCCATACTCAGTCCATTCAGCAATTAAGGCATATGCATGTTCATGCATGTATCCCAATTCATTACTTGGGTGCTTTTCCTGCAAAGATGGAGGACTTCTCATTCACAAGAGCCTAAGAAAAGAAACTATCTTTAGGTAGCCTGTGTGAGATGAGCTATGGGGTTTTCAGGTCAAAGTTGACCCTCTGGACGGTGGTCAGGGGGAACTGTATAAAAAGAAGCTGATTCTCCATGCTGTCTGTGCCCATCTCCTCCTCATCCCCCAGATGCACAGCCGCACAGCAGAAGTCAGGGCTTTAGGAATTAAGGAATGGTCCTTTAGTAACCTTTCTTGTAATTTCATCATCTTTGATGCTGCCCCACCTCAGCTTCATCTTGTTATTTTGTCTCAAAAGGGCAACTCCTCCCGTCTCTATGGTGAGTTTGGTCTCAACCTGCCATTTTCCAGCTGTGCCTACCCAGGCAGAGCCTCTCTGTGTTCTCCCTCCGTGGCACTCGCTCAGTGAGAACCCAAGGAGGGAAGAGATAGAGGCAACTTTAGCGACCTTGTTCTCACCTCACAGTTTCACTTAGCACCCTGAACAGAAAGGTGACAGATTGTTCCACATTGTGAGTGAATGAGCTACATCAAGGATCCTCCTTTCTGTAGATCCTCCCTTTCTGTCAGGATCCTTGTGGGCTGGGCTGGCTCTACAGGGAGGTGACAGTACCATCCATTCCAATAGTGTGATTTGGAAGGTAACCCAAATGCCACCGGCAATAGCTCTCTTGTTGGACTGTGAAGTTTCCAGAATGCCCCTATTCTTAGTTGCTCAGTC
Organism: Odocoileus virginianus; assembly: GCF_023699985.2. NCBI lineage: Eukaryota > Metazoa > Chordata > Mammalia > Artiodactyla > Cervidae > Odocoileus > Odocoileus virginianus. The sequence continues at coordinate 1,920,683 of NW_027224329.1, read as the reverse complement.
ATGTCCAACTCTTTGTGACCCCATGGACTGTAGCCCACCAGGCTCCTCTGTCCATGGGATTCTCCAAGCAAGAATACTGGAGTGGGTGGCCATGCCCTCCTCCTCTAGAATGCCTAGGCACCTCGCTGAAGGTCGCACAGCTGAAAGTGGCAGAATCAGAATTCTAACCCTGGTCAGCCCGAGCTTTAAAGCCCGAGCAATATTGCCTTTGATATTCAGAGCCCAAACTTGCCTACTGCACTGAACCAAAGTAAACCCCCATATAGAACCATTTCTACCTTCTTACAAGGCAGCTGGAGTGTTGAGGAGTGGGAGATAGAAATCCCAGAGCATGGGCCTCAGCTGTGGATGCCAGTCTTGAGTAAGACATCCTGGTGGAGTCTGGAGGGTGTTCAGAGCATCATGAAGCCCCCCAGCTCCTGAGCAGAGGAGGGCAGGGCAAGGGGCTGAGCCCCTCCAAAACTCCCCAAGGGAACGCTGTTATGTCATCTGAATTAAATGTATCTGAAGCTGGAAGAGAACTTTGCGGGGGGTAGGGGGGAGGTCCACCTCGTTTAACACCCTTATTTTACAAACGGGAAAAGGTGAGGCCCAGAGAGAGGTGATCACATAGCCAGTTAGTAGTAACAGGGCGGGGGCAAGGTTTTTTCTTCCATAACACATTGCCTTCCTTATATGTGTGGAAGAATCTAACTCTAAACAAACCAGAGATCTGAGCAATTCATGCGGAGCCAACCAATCCTAAGTATCACCTTTCTTTTAAGCTGAATTGGAAAGCACAAGCGCAATTCTGAGGCCATATCTTCAGGACTCATTCACTAAGGCTGGCAGAGGATCTGGTTGTTCTAACTAATTCTGAGCTCCGAGATTAAAGATGTCTCCCAGACAGCAGGAATGGATTGAACCTTCTCTGACTGTATTTTCAGCTGCCACTAACTCTGGGCTAAGGGGTTCCCTATGTAGATTTTCCATTGTGTAAAGTAGGCCTCCTTTGGCCTGAAATTTGTTCCTTTCCAGTTTCCGAGGGGAGCCCCTTGTTCTAGCCTAAGAGGGCTTGATGAGCAAGGTTGTTTTACCTTTCTGGTCCATCTTGTTGATTTCAGACACTTATTACAGACAGAAGAGGCCTGGTTTTGGCTGGCCTTCACCTGGTGAACATTTTCTGTGTAGCAGCCAGCAGTCTCTGCCGTAGGAAAAAGGACTTTTAGCAATTTTCTCCTCCCTTCCCCTAGGGCTTCCTGGCCAAGGCAGGGAGGCCTTCTGCACAAAAGCTGTGGGGGATGAGAAGGTCAGCTGCCTCTGGCGATAGGGTCTCCTTCAGCTGAATGGACCCTTGAGGGCTGGGGTAGGGGGTGCACCTTGATGGACTCTGTCTGGGCCTTGCTGGCAGCTGGGAAAGGCGGCCACAATTCTCCAGCTAAGAATAGTGAGACCTCATTTGGGTTTATTGTATTAACACATTTCACACTACATTTCTTAACGGGCTGCCTTGTTGGATGGCATTTTTAGTCACCTTTGGAGCCTCCTATTGAAAAACTCCTTTCTTGTTTCTTTTTCAAATAACCTTCTGTGGTGTTGAACTTGAAAAGGTTGTCAGATAGAAGTGTTTATGTGCTCTCATCTCAACTAAAATAGCGTAAGGATGAAAGTATCCAACACACATGTTTACCGAGGACCTGGGGGGATGCAATTCAGGGGAGGCGGTGCTCTCTCAGCTGCCATCAGCTGCAGCTCCTGCTTGACATGGGCTGTGTGTGGCAGCCTCACATGAATAGTCCTCTGGCACTAGTCAACTTACTTCATTCAAACAATTGGCAATTGTATTTTCAAGCAACTGGCAATATCATCTGCTTTACCAAGTTTTCCAAAAACACACAACTGAGGACTGACTGCAAAGATAAATATTAATAAAGAAAGGCCATCTGCTGTTCCGGTCATTCTGGGGACAACAGAAGTCCCTGGGGAACCTGGCCAAGTTTGAGTGCACTCACCCACCTGACTGAGATGCCCCCTGCCCATCACCTTCTTGCCCCCTTCCCCTCCCTTATCTGCAGTAAGGGTGGCATCTAAAAATAGAGTAGAGCTATGCCCTGGTGGCTCAGTTGGGTAAAGAATCTGCCTGCAATGCAGGAGACCCAGGTTCGATCCCTGGATCAGGAAGATCCCCTGGAGGAGGGAATGGCAACCCACTCCAGTGTTCTTGCCTGGAGAATCCCATGGACAGAGGAGCCTGGTGGGCTACAGTCCATGGGATCGCAGAGAGTCAGACATGACTTGTTGTTAAACAACAATGCTAATTTAAACTCCTCAAAGATCCTTAGTGGCTGTCTAGTATCTCTGAGGGTTCTTCAGGTGGTTCAGTGGTAAAGAATCCACCTGCCAATGCAGGAGACGCAGGTTCGATCCCTGGGTCAGGAAGATCCCCTGGAGGAGGAAATGGCAACCCACTCCAGTATCCTTGCCTGGAGAATCCCATGGACAGAGGAGCCTGGTGGGCTACAGTCCATGGAGTTACAAAGAGTCAGACATGGCTTAGTGACTAAACAAAAACAACAATGCTATATGGGGTTTGTCCTCGCAATAAACCCCCAATTAATCAGTTCCTACCTACATGAATTCTACAAATAACTGGATTTTTTCCTTATCCATTTTAGACAAAGGTCAATAAAGAAAGAGCTACAGTGGCTGCTTTAGGATTCTTCACAGGAAATCAGGAGACTTGAGTTCTAGTCCCATTTCTGGAACTGGCTCTCTGACCTCCAACTCTTCTCTGAATCACTTTTCTTACTAAGATGTTGGGCTAGATGATCTGTAAGGTCTCTTTTCTCTCTAATCATCACTATTTCACATACCAGGGGTTCAATTTTAGGAACATCTTTCTAAGGTCAGCATATTCAGTCTGGTTTCTTATATCTTCTGCATCTCTCATTCTACCTACAACAACCATACATCACATCTAATTTTACAGATCTAACAATCATACTTGACTTCCTAGTTTTCAAAGCACCTTCACATTCATTCTCTCATTTGATTCTCATAGAATCCCAGTAAGGTACACAGCTCAGGTATTATTATTCCCACTTTGTAGATGAACAAACTGAGACCTAGACAAGTAAAAGAACTCATGCAAGATCACTGGGCCAGAAAACAGCCGAGAGGGAATAAGAAGCCATGTATTCTGACTCCTAGTCTGGGGCTTTATTCCTGTGACAAGGGATATAATCTATAATATTAATAATGGTAATTAATGTTTGTTGAGTGTTCACTATATACCAAGCACTTTCCATATATTTTATCATTTAATTTTTAACCACAACCTGATGAGGTGGTCACTACCATTTCCCCCATTTGTCAGACAGAAAAACGGAGCCTTGGAGGGATTAAGCTTCTTACCCTCAAATACAAAGTGATGGATCCAGAATTTGAGCCCAGAGAGTCTGACTTCTGAGCCTAACCACCATTGCTATACTGCCTATTTTGAGTTATATAACATGTGCCTCATAGACACTGGAACGTCAAGTTGTCACTTTGGTTGCCCTATCTAGTGGAAGAATAATGGTCATTCCAGAAATGTCAAGGCAATGAATCAGTCAGCAAGTATTTATTAAATACTGTATGTTCAAACCTGTGTTAGGATGTAGATATTACAGGAAGTTGAGGCATAATTACAAACCTCAGTGAACGGGGAATCCACCTAAATGCATAAAATTGGGTGATGGTCATATAAATCATTGCATATATATGTCATAAAATGATACTATGTGATATAATAATTTATAGACATTAAAAAAATAAAAATTTCAAAGAACACTTAAGAGGTCCAGAAAAATGTTCCCTGAATAACATAAAGTAAAAAGGCAGGATACAAATCTGTACATATGGTAAAACCCAACTTGGGGTGATTTTTTTCACTTGGACAATTTTTTTCATCTATGTTTTCAAATTTTTTTATAATAAGCATGAATGAATTTTATATTTTAATTTCTATAATCATAAAAAATATCCTATATTTAAAAAACCTAATGAATCACATATATGAAACAATTAGAGGAAAAAAAGATACCAGTAAACAGTAACATAATCAAATGCATGATGTTGCTTCAGTACAACACTCTGCTGTTAGAAAACACGGTGGCAAAGACCCTGCTCTGGGAATCTGGTAGTCTAGATTCTCATCTTGCTTCTGCCTTCAGGGAGACGCATCACCTTTGGCAAATCTCTTCTCCTTTCTTGGCCTCACTTTCTTCATCCAGCAAATGAAGCAGTTGGACTACAACTGCTTGATCTAACTCCAATCATCTCTGATCTATAACAGGATTTCAAGACTTTGTTTTGCTCATTCCTGACTGTAAATCAGAGGATGGGAAAATGACAGGTTAACATGGAAGGCACTAAATGGAAGATACCATTAACCATGATCCCTGAAACTCATCTTTTACTGCATTTCTAATTCACTTGCTGTGGACTTTACTCTTCCTCTCTGCTGCCTTTTTTAAAAAGACAGGGTTGTCATTATTTCTGTATGTAACATCATGAGGCAGCAGTGAAAGTTCAAAGAAGGATTATGTTGGGAAGACATCTCAGAGAGGGGCCAAGAGTCAGAAGGCCTGCATCCTAATCTCAGGACTGCATCACAGTTCGCTGGCTGTGTGACCTTGGTCAAGTTATTTAGCCTCTCTGTTCCTTAGTTTCCTCACCTGAGAGGAAAAAGTCAGTGATCCCATGAGGCAACATAGCAGTGGGTTTGTAGGAAATGAGAAGAGGAGGTGATGCAGGTGGAGCAAGGGCACTGTAGATATAAAGGAAAAACATGCTTTGGTTATCACCCAGGTTTGGGCCTACTGGAGACAGCATGCTGGTAGATGAGGCCAGAATACAGAGAAGAGGGGAGGAAAAAGACTGCATTGCTTCGTGGTCCTCAGCAGGATCCTTTGTAGCGAGTCCGTGTTTATGGAATTGGCTAGTTAACCTTTGCTCTGGAGAGAATGAAGACTGAAATGCTGGAAAATCACATTAGCAAAATTTCTCTTTTAACCTTTTCCATATCTCCTTCCTATGCTACTTTTGGCCTGACTTAGGCAAGCAACTTCAAAAGAAGAAAATCTATTCACTCAAACTGATATGCTCTTAACTACCATCCACACACCATTCTTAATGAAAAGAACTCAGAAAAATCATGGCTGGGAGAGCTCAACTGGCCCCACATTTTTCATTGTCTAAGTGAAGATTCTGGGATCTACTTTTCCACTCTCCCACTTTCAACTGCATGAAAATTGAATTTTACATTTGGAGAATGGTTGTACTTCCCTCCAAGCCAGAAAGTACCAAGGTTAGCATATCCACATTGCTTTATCTCAAGCATATCTTGTTCAGATTTTTTAAAAATGAAGAGATATGTCTTTCTAGACAATTTCAGTCAACAAAGGCATGATTAAACATAGTGGCATGTATTCCCTGGCTTTTGGGGACATTTGGTCAGTTCTTCCTTTCTCTTTTACTTTGCCCCAAAGCAAATCCTTTATGCCTCCAGCAGCACTGTGAGTACTCAAAGATGACCCTATCTGGCCTGGTTCCAGTTACAGATTCACAGAGGGTATAAAAATTAGTTTGCAGGGCTTTAGGGATGGCCATAGATGGGAAAAATCTATTGTATAGTTTGTTTTTTTTTTTTTTTTTTTTAATTTTTATTAGTTGGAGGCTAATTACTTTACATCATTACAGTAGTTTTTGTTATACATTGATATGAATTAGCCATGGATTTACATGTATTCCCCATCCCAGTCCCCCCTCCCACCTCCCTCTCCACCCAATCCCTCTGGGTCTTCCCAGTGCACCAGGCCCGAGCACTTGTCTCATGTACCCAACCTGAGCTGGTTATCCGTTTCACCCTAGATAATACACATGTTTCAATGCTGTTCTCCTGAAACATCCCACCCTTGCCTTCTCCCAGAGTCCACAAGTCTGTTCCATACATCTGAGTCTCTTTTTAAGCTAAAGACTCTACCAGAAAATTACTAGAGCTAATCAACGAATACAGTCAAGTTGCAGGATATAAAATTAACACACAGAAATCTCTTGCATTCCTATACACTAACAATGAGAAAACACAGAAAGAGAAATTAAGGAAACAATACCATTCACCATTGCAACAAAAAGAATAAAATACTTAGGAGTATATCTACCTAAAGAAACAAAAGACCTATACATAGAAAACTATAAAACACTGATGAAAGAAATCAAAGAGGACACAAATAGATGGAGAAATATACCATGTTCATGGATTGGAAGAATCAATATTGTCAAAATGGCTATACTACCCAAAGTAATCTATAGATTCAATGCAATCCCTATCAAACTACCAACAGTATTTTTCACAGAACTAGAACAAATAATTTCACAATTTGTATGGAAATACAAAAAACCTCGAATAGCCAAAGTAATCCTGAGAAAGAAGAATGGAACTGGAGGAATCAATCTGCCTGACTTCAGACTCTACTACAAAGCCACAGTCATCAAGACAGTATGGTACTGGCACAAAGACAGAAATATAGATCAATGGAACAGAATAGAAAGCCCAGAGATAAGTCCACGAACCTATGGTCACCTTATCTTCGACAAAGGAGGCAAGGATATACAATGGAAAAAAGATAACCTCTTTAACAAGTGGTGCTGGGAAAACTGGTCAACCACCTGTAAAAGAATGAAACTAGAACACTTTCTAACACCATACACAAAAATAAACTCAAAATGGATTAAAGATCTAAATGTAAGACCAGAAACTATCAAACTCCTAGAGGAGAACATAGGCAAAACACTCTCCGACATAAATCACAGCAGGATCCTCTATGACCCACATCCCAGAATTTCAGAAATAAAAGCAAAAATAAACAAATGGGACCTAATGAAACTTAAAAGCTTTTGCACAACAAAGGAAACTATAAGCAAGGTGAAAAGACAGCCCTCAGATTGGGAGAAAATAATAGCAAATGAAGCAACAGACAAAGGATTAATCTCAAAAATATACAAGCAACTCCTCCAGCTCAACTCCAGAAAAATAAATGACCCAATCAAAAAATGGGCCAAAGAACTCAACAGACATTTCTCCAAGGAAGACATACAGATGGCTAACAAACACATGAAAAGATGCTCAACATCACTCATTATCAGAGAAATGCAAATCAAAACCACAATGAGGTACCATTATACGCCAGTCAGGATGGCTGCTATCCAAAAGTCTACAAGCAATAAATGCTGGAGAGGGTGTGGAGAAAAGGGAACCCTCTTACACTGTTGGTGGGAATGCAAATTAGTACAGCCACTATGGAAAACAGTGTGGAGATTTCTTATAGTTTGGTTTTGATTAATTCTATTCCTCTCTTCCACTTAGCAAACACCTCAGTACTCTGTGTTAACAATAACTACTACTTATTGAACACTTACTATATGCCAGGCATCACAATAAATATTTTACATGCACAATTTCATTTAAGCCTCACAACAACTTTATAAGGTAGTTACTATTAAAAAAAAACACAAACCCTTATTTACTTATTTAGCCAGGCCACTTAGCATGTGGGATCTTAGTTCCCCAACCAGGAATCGAACCCATGTCCCCTGCATTGGAAGGGCAGAGTCTTAACCACTGGACCACCAAGTAGGTCCTGGGTAGTTACTATTATAATTACCTTCATTTCACAAACGAGGAAACTGAAGCTTAGAGAGGTTAAGTCATTTGCCCAAAGTCATACAGCTACTGAGAGACAGAGCCAAGATTCAAAGGCAGGCAGTCCAATTTAGGAGCCATCCTTGGGCCTTTGGTTGCTCCCAAACTAAGTAGCAGAAACAACCTTCTACTAGGCAAGGGTAACTCCTTGCTGCAGAGAGTTAGGTGCCAAACACAAGGTTCAGGAGTGAGTGTATAAAGAGCTGCGAAGTTCCAGTTCCCTTTACCCAGGAGAGAGCTCAGCTTCCCTCATTGTTCTCAACCTGTCCTCATATTCTAGAGAGATGTCTACAGGCAGTAGAGGAAAGAGTTGGGGACAGTAAGAGTTGGGACTGACAGAAACCAGGAGCTCAAAGGACACTCTTAGTAACTCTTGCACAAGGTGGATTCAACTCGGTAAGAGCCTGTGGTATTTAGTTAAAGGGTTGACTAGACTCAGAGATGTGCCATAAGTGGGTTTCCATTGAGTTGCCATCATCTGGATGGCAAGAGACTAAGATGATTGTCAAATGCTAAGTATCACCAGGAAATGGGACAGTCTAGGGAAAGATGTATGCCATGTGTATGTTCCAGGACAGTGTCTGCTTTAGAGAAGAATGGATGGTATGAAGGGCCTCAGCCCTCAGTTCCCTGGGCTCTTGACTCCAGGACCCACAGAGAAATCTCACTCACTAATGCCCAAGGAAATGAGGTACTTCCTCTGAGAAGGCCCTGATCACTTCCTTGCTGTTCTTCCCTCCATGGGCAACCCCCATTTCTAAGAGAAGCTCCAGGGCCTTATTGTAGAGTCAGTCCCCTGGGTGCTTGGCCCAAGTGTTTTCTCCCAAATTAACCATCTGAGGACCTGTGGATGCCTCCTGAGCCTTTTAGAAGTCAGGGGGGCTACTTGTGTGCTGTTTGGATAATGGAATATCACCAAAGAACAGAAAGAATGATTGATTGTGTGATTGGAAGTGGATGGAATTAGAGATGAAGATAGTTTCTTCTTTCCCAAATGGGAAAGAAGACTAATTCTTCTCTTAAACCCATAGTCCTTCAATTATGCAGAAAAATAGACCTCTGAATTTTTGATCATAGAATATCTGAGTAGCTCACAACAGACAAACTTGCTGGGCAAATTTGGATGCATGGGTGAGAGATGTAGAGGGCTATGATTTGGGGCTGGTGATCTGAAGGGGTGCCATGATGGGTTTTTTGGCAGAAAAAAAATAATCTTGGGTTTGGAGCAGAGCTGAGAACTGTAGAAAGCCTCAGAGGGCAGCTACTTAGGAAGGAAATTTGATCCCTAAAGTGACAAGAGATTTAGCTTTTCAAAACTAGGTTTCTCTTTTTAGGACAAAAAGCTCAAAGGATTTTAAACTAATGATTATGTTGATGATAATAATATCCAATATGTGCCAAGCACCATTCTAAGTACTTTATGTGGATTTCTGAATTATCTCATTTAAAACTCTCAGTAACCCTATGAAGTGAGGATTATTGTTATCCCCACTTTATTATTGTGAAGTCAGGCACAATCAAGGTAAGTAACTTGGCCCAAGGTTTCACAGTTAGCAAGTGGAAGAGTTAGGATGCAAGCAAAGATAGGCACAACTGGCTGGAAACACTGTCCACTGGTTTCAAGGATTCAGTAGTTTCATCATAGTCTTATGAAGACAGAGAATAGATGAATATGAAGAGAAATTTCTAGATGTAGTAGAAGAATCTGAGGGGCTTCATTTTGGATAATCTTTCCTCAGTAATCAATGAGGTGAGACTGTTACTAGAAATGGAGGTGGTAGGAATTGGACAAGAATGTAAAACATGGCAGCCTCCTCAGTGATCATCCAGAAGAAACTTCCCATTTTACAAATGATAAAAACTAGAACCAGAGAAGGAAGTGGCTTTTCCAAGGTCATCCAGGCAGTAGGTGGCAGAGATGAGACTGGAACCCAGATCTCCTAATCTTTGCTGCATTGCTCAGCCCACTGTTTGCCACAACCCCCTACAGCTATAACTGCTTCCCAAGGCCCTAAGAAACATGATATCTCAAATGTTATATTTTCTGTAATTTATTTTATAAGACTTCAACATAAATTGTGTAGTATACATGTGGGTTATTTAGTCTGAATCTACAACCTTGGGGTGGTCAGTTACCCTTATTGGGAATTACAGAGTACAGGAGTGTTTATCTAGCATTTAATAATTCTAATCAAGAAGTGGTTTCACAAGCACTTCATATATCTTTATCTTTAATGAACACCAGAGGTTTTGTTAACTAGCATTACATTTCTCATTAGTGAAATCAGTAGTGTTTAACACACGTGGGTTGGCTAGAAATATGGTAGAGATGTTCCCAAAGTAGGAGAAAGAGGATGTAAGCATCTAACAAGCTCTACAGTGTTATCCCTTGGAATAGTACCCTAGGCTTAATTTTATAAATAGTCGTGTGGGCGGCCACCAATGAGGATTCTTGTTAGCTTCATCCTGCCACTAGGGTATTGCTTTGTCTGCCTCAAGTGAACCTTTGTGTGAAGTGTTGACGGTGCACCTAGAAGGAAAGGGTGTTGGACTTGACTGAGCCAACAGGACAGAACAGGCTGTCTAATCATTTTTGTGCCTGCTTGACATTATTTTAATGAAAAAAAGAATTTTAGATGAGGTTTACTTTTGTACCTGCTAGTGAAGTTATGGGGAAAAGACCTATAGCCCTCACTCTAACAATGACTGGCTACTGGTATCCAATGAAATATACCTAAGGATTGTGAATGACTAGTTGGCTTTAGGTCAGTTTACAACTCCAAGCAACTAATTTTGGACTCCAGTCTAAAGTTGGTGAGCCTCTGTCTTGGGGTGTATGGGGAGCTCCTACCCTAGGTGAATGTTGATAGAGCCTTACTTGACCCAGCAGCCTCCCATTTGTAGAATTTGCATGTACCAGAGTCTAAGCTGTCTCCCCTATAGCACTGCCTGGAAGTATCTCTTTTGGCCTGCTGAGCACTTGTTAATGACTGTGCCAGCGTTCTGACCTTGCTGCAGGCCTCAGCATTGCCTGGGAGAAGATTAGTCAGAGTTGAGCTGGCACTCAACCATGAAAAGCTGCTACTGGATATACAGTGTATGAATGTAGGGCCAAAAAGACAAAGGAGGGGAAGTTCTGCCATATTGAGGTAGCTTTATGGAACTCAATGAAGACAACGTCAAGAGGATTTTTACTAAGAGATTTTTCTCTCTTTTTCCCCCATTCATTATGACTATCAGTTAATAGAGCTTCCCTCAGTCAGTAACTCAGTTGGTAGAGGGAGGTGGATAGTGTAGTGCAGAGGTCCCGAAACTCGTGCCTTCCACCTCTTCCCACCCCAAGTCCTGTCACAGATGCTTTGTTTGTCTCATATTGGATTTGAATGTATTCCAGAAGTGACATGAGCTCTCCAGATGGCCACAGGCCCCACCCACCCCTCTATACCAAGCCCAAGTTCCACGTTTATGTGATCCACCTGGCCCGTCATCATCTGTGATTTCAGCCCCAGTTGACACTGAGTCTCACCTGTAGAGACAGGAAGATCTCAGGTAGAAGCCTGACTCCACTAATTAGCCAACTGTGTGACCTTGAGCTTCCCAGGTGGCGCAGTGGTTAAAAAAAAGTGCCAGCCAATGCAGGAGACTCAAGAGATGCAGGTTTGATCCCTGGGTTGGAAAGATTCCCTGGAGGAGGAAATGGCAATCCACTCCAGTATTCCTGCCAGGATAATCCCATGGACAGAGGAGTCTGGCGGGCTACAGTTCGTGGGGTTGCAAGGAGTTGGACACAATGAGCAACTAGGCATGCACATGCCCTTGAGCTAGTTGCATACATATATAACCACCTCTGAGTCCTCTTTTATAAAATGGGGATGAGAGTAGCTCCTTTCTAGCAACGCTATGATGATTCCATGAGATAAGACATGTACCATGCTTAGTGCAATGTTTTCCATGTAGCATGGGTTCAATGAATGGGAGTTATTACTATTATTTCAACCCTAGTGTTAAGTTTCTTGATAGCAAGGATGGCACAATGAATGCTATATAAAGTGGTTGCAGTGCATCATTTTAACAAATGGGTTGGCATTGCCATGCCACCTAGTTTACAGCATGGCTAAAGACAAATCATGAGCCAAGAAGGAAAGAGGCACTGTCAAGGCAGATCATTTTCTTGTCCTTGCTTACCATCTCAAAGAACATTTTTGCTTGATTTGTTTACCTCAGACACTGTGACTTGAGGTGAGTTTCTCAGCTCTTTCAAGTCTTGATTTTCCAATCTGAGAGCCCAACTCACTAATGCTTGCATGGGCCAACAGCACCTCACTTACAAAAGTAACATATGTAGGAAGTGCCTGGTCAATGCCTGGAGATTAGGGCATGCTCAACAAGTATTCAGTGTGAATCCACATCTCTCTGTTCGCACTACCAGGGCTAATGAAACCAGTGATTCCCAAATCTTGTGTGCATTAGAATTACCCATAGAGTTTGTTAAAAAGCCTATCTTTATATTTTGTGATTCAATATGTCTGAAGTGTGACCTGGGAATTCATATGTTTAATAAGCATCTCTGGTGATTCTGCTGCAAGTGGGCCAATTCAAGAAATACTGTTTTAAACTAGCCAACAAGTAGTCTTGGAAACAGCAGTAAGATAATGTTTGAGAATATATAACAGGTTCTGGCTAACTGTGGATGTTAGTGGCCTTTGTACCTTAAATTTACCAAAGTGTTCATCCACACAGAAATCCACACCCACATCCACACAATGATTCCTCTGTGGACTGGGTGCTGATCTCTTCAGGTCTCATCCACTACTGATAGCCAATCCCTTTCTGGGTAGCAGCAAGGATGAGGGCCCTGACTGCAATGTGTACTTGGCAAGAAAATCAGTCAATCATAGATGACTGAAAGGGGACTATTTTTGATTGCAACATTTTTTAAACGTTAAAAAAAAATCCTCACCAGCCCTCATCACAAACTGATTGTACTTCTGAAAATATCTCACAGTAATTACAGGGATCCCAGAGATTGAGGTCCTCTATTGCAAGAAACAACCATGCACGGAAGAAGCAGCAGACCACTACCACCAGAAAGGTGTGATTTGAAGGGTCAAAAACAATTCAAATTTTAGTTAATAAAGGACCAGATTGTGATCTATGGAGAAGGTCACATGTTGCAAGCTAGGTGGAGTGTATTTGAGTAACTCTTGCTCATCTCTCAGAGTCTCCCACTGCCCCCTGAATGCCCACCATGCACTGGGCACCCCACTCTCTCGGGCAGGTCCCTTGTTCTGGGGTCACTTACCTGTCTTGGAAAACCTCCCCTGAGGATCCTGCAAGGTAACAGGTAGTAATCTGATCAAAGAATTACTGTCAAAATAGTAATGGCTGATAAGGATTTAACGCATTCCCTACCAGAGATGGCATGCTTGCATTTAACACAGGCTTTCAATGCAGTAACAGAAATAAGTGAATTGCTGGGATTTCAGACTAATGGCAGACTATTCAGGGGCAATACTGGGGGATGATAGGGTGCTATTTGATAGTCCTCAAATGACACTGGATAAGCTTTTAATGACTTCCCCGGAGCACTCGTCAGCTCACATGTGTTAGAAAGTGACACCACTTCCCCACCTTCCCCTCTAGCTCACAAAGAGTGCCTGGCACCAGCCTTGAGAATGGAGTCAATTTTTCAGGTTCTTAGGGAAGCAGACAGAACTTGGGTTGTGTTGTACTTCATATTTCTAACGCTGTTGAATGAAAGTCAGACAGCTGAGGAGCAGATGCTACGTGCCCGCTTCTGGCATGCCGTGACCCCAAGAAGCAAAGTGGAGAGGCATTTGGGGCTGCATGCCAACCTTTGCTCTCTTGGGCAGGTTGTTTCTAAAAGGGACACTTTGGGGTGTGGCAAGAAGCCAAGATACTGTCAGCCTGGCTCATGAGCTACCTCCCCCCTCAGCATGCCTTCCAGTCTCCATTCCAAAGCCCTATGAAAAGCAACTCTTTAGATGCTCTCATCAGACACCTTCAGACATGGCTGAAATGAACATAGGGTGGTTAAGAGTATGATAGGGACATCCGTGAGTCAGAATGAGCCAAATGTGTCTCTTATAAAGTTTTCTTTGAAAGTCATGTGGGTAAGAGCTTGTCTGGCGAAGCCTTTTTCTTTGGTGATCCCAGTCTCCCTGCAAAATGTGGTTTGAGTACCAGCAGTATTGGCATCACCTGGGAACTTGCTAGAAATGCAGATTCTTGGACACTGAAGATCTATTGAATCAGAATCTTCATTTTAACAAAATCCCAGGTGTCTGCTATGCACATGAGAGGTGAGAAGTGCTGTTCTAGATTGAACTGTGCCCCATAGAGTTAAGGGTCATGGCCAGCTGTGTCTCCTTCCCCATGTCCCTTCTAAATAAGTACAGATGGTCACATTGATGACAAGTGCTAAAGAAGTAAATGGCAGTTAACAACTGAGGAAAAGGGAAGTCCAGACAGAGGGCAGTAAACAGAGTAAAGTATTTACATATGAACCTTCACGCTGTGAAATTTCAAAGGTGTAAACGTATGTTTGCATGGCCAGTCACGTAAGTTAGTTCATGTGTCTGGTGTGCATTGTCACATGTATGTACACTCCACAAACGGTTGTGCTTTTGTGTACTTTATAGTACTGTATAGAGTGCAGTAGTACAGTATCCTATTTCAAGCCCAGGATGTCTGGAAGCAAGTGTAAAAGCAGCAGTGATGTAGTTGCTACTGCTGCACTTTTCAAGATACTCTACTGTAGGTTTAAAAATGTTTTCTTTATTTTTTGTTTGTTTTTTACATATTCTTTGTGTGAAAAGTATTATAAACCTATTACACTACAGTACTGAATTGTGTGAGTGGGGTACCGAGGCTAACTTTGTTGGACTTATGAACAAACTGGACTTACAAATATATTCTCAGAACAGAGCTCATTCCTATGTAGGGGACTTACTGCACTTCTCTGACTATTGCTCAACCAGAAATCCAGAACAGAGTATTCTGCTTCTTTCCACTGTGTGTGTGTTGGGGGGAACCAGAGTGTGCACTTGAGAAAAAGGAGGGGAGAAATGGAGGGAGTGGGGAGGAGACACTGCTCACCTAGGCTTCCAAGTCCCTCCAGAGCTAGATGCTACCTCATAATCACTACATTCTGCAGGCCACCCCAGGGAAAGAGAGCTTTCAGTCTGAGACCAGCTTCCTCAGCACCTTTCTCCCCTCCTATGGCCTCCCTTCCCTGCCAGTGCATCCCCTGCCAGGGCCCACATAGGCACCTTCAGAGTCTGCAGCAGCCTCTTTTTGGGTAGTACATCTAAAAAGTTGACATTTTCTAAGAACTACTTTACTGAGGCATGATTAAGATACAAAAAGTTGCACATACGGTCTTCTTTAGGAAGAAACTGTGTCCCAATGAGCTTTTGCTGCTTCCCAAATGACCACAAAGGCATTTAAGTTCAACATGGTGAAGCTGCACCTCCACTATGCCTTGGGTGAACTTACACCAAACCTACCACATGCAGGGAGCTATGTTTTATATATAATTTTTTATTGGAATTTAGTTTTATAATGCTGTATTAGTTTCTGTTGTATAGCAAAGTGAATCAGTTATACACATACACATATCCCCATTTTTGGATTCGACTTTGGCCTATAGAGGTCTTCCCTGACCAGGGCCAGCTGATCCCTGGGTTGGATAGAGTGAACAGCTGCTCTGCATCTCATGTCCAGAAACACTCCTGTTTGAGTAGCTTTCCTTGGAATTGAGGCATTCAGGTTCCCACTGTCTCTGGTTTTAGTGCAAACGCTCCCCAGTTAGGTAATATTAACCCTGTATCAGCCACTCTCAGCTCGATTCTGAAATTAGATAAAAAGCTGTCACCCTCAAAGTAGGAGTATGGACCAAGGACGGAGATCTTCTGGCTGGAGAAGGAGCATGTGGACTGGAAAAGTCTAGAGCAGGAAACAATCCCTGGTATGGTGGTTCAGATTTCTGAATCAGGGGCCAGTGGGACACCAGTGAAAGGGCCTTGGCTGGGCAGGTGGAGCATGAGGAGAAAATACTGGCAAGAGAAGAGGAAGAAGTGAGAAGAGGACAAATTCCGTCCATGTAGAACTTCTGCCAAGTACCGACCCCTTTCAGGGGCTGCTGCCCTGGCTCAAGGCTCACCCCACAGACAGGCTGAGGCTATTTGTCAGCTGTCAGACATTTCCCAAGCCAGGAGGGACTTTTGTGTCTGCACAACTCCCATACTCCTGCGGAAAAGTGCCCTGAGTCCCCACCTAGGGTTTTAATTGCACCCTCCTGTGGACATGTCATCTAATTAGACCCAAAGCATCAAAGTCAAAGCACCAAAGGAACAAAGTCAAAACACCAAAGGAACAAAGTCAAAACTTGACTTTTTTTTAATGGCCCAGGTAAAGTATGCAAATAATTTTCCTGACCTTCAGAGAAGATGGAAAGTTTTTTGAAAGGTCTTTCAAATATATCTGTGGTCTCAATCTAAGAAGTTCAAAGTGGAATCATCAGAATTGGCATATGTATCCCCCCCTCCCTGTGAAGGTATGAATTCTACCTTCTTAAATTCTGGCCCTCTCTAAAAATGCATGCTGTCTTTTAATCCTTTAGCCAATTATATAAAAATAACAAATCTCTTATCCACAAAGGAAGATTAATAATGGTGCCTCAGAAGCTTCATTTATTTTTCCATCCATTAAACTGAAACCAGCCAATCACCGCTGACTACCCATAATAATGAAATTTTAAAAAATACCAGGAGTTAGAAAAATACAATAACAATCTCAGCCAGCCCCCACTATTCTCATGGAGTCTTGGTGAGTAGTGAGAGAAAGGCAGAATAAAGGAAACAGACCTCTGATAGAGGCAGAAGTGGCGGATGTGAGAAACTAGTTTCATTTTAAGGAAAAAAAGTTAAAATTGCTGACAGGAAGAAAAACCTTGGCTCTTTTCGCAGTGGCCATAGATGGAGAACAAAGAAGTTTTGTTTCTTCCTTGCCCTCAGACCCTTCCTGTCACCCCCTCTCCACTTAGTAGATCAACCGGAAGTTGCCTTCTAGGGGCGGTCATACACTTTGCTGGATGCTCATCTTTACAGCCTGCGGATTGCCATCTATTTTTATGGCTCAAATGAACAGCATCACCTTCCTCCCTCCTTACCACGTAAAAAATAGATTAAAGAAAAAAGAAAAAAACATAATAAAGCTTGTGAGGTGACTGAAATCTTTGACCAGCGACCTCTTCGTGCTCCAGTGAGCTTATGGAAGACCAGTCAGCAGACAGAGGGAGAGCTGTTAAGGTGCAAAGATGGGGGAGTTGGGGGTGGGAGGTGGAGCTGAAGCTACTGACACTGTTGTGTGCCAAGATCTGTTTAAAGGCAGGTGCCAGGATATGATGGGTCTTCACCCTGCTTCCAAAGATGATGTGTAAAGTGCAAACCAAACAAGACCCACCCAAGAGCAGAGAATAGGATCAGGAGAGACATTTCTTTCCCAAATGGACTTAAATAGTTAAATGGAACCTGGCAATTAGAATAATGAGATAATTAGATTGTGACTCTGTGGGCAAGAGAGGAAAACCTGTCTCAGCTAAGGACACTTGGTAGTAAAATGCACTCAGTTAAAAAGGAGCATGCTCTCAGTTAGCAAGTATATTTCAAATGGCTCGAAAAAAATTAATGGAATACAAATTTGCAGCTGATGAGGTACATTTCACCAGCCAAAGGGATTTTGCCTGGGGCTCCATTAGAGCCTGCACTCCTAAGTCCCACTCTCAGTCCCACCAACACTACTGCACCTCCATCAACAGATTTTTCTTTAAGCCAAGTGCGTTAAGAGCACAATTCTGTGGTGAATAACCTTTAAGGTTACATTTGCCTTTTCCTTGCCTCTTGCAAACAGTGCGTAATCCACGAGCACATTTGTTGGCTGTAAAGGTGTACAACAGCAATTTTTGCAATGACAGTGCGGAGAAGGAATATGAGATCTGTGTGCTAATGAGCTGACACTGCAGAGGCTGGGGCGATGTAGTGTGGAGTACACTACAAGTGCACAGCAGCAAGACACAGGAGGAGACTTCAAGGGAATCGGAGGCATTTCCTGAGGAAGCAGGGCAAGCAAGCCACCCCAAGGGGACCCGGCGATCCCTGGGTGCTGCCACATTCCCCCAAAGCCTTATGATGATCAGATCTGGTTTTTAAAGAACAGACGTGTGTACAGTGTAAAGCATGTGTGTACATCTCTTTTCATGAATACTGACTATGTGTGTAGGAGTACCTGTGTGTGCCTGAAGGCATGTGTCCTGGAATCATACTATTCACACCATCCTTATTTCTGGGGCTACCTGGCCAAATTGAAAAGGAAGGCAGCAAACTCAGTTAATCCCTGTGAAATAAGAACATGTGCTCCAAATCAGAGGAGCCTCTTCGATAAACTTCAATTCACCTCTGAGCTGAGAACCCAAATGAACCACCTTTCAAAGCCAGCGATGCTTTTATTGGCCTCTTAAGACGTGAAATGAAGTTGGAGTCTGTCTTAAGCAAACCTCTTGGAAGTTGTGCAAAAAAAAAAAAAAAATGGTTGCTGGTGAAGAAGAGTCTTTAAATAACTGAAGCCTGGGATTCGTTGCAAGGAAACTCTCTGAATACATTGGAGGAGGGGATGCAGAGGGAGAGAAGGGACACATACAGGAGGCATTACCACTTGTTTATTTTTGGCATATTTGTTTACCTGCATAACACCTGTGTCCTCAAAAGTGTGTGCCTGCCCCAAGATTGAGGGCGCAGGAAAGATCATGGAAAGAAATGAATTCTAGTGTTAGGGGAAGCTGAAACAAGGAATTCTGAATAGGAAGAGGGGAAAATGTCTTTAATTTTTGCCATTCTATTCCATATTGAATCAGATAGGAGAGGTGGGTGGCCAGATTTGGACTCATCTGGGGTTTTTCTCAAATTCTCCCTAGATCTCCACAGAGGGGCAGGCCAGAAGATCCAGGGGTTTTTTGTTTCTGCGCCATAGTGCAATCAATTGTAAGAACAGAACCAGGATCACCTGCCAGTCTCTAGTGCCGAATTAGTATTGTGTGCCGACATCTGTGTCATGTGATCTTCACTTCCAAGAGAGAAAGACCAGGGCAAGAAATGAGACCCACCTATAGGACTTCCCTGGCCCTGTGAAATGACTGTGTTCTGCATTCAGAGACTATCTGTCGGAGACAGCTTTGAGATCTGGCCCCTATTCAGTGATTGTGACATTCAAAGAGGACTCTTTTGGGGACCAGAGAAAATGAGTGTTCCTCCTCTGTCTTCTGAGCTGTAAAGTCTGAGTGTGCAACAGGCAGCTGGGTACACATCACTGGTTTCTGGAAATGTCTCCTGTGTGAGTCAGTGTGTGCATATGTGTGGACCTGGCATAACTAAGGGCAAGGTCACCTTTCTGTTTTGTCTTTCCCGTTGCCCAGTGAGTCACACCCTTTATCCCACACTTTCAAGCCCCCAGCCATAACCTAGTTTTGTAAGCTTATAAGCTAAAGTGCTGTGGACTTAGGGTAGGGGCTTCTGATCAATTTCTTTTCCTTTCATGGTTGTTCCTTTATTGCCCTGAGAGATAAGGCATTAAGGCAACTCAACACCCAATATGGATGACTTCCTGCCTGTTCTCAAACCTGAGCTTTTCACATATCAAGGATTATTTCCTGAATGCTCCTTGAGTAGGGTTCTGATGGCCCTGGGCTGGCGAGTGCCAATCTGATTTGCCCATAAAAAACAAGACCAAAACCCTTGGAAATCAGTCATTCCTGAAAAGTCAGTTAGCACTCTTTCTCTCTGTCCTCATCAGTGGAAAGGCACTAAAGTGAGTTGAAATAAATGTTATTCATTATTAATAGTAATAAATCCAGGTAGTTTCATGTATTTGGTTTTGAATCTGTTCTAATTGATACTTAGGAAGTTGCATTTGAAATGCAGCCTCTAGACAAGATCACAGTGCTGCAGGATTAAGAGTCAGATGTGTGTTGTAAGTGTGCTATAGAAGACAGGCTGGGATTACCAAAATAAGATGCAAAGTATAGACAGACATTTTGTAACTTTCACACTTAGCTGGAATTAATAAGCTCCTATTTTTGTCAATGTCAGAAAGCCAAAGAATGTCAAATACAGAGTATCTCGGAACATGTTCTTATAAGGATCTATACCTTCAGAGAAAATTCTCTTAAAGCTGATAACTGTCACCATTTCTTGCAAAATACTTCACCTCCATCCCCTTGACCTAAGTCTTCAAGTCCAAGGAACCCATGGCCTTGGAGACCCTGTCAACAGCTTTTGGAAATCATATATCCTTCGAGGCAGAAGCATTTGAAGAATGTCATATACAAAGTTTTACCCAAGCAAATATAAATATCATTTCTCCCCTGAAAGAAAATCAAAAGTCAAAAATTCCCAAATACACCAGCCATAACAGCAAAACATATTTATGCCATCATCACCTTCATTGGTGTGAAAACTTTTCATGAAATAAGCTTAGATGAAGAATGATCAGTCTTTCTCATAAAACATTCCAGAAAAACCTGTGTCCAACAGGCTATTAGTCATCTGGGTTCCCGTGGCTTTACTTCATAAAATGTCCCCTTTCCATAGGGCACAACTAGCTGTTTCAGAAGCTGCTTTGGGGCTGATGAAATTGCTCCCTTTTGATATCCAGTTCCTGCTGCAACCTCCCCCCCTTCCACCTTTTGCTCTAAGTTAAGAACTGTGTTGTCCTTAACCATGGGGGCAGGGAGCAAACACCACTAGGGGAGACAGAACAGAGGCAGCTTTTTCCAGAGAGTCCTCTGAGCACTTTCTCCCTTCCCATCAGTTTGCCAGGCGTTCATTACTCTAATCAGTTTGCAGTCTTATCAGTTCCTATCAGAGCTCTCTCGGTAAGAAAGGTGATATTCTAGGACAGAAAGAAACCAGGGAACCCAGCCTGATCTGTCCCTCAAGGTCACTTGTCTGCAGAATTTCTCATATTTGGCTCCTACATAGCGATTGTCAAATTCAGCTCATTCTTACAGCCAGGTGCTAGCTTTAACAGTCAAGTAATGTACATCCTGAATTGATTCAATCAAGAGGCTTCTTTCTTTAATCCCATCCAAAGAAATTTCCATGAACAACTATGCTATTTTTTCCTTTTTTTTCCCCCAGCCAAAGGAAAAGAAAGGGGAGGGGGTGGCGGGGGAGGGAGCGCCAGTTTAGCAGGGAGGAAAATGAAAGTTTTGCATCGAACATTATTCACGACAGAGTTTTGTGTACAGCCTTAAGTCCCTCCCTCGGCAGGATCCTCTGGCGTTCATTTCTGTCGCGTGAAACCTGAATTGACTCGTGCCCCTTGAATGTCGACTGGGGCAATCAGCCCCCCTCCAGCACGGACAGCAGACCCCAAGTCCCATAAGCGAAATGCAAATGAGGTCCCCAGGTCCCACAAGGAGGAAAAGCAGATCTACTTACAAGCATTAGTCACAGAAAAACTATTGGAAGAATCCAAGTGATCTACGTGGTAATTCAAATGGAAGGGCTTCTCGGTGGTGTTCTGGTTGGTGTTGTATAACTGCACAGCAAAGCGGAAAGCACTGTGCTCCTGCACCGTATTTCTCATGAAAAGTCCACCTAGAAGCAAAGGGAACTGAGATTTGGCTTGTGTCCTCTGACCCCCGAGGAGCGGTTAGAAATTGGGGAGCACTACAGATGGACGATACCCTCTCAGTTGTACCCGGGTGCACGACGACGATTTTGATTTTCAACCTGTGTGTCTTTGATGACTCTTAAGAACTCGAATTTTGGCCAAGAGAAACCTAGTTTTCCTTCCGAGAGTCAGAGGAGAGGCTGGGGAAAAGGGGGGCATGGGGAAAGAGGGCCGAGGAGCCTGCTTTGGGGGTCGGACGATGGAATCAAGAGTGGGACTTGGTTCTTTCTCAGGCGGTAGCTTCCTGTCCCCTCTTCCCTCATACCTCCCATCTCCACAAGCTGGTTCATCCTTTACTGGCGCAAAGGGAAAGGTTGGAGAGAAAAACAATTTCATTTCCCCCTGCTACTCTATCCTGTTCCCCACAGCCCCTTCCACCCCGTGACAATACAGGGGCTGGGTTCTGTAATTGGCAACAATTCGAACTTCTTGACTAGTAAATACAGGCAGAAGCCGAGAAGAACTCCCTCCCAGCGCCCGGCAGCCGGACTCCAGACAGACACAGCGGCAATTCATGAATTCGTGGGCTGCGTGACTTCGCCGCTCGCTGGCTCAGCTCCTAGTCTCACCCCTGCCTCTACCCCATCCGCCACCGACCTCGGTGGCTGCCCGGGGCTGGGGGATGCAGAGTGGGTTTCCACCTCCCCCAGCACTAGCGGGTCTCTCGGGACCCGGAGACGCGGGACGGGGCGCCCCGGACCGGGTTACGCGCCCTGGCGCAGCCAGACAGGCGGCATCACCCTGGGACAACTTGCAGCGGCGGCACGCACGCCATGGCAAAGTCCGGGGCAGCGAGCCGAAAAGCCGCGACTCTGCGCCGGGTTGCAGCCTCCCAGCCTCTTGCAGGCGTCCCCGGCTCCGCTCAGCTCGGAAAACCCGGCAGCCTACCCCCACCCCCAGCCCCAGGAGACCACCTCTCCGGTTCCCGATGCTCCCCAGACCAGCCAGCTCTCTGGGGTTCAGACCCGTGAGATTCCTGCCCGATCCCCATCCCCAGTCCCTTCCCAGGCCATGCAGGACAGGGACCCGGTAGCCGTGCCAGGGCAGCGGGCTCGGGTGCCGGAGAGCCCGGGCCGACCGGCAGACTGGCTCGCGCTTACCTATGCTGATGGTGTTGGGGAATCCTCCGTGAGAATGACCCAAAAGCCCCAGGACTAAAAAGAAGACCGCCCGGAGCACGCTTTGCCCCATTTTCTTCTGCCTGGCCATGCTACGCCTAGAACGAAGCTGACAAGAGCATGGGCGCAACTCGGGAGTCGTCAAAATAATAATAGAAAAAGAAAAAGAATTCGCCGGCTCTTTCACCCCCTCCCCTCAACTTGCTCTCGCTCACTCTTGCTTTCCACCCCACACTAGTCCTCCTCCTCCACCACCTCCTCTCTTCTCTCTCTCTCTCACGCTCCCCCTCTCGCTCCCAGGCTCTCTCACACCCCCTCCCCGCCCCCCACCTCACTTCTGTCTTCACACCAATCTGGAAGGCGGGTTCATTGGCTGCAAGCTGGGTTCGCCAAAGCGATCTCCCTCCCTATCACTAAGACAGACAGAGAGAGAGAGAGAAGAAAAACACAAAACAAAAATGAAAAAGGCAAAACACCAGAAAACAAACCAACAAATCTCCCAAAGAAACAAAAGAGAGAAAGAGAGAGAGAGAAATTAAAAGAAAATCTGAGACTTTTCTCCCCCAGAAGATGGTGGGTCTAAAGAGGGGAAAAAAGAAGGAAAGAGCGAAAAGGCTCAGCGGTGGCGAATTGGGCTCTTCCAATTGGGCCGGTAGGGGGATATTGATCAAAGTTGATCTGACGTGGAATTAAAGCCGCACACCGCTTAGCTCCACTGCAAACTGCAGCCGCGGACTGCAAAGCCTCGGTGCTGGCGTTTGTCAACATGGGAGATGGAATCGATAGAAATACACCAGTCCTCACGTGGGCTAGCCTTTCAAGCTGCAGCCAGCTTTTTAAAGAAAAGAAGAAAGAAAAGCTGTATTGTCTGTGCGTTTGTGCGTCTGGCTTAAAGCAGAGGGGTCTTGCGGGGGGCGGTGAGTGGTTACTCCGGAGTCTCTGTAGAGACTCGGAGAAGCAGTTCCCATCACAATGCGCCCGAAGATGCTGCGCATGCCTGGGCCATGCCGCTCAGTTTTTACAGCGGAGATCCGAGAAGGAGTGAAGAGCCCCCCAGTCACCCCCCCCACCCCCACAGCTCTGGGAGGCGAGTACCCCTCCGGACCCAGGCGCAGAGCCAGGCCTACGGGGGAGGAGGGAGACGGCGGTGCTGGGCAGCGTAGGGCTGACTGCTTGGGAGGACGTGGAAAAGTCTGTGCGTGGAGGTGGTAACTAAAAGGTTAATGAAAAGGACGCTCAGTCCCAACAGTGGAGGAGAGAGGTGTAGGAATGAGTTGGGATATGGTGGCTAGGAGAATTCCATGGACCAGAGGAGCCTGGTTGGCTACAGTCCATGGGTTCGCAAAGACTCAGACAGGACTGAGTGACTTAACACACACAGGGATTGGAAGTTAAGGTTGGAGGAAACTGCCCCTAACTGCCTTGCTCCCTCGGTCTTGCCTTTTTACATAGTATCCTAGGCCCCTGATGATGATCCCAGAGGCCATCAATTTCCCCCCACTCCTCTTGTCTAAGGAGAGGAAAGAACCTTGGAAGTAGGCAGTGCAGTCTGGATGTCTGTTGGGGGTGGTCCCCTCCGCAACATCCCTTGGACAAACAAACCTCTTAGGCTGTAGCTGCCTCTCCATAGCCCCGTTCTCCAGTGGTGAGAAAAAAGAAGCCTCCTTATCTCCAGAGTTTTTCACGCCTACCCCAGCTACTGGGGAAGGGCCAGATTTTGTCCCTCCCCACAACAGCTGTTCTTTTTTTTTTTCATATCCTCTTCTGGTGTACGTGGAAAATGAAACTTCCTGCCAGCCTGCAGCAAAGTGGTACACATGGGGCAGAGGATACTAAGGCAGGGCCCCAGGGCCCCAACTGGCACAATGATCACGCCAGAACTTTGGGTTTGATGTGACATATATTGGAGCCCAGAACAGAAAGTTTTCAAACCCTTGAGCAACCAGAAAAATAGTTCTAGGCTCTTCCCAAATGTCTACTCATTCTGATAATGTAGAATCTCTTCCTATCCCACCACCCATGGAAATCTATTGTCTCCATTTGGATGGTCCATGCAAAGAGTGAGGGAGAAACCTGGGAGTCCTAGAAGTCTAAATTTTCAGGTGGTTGGGATATTAGGACAAAAGGGTAGCAGAGGCTAGGTTGACTACCCCTTGACAAATGTGGAGTGAGGGACAGCATGGTTCAGGGACATGGACTTAGGAGACAGGTTCAGGTTCAAATCTATATTCCATTATATAGAGGCATTTTGTGACCTTGAGTGACTTTCTTAATCTGAACCCCAGTTCAGACTTTCACCTGCAAATGGAAATAGAAATATTTCTTTCCTGATAGAGTGGTTGTAGATTATATAAGATAGTGGATTAAGTGGATCTAATTCAGTGCCTGACTCAAATCAATAAATGTTAATTTCCAAACTCTCTTCCCTCTTTCTCATCTTCTGATAGTGCCATTTTCTCCCCCAAAGTACCTCATGCAATCAGCCTGCTCTTTCTCTACCATCCCCCAAACCTCAGACTCAGCTACCCAATTTTTGCCAGTGTTCCGCATCAGTCTTCCCGTTGTAGTTCCTCCAGAGCCCTAGGAGACAGGACAGAATCTGGTAGATGCATCTGTACTAAGGTTCTAATGGCAGGCAGTGGCAATTTAATATTAAAAAGGACACATTTAGAGAATCTTTACTCTGTGCCAGGCACTATATGTTCCTCCTTTTAGATAACATAGTTGCATTTTAATAGGAGCCTTTAATGCTTTGGCCAAAGAAATAACTCTGATGAAGAGTTTCAGGTTGATTTCAGGTGGATAGACAGCATATTTTGGACAGAGGCGGGGTCGGGGGCAGCTTTGAGCACACCTCACTTTACTCCTGAAGGCCTCCAGGTCCCCAGCCCTTCTTGGCTGACACAGAGCATCAGTGGATGAAGAGAACTGTGGCCATCTTTAGGCATTTGACTGGAAGAGTAATGGGGTGGGTCAGTAAGGAAAGATGAGAGAAAGAAAGGCATCTCATTGCCTCCGCACTTGAAAATTCTCCATTGAATTCATCTCTGTAAATGGCACCCATCCCTTCCATTTTCAGTCTCCCCTCTCCACTACCTTTTTTCCTCTCTTTCATCTGCTGCCACTCTTTCAACTTTTCACTGTCAGTGGCAGCTGTTGGCAGAATTGGACTTGTCCCATCTGAGCCAGCAGGGACACAGTGGTGCACTAGGCATATTGCTGTTGGTGGAAAAGCCTGCTTAATATGTGTGAATTCTTTTGCAATTGATTCCTATCCAAGAAAGCAGTGAGACCCTATTTGAACTTCATCTCTGGTTTTCCAATGAGGAGCTAGAGATTGCACTAGCAGCATCATAGCCACCAGAAGTTGCCAACAAAGCTCCCAAACCAGCTCTCCCTCTGTGGTTAAGAGGTATCTCTGCTGCACTCAGGATGACCTGCTAGTCTCAGGATCCAAGGCTGCACTTTGAAATGAGCTCTGTGATGCAGTTTAAGCAGCAAGAAAATAATTCATTGCAGTTCTTATTGAGAAGCTGTTCTGTATTCTTTCATGACATGGTTAGTCAGGTGCAGTCACAAGGGGGGACATAGGAAAGGCACAGGAAAACAAAGTTTATTATCCTCACAGGTCCTAGAGAAACTGTCAATATGCCATACAAGAGGACCACATCGTGGGGTACCCAAGGAATGGGCTGGTTCAACCAAGGAAGTGGGGAGATGAGGTAGAGACCAGAACGGAGGCCCAGGGGAAAGTACATTTATTGGGGTTCAGAATATACAAATATATATATATATACAAATATATATATATTCAGAATATATATGTATATATATATATATACAGCCAGTATGCTGCAGTCCATGGGGTCACAAAGAGTCGGGCATGACTGAGTGACCAGACAACAACAAATATATAAGCAAAAGGGCATTTCATTGGTACATTTTAAGGACATCAGGTGACAGTCAAGTACCACACTGTCACACCTGGTCACTTGGCAGGGGGCTCATGGCCTGATTTTGGGGATGTTGGGGCAGCAAATGAAACATGAAGTTCTAAAATTTATAATACAAAAGTGAAAATAGTGGAGAAGGAAGTGGCAACCCACTCCAGTATTCTTGCTTGGGAAATCCCAGGGACAGAGGAGTCTGCTAGGCTACTACAGTCCATGGGGTCCCAAAAGGGTCAGATACAACTTAGCGACTCAGCAACAACAAACAACAATGGCAGTTCTAGCCAATATGTGAGAACACAAAAGTTATAAGGAATTGGGGGCTGGGGCCGAAACAAAAGTCCTATTGTTTACAGATGTGGATGTCTATTTAGAAAAACCAAAATAAGCTGCAGGTGAATATTAAAAAAAAAAAAAAAAAGCAAAAGTGAAAATAAGTAGTACTTCCCTGTTGAGATTTCTGTTTCAGAATTGGGATGGGGCACTTGGGTAAGCAAAAAGAAATGTCAGCTACTGGAATTTGGAGATGGAGTCTATATCATACATTAAACCTCATACTTACTAACTGGATACTTTTCAAATAAGTAAAAATAATGACAAAAATCATTCTGATTCCTTAGAAGGAAATTGTTCTACTCTTTATAAAGTTAATGAAACCAAGATGCTATATCCCTTGCCTAATAGAAAGATAATTTTCTCACTGTTTGACTTGAAACGTTGATTTCTTCAACAAACGTTTGACCACCTGCTATATGACAGGCTCTGGGAATTTAAGGAAGCAAGACAGTTTCTGCTTTCAGTGAATTTCAAGTTCAGAGAGGAGCAGATGTATTCATTGGGAATGGCAATCTAACAGGATAAGTGCTGTGAAAACAGTAAGTACCAGCTACCCATGGCAGTATAGAGGAAGGTATTTAAATGTCTGAAACAAAGTATCGATATTTCCCTTGTCCTAGATTCAATGACATGCATCTAAAAAGAGAAGATAGAACAACATGATTTCTAAGGTTCTATGATTCTATGTTGTTCCTTGTTTAGCAGCTAAGTCATGTCCGACTCTGCGACACCCATGGACAGCAGCATGCCAGGCTTCCCTGTCCTTCACATCTCCCAGAGTTTGTTCAAACTCATGTCCATTGAGTTGGTGATGCTATCTAACCATCTCATCTTCTGTCACCCCCTTCTCCTCCTGCCCTCAATCTTTCCCAGCATCAGGGTCTTTTCCAATAAGTTGGCTCTTCACATCAGGTGGCCAAAGTATTGGAGCTTCAGTATCAGTCCTTCCAATGAATAGTCAGGACTGATTTCCTTTAGGATGGACTGGTTGGATCTCCTTGCAGTCCAAGGGACTCTCAAGAGTCTTCTCCAACACCACAGTTCAAAAGCATCAATTCTTCTGCACTCAGCTTTCTTTATAGTCCAATTCTCACATCCATACATGACTACTGGAAAAACCATAGCTTTGACTAGATGGACCTTTGTTGGCAAAGTAATGTCTCTGCTTTTTAATATGCTGTCTAGGTTTGTCATGGTTTTCCTTCCAAGGAACAAGGGTTTTTAATTTCATGGCTGCAGTCCCTGTCCACAATGATTTTGGAGCCCAAGAAAATAAAATCTGTCACTGTTTCCACTTTTTCCCCTTCTATTTGCCATGAAGTGATGGGACCAGATGCCATGATCTTAGTTTTTTGAATGTTGAGTTTTAAGCCAGCTTTTTCACTCTCCTCTTTCACCCTCATCAAGAAGCTCTTTAGTTCCTCTTTCACTTTCTGCCATTAGAGTGGTATCATCTGCATATCTGAGGTTGTTGATATTTCTCTGGCAATTTGATTCCAGCTTGGGATTTATCCAGTCCAGCATTTCACATGATGTACTCTGCATAGAAGTTAAATAAGCAGGGTGACAACATACAGCCTTGACGTACTCCTTTCCCAATTTTGAACCAGTCCATTGTTCCATGTCCGGTTCTAACTGTTGCTTCTTGACCTGCACACAGGTTTCTCAGGAGGCAGGTAAGGTGGTCTGGTATTCCCATCTCTTTAAGAATTTTCCACAATTTGTTGTGATCCACACAGTCAAAGGCTTTAGCATAGTCAATGAAACAGAAGTAGATGTTTTTCTGGAATTCCCTTGCTTTCTCTATGATCCAATGGATGTTGGCAATTTGATCTCTGGTTCCTCTGCCTTTTCTAAATCCAGCTTGTACATCTGAAAGTTCTTGGTTCATGTACTGCTGAAGCCTAGCTTGAAGGATTTTGAGCATTACCTTGCTAGCATGTGAAATGAGTGCAATTGTGCGGTAGTTTGAACATTCTTTGGCATTGCCCTTCTTTGGATTGGAATGAAAACTGACATTTTCCAGTCCTGTGGCCACTGCTGAGTTTCCAAATTTGCTGACATATTGAGTGTAGCACTTTAATAGCATCATCTTTTAGGATTTGAAATAGCTCAGGTGGAATTCCATCACCTCCACTAGCTTTGTTCATAGTGATGCTTCTTAAAGCCCACTTGACTTCACATTCCAGGAATGTCTGGCTCTAGGTGAGTGATCACACCATCGTGGTTATCTGGGTCATTAAGACCTTTTTGTATAGTTCTTCTGTGTATTCTTGCCACCTCTTCTTAATCTCTTTTGCTTCTGTTAGGTCCTTACCATTTCTGTCCTTTATTGT
Organism: Odocoileus virginianus; assembly: GCF_023699985.2. Taxonomy (NCBI): domain Eukaryota; kingdom Metazoa; phylum Chordata; class Mammalia; order Artiodactyla; family Cervidae; genus Odocoileus; species Odocoileus virginianus. The sequence continues at coordinate 1,891,468 of NW_027224329.1, read as the reverse complement.
GCCCATCCTTGCATGAAATGTTCCCTTGATATCTCCAATTTTCTTGAAGAGATCTCAGTCTCCCATTTTATTGTTTTCCTCTATTTCTTTGCATTGTTCACTTAAGAAGTCTTTCTTATCTCTCCTTGCTATTCTCTGGAACTCTGCATTCAGTTGGGTATATCTTTCCCTTTCTCCTTTGCCTTTTGCTTCTCTTCTTTTCTCAGCTATTTGTAAAGCCTCCTCAGGCAACCACTTTGCCTTCTTGCATTTCTTTTTCTTTGGGATGGTTTTGGTCACTGCCTCCTGTACAATGTTACAAACCTCCATCCATAGTTCTTCAGGCACTCTACCAGATCTAATCCCTTGAATCTATTTGTCACCTCCACTGTATAATCATAAGGGATTTGATTTAGGTCATACCCTGAATGGTCTAGTGGTTTTCCCTGCTTTCTTCAATTTCAGCCTGAATCTTGCAATAAGGAGTTCATGATCTGACCACAGTCAGCTTCCGGTCTTGTTTTTGCTGACTGTATAGAGCTTCTTCATCTTCAGCTGCAAAGAATATAATCAATCTGACTTTTGTACTGATCATCTGGTGATGTTCATGTGTAGAGTTGTCTCTTGTGTTGCTGGAAGAGGGTGTTTATATGACCAGTGCATTCTCTTGGCAAAACTCTGTTAGCCTTTGCCCTGCTTCATTTTGTACTCCAAGGCCAAACTTGCCTGTTACTCCAGGTATCTCTTGACTTCCTACTTTTGCATTCCAATCCCCTGTGATGAAAAGGACATCTTTTTTTGGTGTTAGTTCTAGAAGGTCTTGTAGGTCTTCATAGAACCAGTCAGCTTCAGCTTCTTCAGCATTAGTGGTTGGGGCATAGACTTGGATTACTGTGATGTTGAATGGTTTGTCTTAGGAAAAAAGCCAGATCATTCTGTCATTTTTGTGATTGCACCCAAATGCTGCATTTCATGAGCATTGTCTCACATAACTGGAAGGGACATAGGTAGGGCTGGCTGGAATTTTGTTTTGTTGTTCAATTTTTGGCTGCAGTGGCTCTTCATTGCCTTGCACAGGCCTTCTCTAGTTGTGGTGAGTGGGGGTTACTCTTCAGTCTGATACATGGGCTTCTTACTGCAATGGCTCCTCTTGTTGAGGGGCAAAGGGTCTAAGGTGCAAGGGTTTCAGTAGTTGTGGAATACAGGCTCAATAGTTGTGGCACACAGGCTTAATTGCTCCATGGCATGTGGAATCTCTCCAGACCAGGGATCAAACCTCTGTCCCCTGCATTGGCAGGCAGATTCCCATCCACTGTGTCACCAGGGTTGAGGTTTGATTGGACTCAGTAGGTCAAAATTTTTATCAAAGACCTGATTTCTTTTCCTCTCTCCTTTCTGCTTCCCGCATGATGACAAAAATGTTTCTAGTATTTCTTGTCTTCATATCTGCATCACAGCTTTTTATATCCTTGGTTCAAAATGAGTCACATGACCATTCATGATCTAATCCTGTGACCTAGCAATGTCATTCTTAGCCCATGTAAACCAGTCATCATGGCATGGTGGGTTATGTCCCATCCATAATGCTGAGATTAGGGAATAGAGTCATTCCTCCCCACCCCTCACCATACCACATGATTGACACACAGTAGGAGGAGGGAAAGATGGAGGTTGGAAAACAACCACAATAATCCCTAAATTCTCTATTTTCCAAAGTCCTCTGAGACTTGTGAGTGGTAATTATTTTACTTGAAATGTCTTCACGGTCCTGATGACTTGCTGAAATGGTCTTGTCTTTGGTCCATTAGACATAGACTGCTCAATGGTGAGATCCTTCTGTTATTTTGATAGTTCTGTCCCCTAAATTCAGTTCATGATGCATCTGCCTGCTATTTAATTCTTCTCTTAAGAGAATCATGTTATATTGAGTGTCCAGGGTAAGAAACTGTTATAGAAATAATTTCTTTGCCTAAGGGTAGAGGCAAATAGGCTTCCAGGTCTTTTCAGATAGTGACCTACTGACTCGTCTCTGTGTCCTTCTCAGGGTAAGCAGTGGTTTAGGGTGATACTTCACAGACTGTGAAACTGAAGAATCAGAGAGGTTTAGTGAACAGCCCAAGGTCACACAGCCAAGTGTTGGGGAATGGAGTTTCTTAGCCCTCTAGGGCTTTATCCACCAGACCAGAGTCTCCTTCATGCTGTGAGAGAATTGAATCATAACGAATATATTCCACTGGGATGGGTACATCTTAGCAAGTAATTACCCCCTGGTGGGTTCTGAATGGGCTTGAAAACTGCAGATGGAAATCACTTGGCTTCAGGACTCCAGCTTCTCACAAAGTCACACTCTTATAACCGGCAACATCTCTCTGATGGGAAGTGTAAATTTATTGAGAATTATTCCAGGTTACCTCCAAAAGATGATATTGTTGACATTTTTATTAATGTACACTTTTTTTTTACCCTCTGGGAAGGTTAGAAACCATCACTGTGAAATAGCCTAGCCAAGTTCGGTGGAAATAACCCCCAACCTAAAGCTGATTTTGCATCCCAGTCGTAGTTGGGAAAGAGTTGCATATTTGAGATTTTTTATTGAGAAATTCTGGGTGCCAATTGGTTGAGGAGTTATGCTTTTATACTCAGCTGGAAAAGTTTTCATCTTTTGGAATACTTATGAAAATAAGACCACCAGACCACCTTACCTGCTTCCTGAGAAATCTGTATGTAGGTCAAGAAGCAACAGTTAGAACCAGACATGGAACAATGGACTGGTTCCAAATTGGGAAAGGAGTATGTCAAGGTTGTATATTGTCACCCTGCTTATTTAACTTATATGCAGAGTACATCATGAGAAATGCCAGGCTGAATGAAGCACAAGCTGAAATCAAGATTGCCGGGAGAAATATCAATAACCTCAGATATGCAAAGATGATACCACCCTTATGGCAGAAAATGAAGAGGAACTAAAGAGCCTCTTGATGAAAGTGAAAGAGGAGAGTGAAAAAGCTGGCTTAAAACTCAACATTCAAAAAACTAAGATCATGACATCCAGTCCCATCACTTCATGGCAAATAGATGGGGAAACAATGGAAACAGTGGCTGACTTTATTTTGGGGGGCTCCAAAATCACTGCAGATGGTGACTGCAGCCATGAAATTAAAAGACACTTGCTCCTTGGAAGAAAAGCTATGACCAACCTAGACAGCATATTAAAAAGCAGAGACATTACTTTGCCAATGAAGGTCCATCTAGTCAAAGCTATGGCTTTTCCAGTAGTCATGTATGGATGTGAGAGTTGGACCATAAAGAAAGCTGAGCACTGAAGAATTGATGCTTTTGAACTGTGGTGTTGGAGAAGACTCTTGAGAGTCCCTTGGACTGCAAGGAGATCAAACCAGTCAGTCCTAAAGGAAATCAACCCTGAATATTCATTGGAAGGACTGATGCTGAAGCTGAAGTTCCAATATTTTGGCCACCTGATGCAAAGAACTGACTCATTGGAAAAGACCCTAATGCTGGGAAAGATTGAAGGCGAGAGGAGAAGGTGATGACAGAGGATGAGATGGTTGGATGGCATCACTGGACATGAGTTTGAGCAAGCTCTGGGAGTTGGTGATAGAGAAGCCTGGCATGCTGCAGTCCATGGAGTTGCAAAGAGTTGGACAGGATTGAGTGACTGAATTGAATTGACTGATGAAAATTAGAAAGTGACTCCAGATTCTGAAACTCACAGAATTGTGTCAGGAACTGAGTCATCATTACACCATATCATATGAAGGCAAAGCAGCTTTTTTCCCCTCATTTTTAAGATGTGTGGAAGTAGTGGTGATGAGGTTGGAATGGGTAAAGCTCATGTGTTAGATTGAATGAGGGCTCCAATTAATCCCTCCTTTCTGCATCCCTACCTTTCTCAAGGCCCCACTGTGGGTAATTTTTTCTCTGCCCCTTGACTTTGGATTTGGCCATACTATGTGCATGTGAGTAGGAGTGACCCTTTTCAGGTTGTGTCTTAAGAAAGCACATGCAGTTTTGCTTGCCGTCTTCACCTCTGACAGTGCCATGAGAAATACATGTACCAGCTAGTATGCAGTCTAAGAAGGATGAAAGACATGGGGAGCAGAACTGCCCCAGTTGACTTACAGACCTGTAATAAGGAACAGAACCATCTCAGCTACTACAGTCTGCAGCAGAGCTGCCCAGTTGAGCTCAGACTAGATCAGTTGAACCACAGACAATGTACAGATGAGTGAGAAATGATAAATGCTTGTTCTTTTGAGCCACTAAGATTTTGGAGCATATATAGCAAGTATCTGGCAGTGATGTGTTTCTATGAGTGATCTAAATCTAGGGTGCATGCATTCTGTTTGCCCAGGACAGTTCAGTTTATGCCCATTGTCATAGCCTCAGTTCCCCTTTCACTCTCAAAAGCATCCCAGCTTGGGTGATAAACTCTCTCGTCCATCTAGCTGAGGTAGTGTGTGGCTTATGGGGTTGCTCTAAGGGCCAGAGAAAGACTTGCTATCTGCTTGTTTGCTACTTCTGCTCTTTTTTCATTTTTTCTTTCTTTTTGCACATGATACAGCTTGTGGGATTTTAGTTCCCCAACCAAAGATTGAACTCAGGCGCCTGGCAGTGGAAGCACAGAGTCCGAACCAGTGGGCTACCAAGGAAGTCCCTACTTCTGCTTCTTAATTCCTGTTTCCTATCTGTCAGCTGGGCTTCCCTGGTGGTGCTAGTGGTAAAGAACCTGCCTGCAAGTGCAGGAGATGTGGGTGCCATCCCTGGGCTGGGAAGATTCCCCTGGGGGACGAATGGCTATGCTCTCCAGTATTCTTGCCTGGAGAATCCCATGGACAGAAGAGTCTGGCGGGTTACTGTCCATGGGGTCAAAAAGAGTCAAGAGTCAACCAAACAGCAACAACAATCTGGCAACTGGGGCTTTAACTCTAGCCATCTTGAAGAATCAGGTCTTTTTACCACTCTTTTGGATACAGGACATTCTGGGTTTCCTGATTTAAAAATGAATTCAGAGTAGTTAGAGGAATGAAAAGATAACTGAAAACAGTTGAATTCTAGGATACGTGATAGTAGCTAATTTTTAAAAAGGAATTTCTAAAATTTAGAAATGTCCTAAATTTTAATCTGTTTTAATCTGTGTGCTGTGAGCAGATTCTGTTGAATCTTTATGACGTCATTTCCATGAACATCACAATATTTTGAGGGAAAAGAAAAGTGTATGAACCACTCCACATTTTTTCTGGGTGATGACCCACACAACCAAAATTAGTGCTTTTCTCCTTTGAACATAAGTATCTCCAAGTTTAAGAAAATCCAGTTTATGTGGAAATACAAATTTGAAGAGAGTTTTGTAGTTTGCTAAAGGATTCACCGAGAGTTTCCTTTAAACAGTGAATTGTTCTTGTTCAGTGATTATCAGCTGGATATGGTTTTGCCCTCCTGGGGACAAGTGGCAGTGTCTGGAGACTTTTTTGATTGTCACACCTGATGGAAGGGTGGTGGTTACTATGGCACTTAGTGGGTAGAGGCCAAGGTTGCTGCTGCTGCTGCTAAGTCGCTTCAGTTGCTGCTAAACCTCCTTTAATGCACAAGACAGCCCTTGACAACAAAAGACTATCCAGTTGCAGAGGTAAACAGTGCTACTGTTGAGAAACCCTACTATGTTTTAACAAAACAAGATAGGAGTTTTAAGAAAGAAACAAAAGGTTTACACATGCCTTTTAAGAAATGTGAATATTGGACCAGGTGTCTAAAAACCTGGATTCTAATTGCAGCTCTGCCCAAAGTAGACTTTCTGAGTTTCAGTGTTTTGGTATGTGAGTTGGGAATTCATTTTGTCTACCTCTCCATGTAAGATAATAAAGAGTGTAAGGGAGGGAGGGCGGGCTAGAGGGAAGGAGAGAGAGAGGTGTCTACTCAGTATTGTGGCATTCAGGTTGGCAAAGTTGAGTAGAGCAAGTTATAGAAATAAAGAAATGTAAACTCTGTGAGAGTATTTCTAACTGCTTTTACATTTTTTTTTAGACATTCTATAGCAATAGGTCACTTGTGAAGAAACTGAAGCAGGGCAGAATGTTTGTCCTTTCCCTAAATCTGACACAGAATCCAAGGTTTTGTGACTTCCTGTGCTGCCCCATTTGCCTCAGTTCCCTGCAAGGTACCTACAGTGCTTGTTATTAGTTGTCAGTGGTTCAGGGAATATTGCTGTTATTATTATTGCTCTTTTGTTTAAGTTTAGAGAAATGTTAAAGGAGAGGAAGAAGCAGTTACAAAAATATCTTTCTAGTGATCTTCAGGGTTCAGAGTTGGGCAGAAAGCTAGCTTCCAGTGAGCCACCATCTCTTGGTTTGACTCAAGGATGGGGAGTGAGGTGGATCCTGCTAAGCAGCAGCAGGAAGGAGGGAAATGAAGGAGAAAGGCCACCCATTGTTTAATTTAGAAACTCTTCAGGGAAGAGAAGACTGGCTGGATAACTCGTGGGGCCCAAGGCGAAATGAAAATGCCGGGCCCTTGTTCAAGCATTATCGGGAATTTCACGACAGAGACAGCAGAGTGTTAGAGCAAGCACGGCTGGCAAGACCCCTGGGCACCGGCACTTCTCAGGCTGATGAAGCCTTCCTCAGAGGGCAGTGCCTGTTCTGCAGGAGAATGGGCAGTATGGAGAGCCTTGCTCCTCAGTTCCCTGGGCTCTTGATTCTGGGTCTCAGGGAGGAAGCTTGATCACTAAAGGCCCTCCAGGTCCAAAGGAAATGAAGGGCTTCCTCAAGGGAGCCCACAGTCTGTTCCTCAGCTACTTCTCCTGGCCTCCCTCAGTGCAGAGTCCCAATCCCAAGAGAAGTTCCCTGTTACCAAGGAAGTGAAAAATCACTTAAATTCACTGTATCTTGGCAGGAGGCCAGTCAAATAGTGGTCTTACAATCTTACCTACCTGGCTATCTAAACTCAAATTGAGTTCCCTAGGGGAAGATCATTCTATATCCAGAGGCACCACACTGGGAAAGTCCTTGTCAGGCAATGGTTTAAATTCAAATAAAACAAAGTAAAACCAAAGAAATATCACCCTCCCTTTAAAGTTCTGGTTAAGACTTTAGAACATTGTTATATTTTGCGAATAAAGGGAAAACAGTAACTCCTTCCCAATTCTGAATTGCCTTTACTCAAATTTTTGGTATATGCAGATTAATTTGGTATTTTATCCTTATGGTGATGATGATGTTGATGACAATAAAGAAGATAATGATCATAAGGATAGCAACAATGATGATAGCAAACATATATCTTACCACATGCCAGGTACTCTGCTAAATGATTTAAATGTATTGTCTTAGGGAATCCTGAGAGCAACTCTTTGAGATAAGTACTATTATTATTCCCATATTTAATGCAAACCAAAATTAGAGACATTTCATACAAACTTTAAAGGGAAGAGACCCTGAGAAGCATCTGTCTAGCAAAAGATGGTAAATGGAAAATAATTGCACAGTTCTCATTCTGAACAAGTGAGAATGTGAAAATTGTTATTGCTTTCCCCTTTTATTTAGGATGTTTCCTTTATTGTGTATTTTGTGAACACAAAGTTTATTTTTAAATGCTTTTCATAATGCTTAGTACCCAGAAGCTTCTCAATAAAGGTGTGCTGAATGAATTAATAAATGAGAGCTTTTGTGGGCTTACTCAAGATCTCAGCCTTCTTAAGAAGTTTAATGAAAATGTCCTGAGCTCTTTAATTATGAATTCTGCCACAAGAGTTTTGAGAAACAAAACTTTGTGGTTGGAGAAGTATGTTTACTTGCTCAGTCATGTCCAACTCTTTGCACCTCCGTGGACTATAGCCTGCCAGGCTCCTCTATCCATGGGATTTCTCTGAGCAAGAATACTTGAGTGGGTTGCCAGTTCCTTCTCCAGGGATCTTCATTACCTTCATTTCAGGTAAATCATACCTATAATATCAGCCTGCCCTTCTTATATGGTTATAAACTAAGACATCATTACCACCACCTTGTGGTTGCTTCCAATAATTGCAGACAAATTGTTAAGTCACTAAGTCATGTCTGACTCTTTGTGACCCTTGGACTGTAACTCTCCAGGCTTCTCTGTCCATGGGATTTCCCAGGCAAGAATACTGGAGTGGATTCCCACGCCCTCCTCCAGGTGATCTTCCCGACTCAGGTATTGAAACTGCATCTCCTGCATTGGAGGGCAGGTTGTTCACCACTGAGCCACCAGGGAAGCTCTGAAGACAAATTACCCAAGCAAAAAATCAGAGTTGTCTTGAATATTGAGCCTTACACTTTTTGGTATATTACTTGACTTTTTTATTGTTAGATTTATGGGTGATAAATTAAAACAATAAACTTATATGTCTTTTATTGTAGAATACTTCAAATTCTTTTTGGAATTAGAACAGTGTGATTAATAAGTACCTGAGAGAATGGAATGCTTACATTTCCAAACGAACTGATTTTTGAAAATTATAAACATTTTACTGTCCTTCTAACCAGAGTGAAAGTTTAGGAAACCAACTTCCTTTATATCTTTGCTGTTTTTGTTCAGTCTCTCAATCATGTCCGACTCTTTGCGACCCCATGGACTGCAGCACACCAGGCTTCCCTGTCCTTCACCATCTCCCAGAATTTGCTCAAACTCATGTTCATTGAGTCGGTGATGCCATCCAACCATCTCATCCTCTGTCACCCCCTTCTCCTCCTGCCTTCAATCTTTCCCAGCATCAGAGTCTTTTCCAATGAGTCAGCTCTTTGCATCAGGTGGCCAAAGTATTGGAGCTTCAGCTTCAGCATCAGTCCTTCCAAAGAATATTCAGGGTTGATTTCCTTTAGGATTGACTGGTTTGATCTCTTTGCAGTCCAAGGGACTCTCAAGAGTCTTCTCCAGTACCACAATTCAAAAGGCATCAATTCTTCAGTGCTCAGCCTTCTTTATGGTCCAACTCTCACATCCATACATGACTACTGGAAAAACCATAGCTTTGACTATGTTTTTTCATATTAGGATACACTGAAACTCTACATTTTAACTCTAGATATTTTACTGATTTCATTTGTTTAGGATTATGAGGTCTATGAGCACAAGGATTTTTTTTTTTTGGTCTATTTTATTTATTGCTGTAATCCCAGTACACAGAATAATGCCTGGAATGTAACTGATGCTAAATAATGTTTGTCAAGGGGCTTCTCAGGTGGTGGTGCTAGTGGTAAAGAACCCTCCTGCCAATGCAAGAGATGTAAGAGATGCAGGTTTGATCCCTGTTGGGAAGATCCTCGATCCCTGGGTCAGTAAGATCCCCTGGAGGAGGGCATGGCAACCCACTCCAGTATTCTTGCCTGGAGAATCCCATAGACAGAGGAGCCTGGCAGGCTACAGTCCATAGGGTCTCACAGAGTCAGACACAACTGAAGTGACTTAGTGCAGCATACAGTATTTGTAAAAGGAATGAATGAATGTGTGAATTAACTAAAAGCAAAATCCAATGGTCCTCTGTTTAATGTTATGATTGACTCAGGTGGAATACAAGGGAGAAATCTATTGGATTTCCGGGATGGACTTTTTAAGAGCAGGCCAAATGCCCTTTTGTCTGGGTGGTTAGATTTGGCAAACTCTTATAGAATGGTGGACATATGTTTTGTTTAGGACAAGGCTTCCTAAGGTGCAGGGCTTAGTGGAGAAGAGCAAAGGGTGGATCTGGTGGGAGAAAAGGAGAATAACCTTTCTCTTCTTGCCTCCACAGGGTCAAAATTTACGTATCCTTGCTTTCTCAGGGTCAAAACTTAACTGTCTTTCAAATTTTTTTCAGAATTCTGTTAGATAAGTCGTTGGTACATTCCACAAAGTACTTGGTGGAAAGCAATCCTTGTGTTACCGTTAAGGAACAGATGACAGTTGAGAAGAATTGAAGGTCTGAGTCAGTATAACATTTCCTGTTTCTTAAGAACGGGAAAATTGGCTGACTATGTCTGTAGCTGGCCACAGAGTGATAAGAGGCTGGGTGGTAAATGCCGACAAAGTGGAAATGGACATCAGCAATTTGCTGCTATTCCTTACAATATGGACAAATCTTGCTTTCTGCCGTGGGCATGCACGTACATTTTTTGTGGAAAATGAATTTAGGTAAATTGAATCCTATTTTAAATCCAGGACAGGTGCTTGCCACTTAAAGGAACCCAGAAGCAAATCATTTGTTCAAGTGAAAAAAAAAAGGGGCTATTTTGTCATTTTTGTGATTTCCTACATGTACTAAAAAAACCCACAGTCCTCTATAATTTAGAGGGCAGACTCCTTTGGATAAAAATACATACTTTGGGCTGTTTATTTTTCAAAGCTCTGTTGCCAAAGCTTAAAGCAGGAAATAGTTGGCTTTCTCAAAACCCCAGTATTCCAATCTGATACCTTTTCATAGTATACTTCTAAAGCAGGGTCAAAAATTTGCCAGATTATCTGAGACCAAGTCAAACATATATATATATATATATATATATATATATGTGTGTGTGTGTGTGTGTGTGTGTGTGTGTGTGTGTGTGTGTAGAGAGAGAGAGCAAAGGGCAGGGAACATTTAGCTGCTTCAATGCTATATAAACTCCGTCACTTTTCAGTCTGCATTGTAGACAAAGACTTGGGGAAGAGTTTTGCTTTGCTTTTCAAAATTTCCCTCTGCAGCTTAGCTAAAGGAGATTTGTTAGAGGATGGAGGGAGTAGTGTTTATATGTCCTGGAAAATAGTTATTTGTGGAATGGCGATCAATCAAGTGCCCTGGCAGGGTTAACTTTGTAGTCTGAGATGGGGTGAGGTATTTGTACCAGTCAGTTCAGTCACTCAGTCGTGTCCAACTCTTTGCGACCCTGTGGACTGCAGCACACCAGGCCTCCCTGTCCATCACCAACTCCCGGAGCTTGCTCAAACTCATGTCCATCGAGTCAGTGATGCTATTCAACCATCTCATCTTCTGTTGTCCCCTTCTCCTTCTGCCCTCAATCTTTTCCAGCATCAGGGTCTTTTCAAATGAGTCAGTTCTTTGCATCAGGTGGCCAAAGTATTGGAGCTTCAGCTTCAGCATCAGTCCTTCCAATGAATATTCAGGACTGATTTCCTTTATGATTGACTGGTTTGATCTCCTTGCAGTCCAAGGGACTCTCAAGAGTCTTCTCCAGCATCACAGTTTGAAAGCATCATTCTTTGGCACTCAGCTTTCTTTATAGTCCAACTCTCACATCCATACATGACTACTAGAAAAACCATAGCTTTGACTAGACGGACCTTTGTTGGCAAAGTAATGTCTCTGCTTTTTAATATGCTGTCTAAGTTGGTCATAACTTTCCTTCTGAGGAGTAAGCGTCTTTTAATTTCATGGCTGTAGTCACCATCTGCAGTGATTTTGGAGCCCCCCAAAATAAAGTCAGCCACTGTTTCCACTGTTTCCCCATCTATTTGCCATGAAGCAATGGGACTGGATGCCATGATCTTAGTTTTCTGAATGTTGAGCTTTAAGCTGACTTTTTCACTCTCCTCTTTCACTTTCATCAAGAGGCTCTTTAGTTCTTCTTTGCTTTCTGCCATAAGAGTGGTGTCATTTGCATATCTGAGGTTATTGATATTTCTCCCAGCAATCTTGATTCTAGCTTGCGCTTCATCCAGCCCAGCGTTTCTCATAGTAATGCGCATAGTGGATTACTAATCTTCCATCAGAACCTTCGGGAGTGGTTCAAGCATGTATAGAGCTCTCTAAGTTCAAAATCCTCCATCCACGACGAGTATTAGGGTTATATGACTTCCTTGGGTCTCACTGTCCTCATCAGGACAACGAGGGGATGATAATAGCACCCCATACCCCACAAGGCTATTGTGAGGATTGAATGAGATAATTAAAGTGCATACAATGATGCCTGGAATGTAACAAATGCTCAGTAGTATTAGCTCTTATTGTTATTAGCTCCAAGCCCATCAGCATATTTTAGCACAGTTTCCTCTAAGCTTCTTTTGGTTCTTTTGGGGGGCTCTGAGAGAGTCCATTTTGCTAAGTTAGAGAAACCAGGCGAGGTTTGTACATTTGTAGAATCTTTCAGCATTTGAATTTTGTTTCACCCTGGCAAGAAATGGCTTCCTGCTTTGAAAACAAAGGAAAAAAAATGTATTTTTAAAGTGAAGAAACACCTCTTTAAAAACACTCAGAAGACTTATTAGACAGAAAATAGCTTTTACAGAGCAGCATTGTGGTGATTGAGGGGAAAACATTGTCAAGCGTATGAATCAGATTGCTTTTAATGGAGAAGCAGAGTCGAGCATGGCAGAGAAGGCTGGGGCGGTGGAAGGGGTGAGGGGAGGGCGGGGGGTGCAAAAGGTTTGCCATGGAGATTGGATTGTGCCAGTCCAGAAACCACTTGCCAAATGAAAACTGCAGTCACTCTCACCCACTGCCGCTGTGCGCTAATGAATGCATTTTTGATTAGCTTTGCTGATTACCTGCTCTCTATGCACACAGCAGAAGACAGAATAGCCAAGTTTGGGGCTGTTGGTGAAGAGTTTAGAGGCAAGGGGGGCCGCGGGAGGGCTTTGATTATCTTTTTTATTTTTCTCTCCTCACCTGCTCCTCAGTATACATTGAGATAATGCTGACTTTTCCGGGGAGCAGCAAGAGTGCAGAAACTTGGATTTTTTTTTCACACATCGGTGCTGCTGCAGAGTAATAAAACTAGTGCCAGAGGGGCAAGGAGCCACACACAAGCCCCCATCCGCTCTCCTCTGATTTCTCTATAGCGTTTAACTCATCGCCTCAACCACAGGAGACGAATGTCTTTGCATATATTGAAAAAGAAATTATGTCTTTGATTTCCTAGATACATTACAAGTATTTACCAAGAGATGAGAATTAGGTGGGGAAATAGATTTTAGGCTCAGAAGGCAATGTCTCTGAAGATTTAGTGCAATTTGAATGAGAACACGAACTTTGGGAAGGAAAAACACAAGTTATCAATTTTGGAACAATTTCCTCTCTGGTGCTGTGAGATGAGAACTGAAATCCAATGTTGATAATCAAATGATTCTTTTCTTCCACATCAGATGGAGCAGAATTTTTCATATTGTATTTTCTCTGTGCATGCCTATTAATTTTTGTTGGGGTTTGGAAGTTGTTATAATTGCTGTTCTGGACTTGACATTGCATAAGTACTGATCTGTTTCTAACAAGTGGAAGGCTGAAGCGAATGGCCAGACTCATCTATGAATGTCAGCCTGGCCTAGGTCTGAGTGATCCTGTCTGGAGCAAGTATTATTTCTTTTATGGGTGGAAGCCTTGGCCACTGTTTAGATACAGAGAGCAGATCCACCCCCGTGTTAGGCCGTGAAGGAGTGCTTTCTCTGACTTGAGGGGTTTTGAGTGCCTCTTTAACCCTTTAACCGAAAGTTGGGTCTGGCTGCTCACCCCTCAAAAGCCAATAAAGAGGCAAGGCTGGTGGTAAGGAAAGTTTGCTTTGTTTAGGATGCGAGCAACCCTCTAGGGGAGTGGGGGGGGGGGGATGCCTGTCCAAAGGATGATTTCCACCCCTCTTCCCAAGAGCTTTTATAGATGGAGGGAGGGAGGGGGCTACATGCAGAAACAGCACAGTCAGCTCTGACAGTCATCTTCAAATTGGTCATTGGTGGTCTGACCAGCATCATCTTGGTTGTTTTAGGTACAGTTAATCTTCAGTTCCAGGGTCATTTTGTTCCCATTTCTTTGAGGCCAGTTCTTGGAATTGTGGCAGCTTATGTCATGGCTACAGTCTGGTTTGGTCATCATGTAGTTAACTTCTTTCTACCTGGTGGGTGTTTCAGTATCTGCAAGATAGCTCACAAGATATGCCTCAGAATATTATCTCTAGCTCTTGAGAAGGAACTAAAGGTCCTTGACTTTGCTTAGTGACTAAACTATTATTATTTGGTCTCCTTTGTCTATTTGCTTTTGCATTTTCTCACTTCTCTGGTTAAACTTATTCTTTGGCTAAAGTTTTTTTTTTTTTTTTCCCCCACAGACAAAAGTCAGGTGGAAGACATGGGGTGGGGTGGACAAGGACCACAGGGTCCTGCTTCATTTTACTTCCACTTCACCTTTGTATCTTTACCACTGGACTTATGCTTTCTGAAACTCCCATCTCCACCCTCTCCTTTAGGGAGCTCTCTGTGCCAATGGCAGGGCTTTTTGCATTTGGTACGTACTTCCCAACAATTCTACATCATGGTACACCGACAGCTCCTTGGAACTGAAATCGACAAGTTAGGGGACTCTGGCCGTGTCAGACTTTGAGAGCTGAAAGCAATTAGTAACTCAGCACACCGGTAATCTATCTCTTGGTACCGTCAGCAGTTTTGCAGAGGGGCAACCATATCATTTACTGCTAAACCTAGGATGCTTTCGAGAGTGGAAGGGGACACTAGTAATAATTAAACCAGGACATCAGGCAACCTGTATAATCTAGGAAACACTGGTCAATCACACCTTAACCCAGGCTAGTTTTCCACTCTAGCCCTACTGATTGATATCAGACCTCTGAAATGTGTATTTTTCTAGTTTGTTTCCTCCATTAGTCCTTTTCCTTATCTGCCTTTCTGTTTATACAGCTGCTGTCACCTACTATCATTCTGTTTTTCTTCAGGCTTCATTTTTACAGATGAAGAGACAGATAAGAGGCCAAATGAGGCATTTTTTCCCTTTAGGTTTCTATCAGAAGTGAGCCATCCGGTAATACCATGAACCTTTGGGATCCTGGGGCAAATTGTGTCTTCAAGTCTTCACTAGCTTTTTCCTGATGTTTTCCACGTCTCCTTCAACATCTCTCTTTCTCTAGTTTCCCATTTCCCATGTTCTCTCTCATGTGCAGAATTTTCTTTCTTTCCTCACATCCACTAAAGCTTAAGTATTCTCCATAGCATTCCATTCCCTCAGGACTTTGCCCTCTGTTCAAAAACGAATGCTGAAAAATTAACTTATTAGCCTCTCTAAGTAGTATATTCAGAGAAGGCGATGGCACCCCACTCCAGTACTCTAGCCTGGAAAATCCCATGGAACGGAGGAGCCTGGTGGGCTGCTGTCCGTGGGGTCGCTAAGAGTCAGACACGACTGAGCGACTTCACTTTCACTTTTCACTTTCACGCATTGGAGAAGGAAATGGCAACCCACTCTAGTGTTCTTGCCTGGAGAATCCCAGGGATGGGGGAGCCTGGTGGGCTGCCATCTATGGGGTCACACAGAGTCAGACACGACTGAAGCGACTTAGCAGCAGCAGCAGCAATAGCAGGTAGTATATTCATATTTAATTAGGGGACTTCTGGAGACTGTTTTAGTCCAGTGAAGCAGTATTAATGGTGGGAATTCAAGAACCTTACCAAATGATTCTTTTTGGTTAGAAGATACAGTCTCTCAATATGACTTCATACCACATAGGCCTGTCTTGGACAGGGCTTTCGGAGTTGAATAAGCTTTAATACCTCTCTGCCATCATCTAAATGACATGCTCCATGGGATTGTGCTAATAATCTTAGATTTACTTGAATTTGTGAAAAGGCAATATAAATGCTTTTCATAACAAAATTGATAAAAGACTAAAGAAATACAACAATCCAAGTTATGTGCCCGCCTGGTCTGTTTTAGGCAGGAACATAAACTCACTTTAGTGTGGCAGAGATTTGGGAGTGATTATTTTTTCTCTTTTGTTTTCTTGGGAGGATGAGACGTAGATTGAAAGAAGGATGGACAAGAGCTCTTAGAACTAAAGTTTTCAGCTCTCCAGTTTAGTATCTTCCCTATCTGCATCCCTTTGAAAATAAAATTAAAACCATCACACATTAGGATTCTTTGAGAAATCATTTTCAAAAGACAATTATAATTTATTTCTTAGTGCTTGTATATACCCTCTACCCTACAAAGCATCATCTAAACCAATTAGTTGATTCTCTCCATGGATGTGAGATTTGGTTATTCATTTAACAAGTAATTCTTGAGCACCTACTATGTACCAGATAATATAACAGAAACTGGTGAACCAACAGGATGCTGCAATAGAGAATAAAAGGTGAAGACCAAATTTTGACCTCTAGTGACAGAAAACCAAACTGGAATTATGTCAAATAATATGGGCTTTTTTGTCCCACTGACTAAGAAGCCTGGAGATAGAGGGATTCAGAGTCAGTTCAGATACACAATGTAATTACTATTAGGGACCCTGGCACATTTCATCTTTCTATTCTACTGTCCTTAGCAAATGGGTAATGCTTCACTGATGCTTATAAGATATCTTCCACAGTAACAAGCATCACGTGTAGATACACAATGACTAGTTAAAGGAGAGTGGTGTTTTGTTTTTCTGTCTCTCTGTTTCTCTCTTTATTTTTTCTCATCAAGGACCTTACCAAAGCAGACTTTCCTTTATGTCACATTGGTCAGATCTGGGTTATGTGGTCATCTCTAAACCAATCCCCGACAGAAGGGCAAGATATGATCATGATTAAGATAAATTCTTATCCACCATTTGAAACCGGGAAGGGACCAACTTCCCCTGACTACGTGATAATTATGGGCATGCTTAGTCATTGCCTGACTTTTTGCAACCCCATGGACTGTAGCCCACCAGGTTCCCTCTGTCCATGGGATTTCCCAGGCAAGAATACTGGAGTGGGTTGCCATTTCCTACTCCAGGGGATCTTCCCAACCCAGGGATTGAACCTGCATCTCTTGTGTCTCCTGCATTGGCAGGCAGATTCTTTACCACTATGCCACCTGGGAAGCCTACATGATAGTCATATCCTTGAACAAAATAACCATTGTACTAGCAAAGAGGAAGGTAGATGGAGGTTGTTGCTGCGGGGACAGTCAGTATTTTCTGCCTCAGGGTGGTCAGGAAAGGCCCACTTGATGGGCTGACATGTTTACTGAGACATGAAGGATGAGATGGATTCAGTCAAATGAAGTGGGAGAGAGGTTTTTCTAGGCAGAGAGAAGAACCTGTGCAAAGTACCTAAGATCAAAAGAATTTGGCATCTTTGAGGACCTGAAAGAGGACCAGTATGACTAAAATACAGCAAGTGAGGGGAGAGTTCCATGAAATGAAGTTTGGGAGCAACACAGGGACTGGAATAATTACTTTGTACAGCATGGTATAGAGCTTCCCAAGTGTGCTAATGGTGTAGAACCTGCCAGCCAATGCAGGAGACGTAAGAGATGTGTGTTTGATCCCTGGGTCTGGGAGATTGCTTGGAGGAGGCCATGACAACACTCTCCAGTGCTTTTCCCTGGAGAATTCCATGGATCAAGGAACCTGGCTGACTTCAGAGTATAGGACTGCAAAGAGTTGGACACAGCTGAAGTGACTTAGCACTCACACACAGCATGGTATAGATTTAGTCTAAGTGTAATAGGGAGCCTCTGAAGGGTTTTAAAACAATTGCCGGACATAGCCTATACTTTAGTATACTCTTAGTATACTTTGGTATACTCTTGCTACTATACAGAGAATGAGTTGAAGGTTGACGAGGAGTAGAATTTGGAGGCCAATTAATAAATTTTTAGCAATGGTCCAGGCAACAAATGCTTGGAGCTTGGAATATGGAGGTAGCAATGCAAGTGGCCTGAAGAAAGAAGTGGCAACCTACTCCAGTACTCTTGCCTGGGAAATCCCATGGACAGAGGAGCCTGGTGGGCTGCAGTCCATGGGGTCGCGAAGTAGGACATGACTGAACGACTTCACTTTAACTTTTCACTTTTATGCATTGGAGAAGGAAATGGTGACCCACTCCAGTGTTCTTGCCTGGAGAATCCCAGGGACAGGGGAGCCTGATGGGCTGCTGTCTATGGGTTGCACAGAGTTGGACACGACTGAAGCGACTTAGCAGCAGCAGCAGCAGCATGTAGGTGGCCAACTCACTGGAAAAGATCCTGATGCTGGGAAAGATTGAGAGCAGGAGGAGAAGGGGATGACAGAGGATGAGATGGTTGGATGGCATCATCAACTCAATGGACATGAGTCTGAGCAAACTCCAGGAGATAGTGAAAGACAGGGAAGCCTGGCATGCTGCAGTCCATGGAGTCACAAAGAGTCGGACATGACTTAGCGACTGAATGGCAAAATATAGGTGGAGAGAAGTGGATAGGTAAATTTTATAGGTAGAACTGACATAGCTGATGGTTTAGATGTAGGGAGGGAGAGAACAGGAGGGGCAACAAAGGTATTTCCTAGGCTTTTGACTTCAGGGACTGGGTGGATGATAGTCTCCTCATCCTCCACCTTCTTCACCACCACCTCCTCCACCTCCTTCTCTTCTTCCTCTTCCTTATCCTCTTTTTTAGCTGAGATGAGAAAGTCTAGGTGAAGAGCAGGCTATAGCAGAAGTGGGAGTATTTCTCTGAGAACTCTGCTTAGACATGTTAACTTTGAGATGTTTGTGAAATATCCAAGTGGAATGCTCAAGTAGGTAATAACACAGGAGACTCTAGGCCAGAGGAGAGATCTGGGCCAGAGATACATATTTAGAGGTCAGCTGTGTATAAATGACACTCAAAGCCAGAGGACTGGATGAACTCAGTTAGGGAAAAAGTGTAGAGAGGGAAGACCAGAGAGCCCTACCTAAAGAACGTGAACATGTACCACATCCTAAAAAACATGAACATTGAAACACTGGGGAGGTGAAGAGGAGTCTGCAAAGGAGACTGTGAAGTAGAAGCCATTGAGATAAGAGGAAAACCAAAAGAGGCTACAGTCATCCCAGGTCCCTCATAGATAAGAAAATCTGAGGATGTTTAAATCCCTTACATAAAATGGTATAATTGTATATATCATATGCACATTCTCCCTTATACTTTAAATCATCTCTAGATTACCTATTATACCTGATACAATGTACATGCTATATAAATAGTTTAAAATACAATGTAAATGCTTTGTAAATTGTTACCAGTGCACAGCATACTGCAGTTTTGCTTTTTGAAATTTTCTGGAATTTTTTTTCTTTAAATATTTTCCATCTGTGCTTGAATGAATCTGTGGATATGGAGGGCTGACTGTATATGATTTCCCTAGGGCTACACAGGGAACCTCTCTCTGAAGGGATCCAGAGTATTGTATAGAAGTGTTTGAAAGGACAAGGTAGATAGGAAAATTAAGAAGTAATTTTAAACATGTTAAAAATATTGTTTTATTTCTTATTATGAAAATTATATGTATAGTAGGTCCTCCATATCTTTGGGCTCTGGATCTGTAGACCTAACCAACCTTAAATCAAAAATCTTAAGAAAAAATTTTTAGGAAGTTCCAAAATGCAAAACTTGATTTTGCTGAATGTCAGCAACTATTCATAACATTTATATTTATTTACAACTATTTACATAGTATTGACATTATATTAGATGTTAGAAGTAATCTGGAGATGATTTAAAATGTACAGGAAGATGTGCATAGGTTATATGCAATACTCTGATGTTTATACAAGGGACTTACATAAAATGAGCATTCTTGGATTTTGGTATCCAAGGTGGGGGGGTGGAGGAGAAAGTCATGTTGTAAGTCCCTTGCAAATATGAGGGGACGGACTATATTGTATTGAAAAATTGGAAAAGACATAAAAATATGAAAATGAAAATCAGCCATTTATTATTATTTTCTAGTCTTCCTTCTCCCCTCCCTTTCTCCTCTTTCTCTCCCCCTCCACACCCACACACACAGTATGAGCAACAGTGGGTTAGGCTATGTTGTGATAACAAGCAACCCCAAATCTCAGTGGCTTTATACAATAAAAGCTTTTTTTTATTCAACACATGTGAGCAGGGAGCCTCTGTACATCATAGTTATCTAGAGACAAGGCTGATAGAAGACTTTCAACATGTTCTTCCCTGATTTTCAAGGCAGAAAAAGGGGCATGTAGTGAATTGATCACTGGCTCTTAAATGTTCCACTCGCATTTCACTTGTCCAGTTGTGGACTGGGACCCATACCAAAGGGACTGGGACCCACAATCATACTATGTGCCTTAAAGGAGAGCCTGAAAATATTTATGAATAGCCTTAATGATTTATATATACTTATATCACATCACTCTACATACTGTTTTGCAACCAACTCTTTAGCTCAATATATTAAAAAAAATAGCATATTTGAGCATTTTTCCATGCTATTAAGTCTTCTCATATAATGTGCTTTTTAATAGCTGCATATATAGTTATATAACAATTTAATCAATCCCTTATTATTGGCTATTTAAACTGTTTCCAATATTTCTCTATGGCAAATTATGCTGCAGTGAAGCCCAATTAATGCCACGAGGCTTGTGGGATCTTAGTTCCCTGACCAGAGATTGAACCTGGGTCTTGTCAGTGAAAGCATGGAGTCCTAATCCCTGGAGGGCCAGGAAAGCCCCACAATTAACGTGTATCTTTATACTTATTTGTGATTCTTTCTACAGGATAAATTCTTAGATATGATCTAAGATATGCAAAATGTTAAGTGAAAGTGTTAGTCACTCAGTCATGTCCAACTCTCTGCAACCCCATGAACTGTAGCCTGCCAGGCTCCTCTGTCCCATGGAATTCTTCAGGCAAGAATACTGGAGTGGGTAGCCATTCCCTTCTCCAGGAGATCTTCCTGACCCAGGGATCGAACCCAGTCTCCCACATTGCAGGCAGATTCTTTATCATCTGAGCCACCAGGGAAGCCATAAAACATTCAGAGTGGGTATTTATAGTTAAATTTATCTCCAGAAAAGTTTTTATCAATTTATGCTCCTACAAGCAATGTGCAATAGTGTACATTTCCCTGGATCTCACCAATTCTGGCTATTATCAATTGTTTTTAAGTATTTGCTAATTTTTTCAATCAGAGAATCATATTGATTTTATTTGCATTTTCCATGGATTACTGGTGAGATTGAGCATTTTCATATGCTTCTGGCCATTCTTATTTTGTGAGTTGCATATTTGTGTCTTCTGCACTTGTTTTTGGAGTGATACTAACACCACTGTCCATACTTTCCACCTGCACAGCCCCCACTCATAAGCATACTTCTTTTCTCTCTTTCCTTCTGAGCTTAAAAAGTAACTAAGGCAACAAAGCATGCTAGGTGGTTGGACTCCAAAATAGTGGCAGTAATCGTCCTGAAACCTTCAACAATAGCTTTCATTAACTGTGTATAGTCTAAACAAAACTGTATATTCTGAGTGTCTGTCAGGGGTACAGAGACATTTTTTTGTAAGTGATTTTCTAGGCCTATGGGGTCTCTATCCTGAGAGCAGGGCTGCTACATTCTATGTGAATGGCGCAACCTGTGGTTGTGCAATGTGCTTGCCTGAAGGTCTGAGGACATGGGTTCAGTTCATAACTACTAGTTCTGATTTGAATATTGTAATTTTCTACTTCCTTTCCCCTCCTTCACATCAGTTCTAACCATCTAGTTTTTTCACAATAAAGGACATTATATGTTAATATGGGTAAATGCTTATTCTTTTGTTTTTATTTCCTTCTGAGTTTAAAAAATCATTAATTTATTTATTGTCACTTAACAAAAGTAAATGATTGCTTATTCTTAAGAAAAAAAATATAGTAACACAATAACTGATTCAAGTAAAATCTGACACAAAACCTTGCTATATAAAATGGGTGAATATAAAGATGCTCTGATTGGAGCAGTTGTGTGTTCTTTACTTGGTCTCCTCATCATGCTACTAGCACTATTCAAGATTTCCATGGAATACAGTTTGGAAACTATTGGTATAATGGAATGGGTACTGGCCCTGGAGTGAGGAGTGGAACTAACTGGTTGTAGGATCTTAAATGTGTTGCTTAATATCTCTGAGCCTTCATTTTTGAATCTATAAAATGGGAAAAATGTAAAACTGATAGTTACATATTGAGTATTTTGTATAAAATTGGGGAGGATTCAAATAATATAAAAGGCACTCCTTTACTTTAAGAGGTTTATAATTCACTTTAATAACCATTTTACTGAACTTCTAAGATGCCTATGAGTTCCAGTAAAATAGCAGGTGTAATAAATAATGACAATGTCAAAACATTTGGAAGAAGTGAAAAATCATACAAATGAAAAATAATATTATACATATTGAACTGTCTTTAATATTTTAATGAGTTCATCAGCAGTTTCCCTTAAGGTTGAATGAGACTGCTTTATAGAGCTAGATCTAGTCACCTGAGAAGTGGTAGCTGCCATCTTGTCTCCTGCCCACTTCCCCAGAGCTCACCAGTATTTCAAAGAGTCATGAGAAGTGCTGCCCATGTGGAAGCTATTGTCTAGTTCTGAGACCTGCCATGAAACCCACCCACTGGGAAAGGGCAGTCACTGAGGAAACTTTCCAGGATTCAGAGGCTGGGCTTGGTTTGGAGGTACCACTATCTCAGTAGGATTCAAGCAACAGTCAAAACCAGAGTGTTATATTAGTGTGTTTGAAAGGTAGGGTGTAACACATGGTGGTAGGTCTTGAAACCAAATCTGGTCTCTGTACCCTGACACTGAATTAAATCTTGGAGACAGTTTTGGGTGAAATAGAAAAGGATAGCTTTATTGCTTGGGCTTCCCAGGTGGCACAGTGGTAAAGAATCAACCTGCCAATACAGGAGACACAGGTCGATCCCTGGGTTGGAAAGATCCCCTGGAGAAGGAAATGGCAACCCACTCCAGTACTCTTACCTGGAAAATCCCATGGACAGAGGAGCCTAGTGGTCTACAGTCCATGGGGTCACAAAGAGTTGGACATGGCTGAGCGACTAAGTACAGACATACGAAAGCAAAGGGGGCCACAGTAGGCTAATGCCCTCATAACCGTGTGTCCAGACCAGGAATGGGTAATGGGGAGTTTTATAGTAGTGGTTCAAAGAAGGCTTCCCTGGTGGCTCAGATGGTAAAGAATCTGCCTGCAGTGCGGGAGACCTGGGTTCGATCCCTGGGTTGGGAAGATCCCCTGGAGAAGGGAAAGGCTACCCACTCCAGTATTCTGGCCTGGAGAATTCCATGGACAGAGGAGCCTGGCAGGGTATATACAGTCCACGGGGTCGCCAAGAGTCGGACTTGACTGAGTGAGTTTCACTTTTACTTTTCACTCTAAAAGAGGGCATGATCAGCTTGTGGACTTTCTTCTTGTGGGTTGGTGGTGAGGTAAGTAGGAGTCAGTATCTATCATCAGCCTTGTGGTCTGGTGTCTCCCTGCTTGTGGGCAGGATACAGTTTACTTCTCCCACCAGATGGAGCCTTCAGTAATTGCAAAACCATTCAAGACATTGTTTTGTATATTCCTTGACCATGAAGTGAAGTTGCTCAGTCGTGTCTGACTCTTTGCGACTCCATGGACTGTAGCCTACCAGGCTCCTCCATCCATGGAATTTTCCAGGCAAGAGTACTGGAGTGGGTTGCCATTTCCTTCCTTCCTTTCTAAGGGAATCTTCCCAACCCAGGGATTGAACCCAGGTCTCCCACATTGCAGGCAGATGCTTTATGGTCTGAGCCACTGGGGAAGTCCATATTCCTTGAGGGGGAACCAGTCCCAAAGAAAGGCAATGCCAAAGAATGTTCAAACTACTGCACAACTGCACTCATCTCATATGCTAGCAAAGTAATTTTCAAAATTCTCCAAGCCAGGCTTTAACAGCACATGAACCATGAACGTCCAGATGTTCAAGCTGGATTTAGAAAAGGCAGAGGAACCAGAGATCAAATTGCCAACATCCATTGGATCATCAAAAAAGCAAGAGAATTCCAGAAAAACATCTACTTCTGCTTTATTGACTATGCCAAAGCCTTTGACTGTGTGGATCACAACAAACTGTGGAAAATTCTTTAAGAGATGGGAATACCAGACAATCTGACATACCTCTTGATCTGTATGCAGGTCAAGAAGCAACAGTTAGAACTGGACATGGAACAACAGACTGGTTCCAAATAGGGAAAGGAGTACATCAAGCCTGTATATTGTCACCCTGCTTATTTAACTTATATGTGGAGTACATCATGAGAAATGCTGGGCTGGATAAAGCACAAGCTGGAATCAAGATTGCCAGGAGAAATATCAATAACCTCAGATATGCAGATGACACCACCCTTATGGCAGAAAGTGAAGAAGAACTAAAGAGTCTCTTGATGAAAATGAAAGAGGAGAGTGAAAAAGTTGGCTTAAAACTCAACATTCAGAAAACTAAGATCATGGCATCTGGTCCCATCACTTCATGGCAAATAGATGGGGAAACAATGGAAACAGTGACAGACTTTATTTTCTTGGGCTCCAAAATCACTGCAGATGGTGATGGCAGCCATGAAATTAAAAGATGCTTGCTCCTTGGAAGAAAAGCTATGACCAACCTAGATGGCATATTAAAAAGCAAAGACATTACTTTGCCAACAAAGGTCTGTCTAGTCAAAGCTATGGTTTTTCCAGTAGTCATGTATGGATGTGAAAGTTGGACTATAAAGAAAGCTGAGCACTGAAGAATTGATGATTTTGAACTGTGGTGTTGGAGAAGACTCTTGAGAGTCCCTTGGACTGCAAGGAGATCCAACCAGTCCATCCTAAAGGAAATCAATCGTCCTGAATATTCATTGGAAGGACTGATGCTGAAGCTGAAACTCCAATACTTTGGCCACCTGATGTGAAGAACTGACTCATTTGAAAAGACCCTGATGCTGGGAAAGATTGAAGGTGGGAGGAGAAGGGGATGACAGAGGATGAGATGGTTGGATGGCATCACTGACTCAATGGACATGAGTTTGAGTAAACTCCAGGAGTTGGTGATGGACAGGGAAGCCTGGCATGCTGCAGTCCATGGGGTCGCAAAGAGTTGGACATGACTGAGTGACTGAACTGAACTGAGTGGGAACTAGGACTCTGCCCCAAGACTGCACTATTATTTCTTGACTTTCCCCTTTTGTCTCCACAACTCCTCCTTCCCTAATTAGCAACTGTTTGAACCTCCGGTTAAAACTGAGGGACTGAGTAAAGCCTATTTCCTGTAATCAAGAGATGGGAGACACAGAAAGGCTTTTGTGTCCAGGAGGCCCAGAGGGCCCTGCTGTGTATCAGTCTCAGCAAGCAGTCTGGTGCATTTGGGAGTCTGGGTTCAGTTCAGTTCAGTCGCTCAGTCGAGTCTGACTCTTGGCAGAATTCTAACCAGCGGATGAAGATCTAAGGCCAGGAGCTGAGCCTAGCAGGAGTATTGCAGCCCTAATCAGGAGAACCTGCAAGAATTAAGAGGTAGGAACCAGGTCTGAAGCCCAGGTGAGTTGGAGACCTTTGGGTGCTTAAGGTCTTTCAGGTTATAAATTTAAACGGGCTGAATAGAATGAAGATTTTTTTTTTCTACCGTGATACTTATGAAGTGGTAGCCAAAGTGGAGAGAGAATACATGGTGGCATGATTGCTAGAGACACTCTCCCTAGAAAGACTCTCTTTCAAGCCACCCCCCCCCCCCCACTAAAGAATACCTTTTTAGGAAGATTTTAAAGTGCATTTCCCCGTTACATTTCCTCTGCTCATGTATTAGGGGAAGGGGAATTATGACTCAAAATGTTTCCCAGATTACTAAAGTGATTGTTACTTTTAATAATAAAGAGCAATTGAATTCTTTAGGCCGTGATTATGATAATACTGCATTGTTTTGCTGTAAGGCAAAGCTTTTCAAATTGGCAACTCTTTGATTTCACAATGTGGGGCAGAGGATGAATTAAGGTGGGCTAGAATTAATTGATTTGGAGAAACTAGTCAGGTTAGAGAATATTGCAGCAATCCAAGTGAGATGCTGGTAATTTGCCAGGAGAGTGATGGTAATGGAAGAATGAAAATAGATAGTTTGGAAATATATTTTGGTTATAAAATCAATAGGACATGGTGACTGGTTGGATCTGTGTCTAGCGTGGTGTGTTAGGCTTCTGACTCACATATTTGGATGTATGATGGTGCTATTAACTAGCAAAGAGGACACTAGAAGCAATTAGGTTTGGAGATAGAAAACCCTCAGTTCAGTTGTAGAGGTATTGCATTTGCAGTGCTTTTGAATCTTTGAAAGGGAATGTTGAGTGGGAAGTCTGAAGTTCAACAGAAAGGTCTATGCTGGAGACATAAATTAGGTGAGTCATTTATGACTCACACTATACATATTATTCTGTAATTTGTTTTTCATCTTTAATATGTCCTATACAGCCTCCACTATCTATGTATATATACAGATTAATCTCATTTAATAGTCATATAATATTCTATAGTATGTGCAAATGTACTATAATTTATTCAACCATTTTCTTATCAAACGAACATTTAGATTGGCTCCAGAATTTTTAACAGTATTACAAATGCTACAGTAAATAAACTTACACATATATCTTATTATACTAGTAGTGCTTTTATGTCCGGTGGATAAATTCTTAGAAGTGAGATTGCTGGATCAAAAGCTATGTACATTTTAATTTTAATACATATTTCCAGGTTGGCCATATAATAGGATGGTTGAGAGCAGGAGCTCTGGAATAAAAGTGTCAGGTTTCCAACCTTGACTCCACCATTTACTAGCTTTATATCCATGAACAAGTTAGTTACTCTCCTCTGCCTTCCTCCATTTCCTCTTCTGTAATTAGGATGTACCTGTCTCACGTGCCTGTTGTGAGGATTAAATAATATAATAGATTTATATTGTATGAACAGCTTAGAAATTTTGAGACACACAATGAACTTAGTAAAAGTTATGATTGTTTTAAAAAACTGTAGTTTATTTATAGTTCTACCCACAACATTGGAGAATACCTACTTCCCTCACAAACTCAATAGCACAGTATATTATCAATTAAAAAATTGTTGCTATGACTTCAGGTTCTGATCATAACAGAGTAGCTGGTATCAGGCTACTCTCCTGCCATGAATGACTGCAAAAACTGGACAAAAATACTTAAAACAACCATTTACAAGCATTTGACAGCAACCAAACCAGGGTGGCAATCCTTGAGAGAGAGAGGAAGTATCCGATTCAAGCCCAGCTTTGACCTAGGTGTTTTCCCTCCGTATGTTTCCCAAGGTGGCAGAATCCATGCTGAGGGTGGTGGTCTCTCTGGGCAGAAGAAGCAGGAATTAGAGTTTGGGCCTGCTAAAGCGGTTGGAATTTGTGAGCCGGTTACCAGAGAGATGGGAGCCATGGAGAGGAAGCCCCAGAAGGTACCATGTTGTCATAATAATTCCTAGCATGTACCAGGCAGTGGATTTTTCACTTTAATCTAATTTTTACAATAAGCTTATGAACAAGGCTAATTAGAAGTAGGTTTAGTATTATCCCTATTTTACTGATGTGTGTTTATTATTTCCCCTTTTTATTGTTGTTTAGTCACTAAGTCATGTCTGACTCTTTGCAACCCCATGGAGTGCAGCACGCCAGGCTTCCCTGTCCTTCCCCCGGAGTTTGCTTGAACTCATGTCCCTTGAGTGGCTGAAGCCATCCAACCATCTCATTCTCTGTCTCCTCCTTCTCCTCCTGCTCTCAGTCTTTCCCAGCAAAGGGGTCTTTTCCAATGAGTTGACTCTTTGTATCCAGTGACCAAAGTACTGGAGCTTCAGCTTCAGCATCAGTCTTTCCAATGAATATTCAGGGTTGATTTCCTTTAGGATTGATTAGTTTGATCTCCTTGCTGTCCAAGGGACTCTCAAGAGTCTTCTCCAGCACCACAGTTTGAAAGCATCAGTTCATCTTGATGGTCCAACTCTCACATACATACTACTTTTTATAGACAAAGGAAAAATAGAGGTACAGAGAGGTTAAGTAATTTCCCTCAAGTCACATAGCTCACAGTGGTAAGATTGGATTTGAATCCAGGTAGCTCCTACACCATAGTGCCTTTCTGAAGAGCAGGTGCTGGTCTAAGTATCTTATATTATATTAACTCATAAAGGAGCTATCATTATCATTCCCACTTTAAAGAGAACTTCCAGTTAGGCATTGCTGGATCTGAGATTCAAACTCAGGTAGTGAGGCTCTAAAGCTTTTGCTTTTAAATACCACATCACCTCCATTCTTTTATTCTTTTGAGTTTTTATCTGGAATGATTCTAGAATTCAATATCTATTAATTATTATTTGTTGGCACAATTGTATGAATTTTCTCTTTAATTTTTTAATACAAATGATATTGTTAGATTTCCTAACATCTTTCATAAACTGCTGGATTTTTTGTTGTCATATTTAGACTGTTTACGTTTGTATGGTGAATGCTTTTTTTAAATATGTTTATAATGTTTTGTCTTTAAGTTATAAAAACTTTGTAAGATAAATTGGGAAGTTTTGCATCTTTTATACATATCCTGTTTTTTTAATGTTCTTTAAATTTTTTTTATTGTGGTAAAATACACACGCAATTTACCATTTTAACCATTTTTAACTGTACATTTCATAGGGCTTCCCTGGTAGCTCAGACAGTAAAGTGTCTGCCTACAATGCGGGAGACCTGGGTTTGATCCCTGGGTTGGGAAGATCCCCTGGAGAAGGAAATGGCAACCCACTCCAGTATTCTTGCCTGGAAAATCCCATGGACAGAGGAGCCTGGTAGGCTACAGTCCATGGGGTCACAAAGAGTCAGACATGACTGAGCGACTTCACTCACTCACTTTTCACTTCATTGGTATTGAGTACATCCATACCATTGTACACTCATCACTACCATCCATCTCCAGAACTCCTTTTGTCTTGCAAAACTGAAAATCTATATTCATTTATCAATAACTCTCCATTCATCTTGCCTAGCCTCCTGAAACTTCCTTCTACTCTCTGGGTGTATGTATTTGACTACTCTATGTATCTCATAAAAGTGGATTTTTGTCTTCATATTTGGCTTGCTTCACTTCAGCATAATGTCATCAACATTCATTTGTGTTGTAGCATGTGTCAGAATTTCCTTCCTTTTTAAGTCTGAGTAATATTTCATTGCATATTTTTACTTTATTTTCCTTATTGACTTGTCTGTTGATGGACATTTCTTTCTACTTTTGTGGCTATTGTTAATGATGTTGCTATGAAAGTGGTTGTAGAAATATTTCTTTAAAACCTGCCTTCAATTATTTTGGGGTGTATACCCAGAAGTGGATTTGCTGGACCATATGGTAATTCTGTTTTTAATTTGGGGAACAACCATAATTCTGTCCACAATTGCTATATTATTTTAAGTTCTCATCAATAGTGCAGAAGATTTCCAGTTTCTTCATATCCTCACCAATGCTTGTTATTTTCTGTTCTTTTTTTTTTTTTTTTGATAGAAGCCATATCTTTTCATGTGCTTACTGACTTTGCCGTGTGCTGTGCTTAGTCGCTCAGTCATGTCCGACTCTTTGTGACCCCATGGACTGTAGCCTGCCAGGCTCCTCTGTCCATGGGGATTCTCCAGGCAGGAATACTGGAGTGGGTTGCCATGCCCTCCTCCAGGGGATCTTCCCAACCCAGGGATCGAACCCAGGTCTCCTGCATTGCAGGTGGATTCTTTACCATCTGAGCCACCAGGGAAGCCCAAGAATACTGGAGTGGGTAGCCTATCCCTTCTCCAGGGATCTTCCTGACCCAGGAATCAAACTGGGGTCTCCTGCATTGCAGGTGGGTTCTTTATCAGCTGGGCTACCAGGAAAGCCTGTGCTTATTGACTAGTCATTTTTATATCTTCTTGGGAGAAATCTGAAGTCCTTCGCTCATTTTGAATTGGGCTTTTTTTTTATTGTTTTTTTTTCTTTTTCCCAATTATTTTTATTAGTTGGAGGCTAATTACTTTACAATATTGTAGTGGTTTTTGCCATACATTGACATGAATCAGCCATGGATTTACATGTGTTCCCCATCCTGAACCCTCCTCCCACCTCCCTCCCCATCCCATCCCTCTGGGTCATCCCAGTGCACCAGCCCCGAGCACTTGTCTCATGCATCCAACCTGGACTGGCGATCTGTTTCACACTTGATAATATACATGTTTTGATGCTGTTCTCTCAGATCATCCCACCCTCGCCTTCTCCCACAGAGTCCAAAAGTCTGTTCTATACATCTGTGTCTCTTTTTTGTCTTGCACATAGAGTTATTGTTACCATCTTTCTAAATTCCATATATATGTGTTAGTATAAGTTCTCTATATATTCTGAATATTAATTCCTTATTAGACACAAGACTTACAAATAATTTTTCTTATTCTATAGGTTGCCTTTTACCTTGTTGATTATTTTTTTTGATGTACAAAATGTTTGATGCACAAAATGTTTAATTTTTATGAAATCCAATTTGTCTATTTTTGCTTTTGTTGCCTGTGCCTTTGTTATCTCCAAGAAATCATTGCCAAATCCAATGTCATGAAACTTTCCCTATGTTTTCTCCTAAGAGTTTTGTAGTTTTAGCTCTTATATATAGGTCTTTGATCCATTTTGAAGTGATTTTTGATTTATGATGTTACGAGCCCAATTTCATCCATTTTGCACATGGATATCCAGTTTTCCTAGCACCATTTGATGAAAAGACTGTCCTTTCCCCATTGAATGTTCTTAAAATCCTTGACAAAAAATTATTTGACCATATATATATATATATATAATTTATTTCTAAGTGCTTTATTCAATTTCATTGGTTTATAAGTCTGTCTTTATTCCAATTGTTGCTGTTATTTAGTGCTAGATTGTTTCCAACTCTTTTGTAACCGCATGAACTGTGTAGCCCACCAGGTTCTTCTGTCCATGGGATTTCCCAGGCAAGAATACTGGAATGGGTTGTCATTTCTTTCTCCAGGGGATCTTCCTGACCCAGGGATCAAACCACATCTCCTGCATTGGCAGGCAGGTTCTTTACCACTGAGCCACCAGTGAAGCCCCTTTATTCCAATACTATATTGCTTTGATGGCAAATAGATGGGGAAACTGTATATAGTGACAGATTTTATTTTCTTGGACTCCAAAATCACTGCAGATGATGACTGTAGCCATGAAATTAAAAGACGCTTGCTCCTTGGAAGAAAAGCTATGACCAACCTAGACAGCATATTAAAAAGCAGAGACATTACTTTGCCAACAAAGGTCTGTATAGTCAAAGCTATAGATTTTTCCAGTAGTCATGTATGGATTGCTGAAACTCCAATACTTTGGCTCCCTGATGTGAAGAGCCGACTCATTAGAAAAGACCCTGATGCTTGGAAAGACTGAAGGCAGGAGGAGAAGGGGGCAACAGAGGATGAGATGGTTGGATGGCATCACTGACTCAATGGACATGAGTTTGAGCAAGCTCCAGGAGATGGTGAAGGACAGGGAAGCCTGGTGTGCTGCAGTCCATGGGGTCACAAAGAGTTGGACATGACTGAGCAACTGAACAACAACAAATTGTTTTCATTACCATAGGTTTGTAGTTGGTTTTGAGATGATGAAATATGAATCTTCCAGCTTTGTTCTTTTTCAAGATTGCTTTAACTATTCAGGTATTTTGAGACGCCATATAAACTTTAGGGTGGATTTTTTTCTGTTTCTGCAAAAAATATCATTGGGATTTTGATATGGATTGCATTGATTCTGTAGATCACTTTGGGTAGTATTGACATTTAAACAATATTAATGTTTCCAATCTATGAACATGGAATGTCTTTCCATTTATTTATGTCTTCTTTAGTTTCTTTCAACAGTGCTTTGTAGTTTTCATTATATAAGTCTTTTCCCTCTTTGGATAAGCTAATTTCTAAATATTTTTATTTGATGCTGTTTTAAGTGGAATTTTTTTTAAAAAAATTCCTTTTCAGAGTGTTTACTGGTAGTGTATAGATAAGCAACTAATTTTCGTGTGTCTATTTTGTATGCAGCTACTTTGTTAAATTCATCTAGTGGTTCTGATAGCTTCTCTGTGTGTGTGTGTGTGTGTGTGTGTGTGTAATCTGTAAAGTTTTAATACATATAGGATCACATCATTTGTAAACAGACAATTTTACTTTTTCCTTTCCAATTTGGATACCTTTAATTTTTTTCTAATAAGAATTAATAACCTAATTAGACTAATAACCTAGTAATTTCTGATAGCTTAATTGCTCTGTCTAGAACTTCCAGTACCATGTTGAATAGAGGTGATAAAAGTGTGCATTCTTGCCTTATCCTGATCATAGAGGAAAAACTTTGTCCTTCACAACTTAGTACAATGTTTTCTATGAGTTTTTTATATATGACTTTTATTATGTTGAGGTAGTTTCCTTCCACTCCTAGTTTGCCCATAGCTTTTAATGCAAATTAAAAAGTACTTTTTTGCAGAGACAAAAAAGTAAGTCATGACTTTTGGGTAAGTCATGATTTCTATTTTAATTTCTTCTTTTATCCAAACACTTATCACTTTCCAGATGGCCAAGATATTCCTATATTTTTGTTATTGATTTCTAATTTTTTGTACTATTGTTAGGTAATGGGGTCTTTAAAAACTTTATGAATATATTAAAGCTCCTTTGTGTGATGGACATCATTGATTTTAATAAATATTCCATAGCCATAAGAAGAAAGTATATACTTTCTTTGAAGGGGAGAGAAAATTTTGATTAAATATCTCCCATTCTCCATTTTTCCTTTCTGCTTTGTCATTTTCTGAAAGATATCTATTAACATTCTTCACTATGTGTAGTTATACTGCTTTCTCTGTCTAATTCTGGGAAGCTGTTTTATTGCTTGGTGCATAAATATTTGTGATGGTTATATCTTCTTAGTATCTTTTACCATCATGCCAGCTGTAAGTCTTTGTTCAAATGTTACCTTTTTAGATAGGCTTCTAAAAGGCACTGCTCACCACTCTTTTGCATACATTTCATCTTCCCTTATTTTGAGTTTTTTGATTTGCTATAGTTTTCATTTGGTAATATTCTTTCTTTGAATGATTTAATTATAAAAAGTACATGAATGGTGTACTTTCTGAACTCATGTTTACAAATGTTTTTCACTCTCCCATATGAATATTAGCTTAAATCCTATTTTCTACGTGTATTGCTTTCAGCGTTGAAGAAGAGAAATTTCATGCTAGTCTAAGTCTATGTTATGAAAGATTCTTTACCATCTGAACCACCAGGGGAGCCCAATTCTATGTTATAAACAAGCTTTAAAAAATCTATCTGGATATCTATAAGATTTTCCTTTTCTTGTAGCTTAGGATTTTTTTTTTTGCATAGGTGTTTTAATAGGCTTTATAGGTGTGCTTCTTTTTTCATTAGCGGTTCTTAAAATTTGGGATCACTTTTAATCTGAAAACTAAAGTTTTTCTAGTTTAGAGAAGTTTTCTTTTATTGTTTTTCTGATTACTGATTTCCACCTATTTTTTTTCTCTTCCTGTACAACTATTGCTTAGTTATTAGTTTTCTGGACCTGCTCCCAATATACCTTATCTTTTCATTGATAAATCCCATTTCAATATATTTTTCTCTATGTTTACAAATATTTATTTTATCTCCTAGTTTTCAGCATTGGCCATTCTGTTTGACATTTTCACTACTGAATTTTTAAATGGTGAAAAAATGTTTTTTGGTTTCCCCATTTCTGTGTCTCTTTAGGGGTTCTTGCTGTTTTCATCTTAATTTTTCCTCTTTCCCTTACAATTAGTTCTGTCCCAATTACAGTCATGCATTCTAGTTGTTCAGGTTGATTGTTCTCTCATGTTACTGAATTTCCTAAGCTGTATTGTGAATTTTCAATGCATGCTTATGGATGTGTTCATTTGGTACACATGTAGTTCAGGTTGTTAGTGGTCTCTCTGGCAATAGTGAACTGGAAGGTGTTGGATGATAGAGTAAGGATTTTTATTCCAGTATTCCCTTAGCAAGTCAAAGAAGAAATGGAACCTCACTATGGTGTATGTATGTATGCTTGTTTATGTGGCCTTTCTGTTCTCAGTCTTCCTTCCTTAGGTGCAAGTATTGATAGAAAAGTTCATGAAGGAATTCCCCGGTGGTCCAGTGGTTAGGACTCTGCGCTTTCACTGCCAAAGTTCTGGATTCAGTCCTTGGTCAGGAAACTAAGATCCTACAAGCCATGTGGCATCGCCAGGAAAAAAAAGTCCATGAAGTGGGAGCAATACAGCTATTGCCCTCCAGGGATGTCTGAGATCAGCAAAATGAATTATCTTCATAGGACTGCTCTGGAAAGTGGAAGAACATTACTCAAAACCACTTATTTCCTCCGTGACCCTTTCTTTATTGTTCTGAAAAATGACATCATGTACTTGTTATGTCCTCTGGAGACGTGGCATTCTCTGATCCAATTAAGATTTTCTGTAGATTTTTTTCCACCATCAAACTATGCTTATTTAAGATAAGTAGTCCTCAAACATGACTAGGTATTAGAATCACCTTGCATGTGTATACACTCATTTGCTCAGTCATGTCCATGTGGTCCCATGGACTGTAGCCCACCAGGCTCTTCTGTCTATGGGATTTCCCAGGCAAGAATACTGGAGTGGGTAGCCGTTTTCTCCTCCAGGGAATCTTTCTGACCCAGGAATAGAGCCCATGTCTCTTGCATTGGCAGGCAGATGGGAAGCCCATTAGGATCACCTTGGGACATTAAAAAAAAGTACTATCTGCCTCTTTCCCCTATCCTAGGACAACTGGATCAAAAGTTTTGGTGATAGAATCTAGGCACTTGGGCTACCATTTTCCAAATTGTTTACTGGATAGTTTCTTCTAGATATCATGTTTATTACCTACCTTCAGGTAAGAGGTCAATATGTGTTTTCTAAACAAACCAATTGATAAATGTAATTTTAAAAATTTATAATAGTCATTTGAATATGTATTTGCACATTATATAAACCCCTAAAGGCCCAAAATATATACAGCAAGTCTCCCTCCTAGCCATGGTTCTTAGTCATCAAGTTCCTCTCCCTAGTGGAAATCACTGTTGCTAGTTTCTTATATATTCTTGCAGAGACATTCTGTGTGTATTTGAGCATATTGTACCAACCAGTCTCCCAATAATGGACCTTTAGCTGGATTTCAATCTGTTGCTATTACCAACATTGCTGCAATGATAAATACTTTTTCTATCTGAATCTCTTTGTGTGTAACTGTATCATTCCTAGAAATGAAGTTATTAGATCAAAGAATATGAAATGTCCTTCTATTCCTGGTATCAGCCTCACTTAGTTATGATAGTTTATTCTTTTAATATGCTACAGCATTCTATCTCATAATATTTAATTTAGAGTTTTAAAATAACCTCTAGGTAGCCATTCATAAATGAGAGTCATGTGTCTTTTGCCCCAATTTCCTGTGCTTTTAAAATTTATTATTAGATAAAACTTTGGGAAAGACTGATAAAGTATTAACATGTTAACCTCTCATAAGTAACATATTTGTATTCAAACTGAAGCTTTCTGGAAAATGGTGCTCTAATTCAGTACTACTGAAACTTTTTGCATTGTTTTAATCATTTGTAAAGCTTAAAAAAAAATACAGATGTGCAGGCCTTGCTCATGAACAGGGGTCAGCAAACTGTGGCCTGTGGACCAGATCTAAGTTGCTACCTGTTTCTATAAATAAAAGTTTATTAGAAAATGGATACACTCTTTCATTTACATATAGTCTATGGCTGTTTTCACACTACAGAAAGAATTGAGTAGTTGTGACAGAGTCCATATGGCCAAGAAATCCTAACACAATTACTATCTGGATCTTTGTAGAACAAGTATGCTGTGCTGACCCTTGCTTTAGTCTCATGGAATCAAAGCCTGGTACTGAGACCTTGGTGTACATACAATGCAAAAGTTCCATCAAAGTTTCTCTTTATTTGCACCAAAGTTTGAGAATCAGTATTTAACACAAAGTTAAGTAACTAGGTGATTACTTTCTTCCTATACCACAGCTTCCTTCCTATCTGCTTGTCCGTAATTTCCTGCCCTTGAACTTCCAACCCTTTGGTTGGGGCTCTATGAATTTCCATAAGCCCTCCCTGCTATTTTGTTCTTCAATTCAGTTCAGTTGCTCAGTCATGTCCAACTCTTTGCCACCCCATGGACTGCAGCACGCCAGGCCTCCCTGTCCATCACCAACTCCCAGAGCTTACTCAAATTCATGTCCATCGAGTTGGTGATGCCATCCAACCATCTCATCCTCTGTCGTCCCCTTCTCTTCCTGCCTTCAATCTTCCCCAGCATCAGGGTCTTTTCCAGTGTCAGTTCTTCGCATCAGGTGGCCAAAGTATTGGAGTTTCAGCTTCAGCATCAGTCCTTCCAATGAATATTCAGGACTGATTTCCTTTAGGATGGACTGGTTGGATCTCCTTGCAGTCCAAGGGACTCTCAAAAGTCTTCTCCAACACCACAGTTCAAAAGCATCAATTCTTTGGCACTCAGCTTTCTTTATAGTCCAACTCTCACATCCATACATGACTACTGGAAAAATCATAGCTTTGACTAGATGGACCTTTGTTGGCAAGGTAATGTCTCTGCTTTTTGATATGCTGTCTAGGTTGGTCATAGCTTTTTTCCAAGGAGCAAGCGTCTTTTAATTTCATGGCTGTAGTCACCATCTGCAGTGACTTTGGAGCCCCCCAAAATAAAGTCTGTCACTGTTTCCCCATCTATTTGTCATGAAGTGATGGGACCAGATGCCATGATCTTAGTTTTCTGAATGTTGAGTTTTAAGCCAACTTTTTCACTCTCCTATTTCACTTTCATCAAGAGGCTTTTTAGTTCTTCTTCACTTTCTGCCATAAGGGTAGTATCATCTGCATATCTGAGGTTATTGATATTTCTCCTGGCAATCTTGATTCCAGCTTGTGCTTCATCCAGCCTGGCATTTCTCATGATGTACTCTGCATGTAAGTTAAATAAGCAGGGTGACAATATACAGCCTTGATGTACTCCTTTTCTCTTCGGAACAGTCTGTTGTTCCATGTCCAGTTCTAACTGTTGCTTCCTGACCTGCATATAGGTTTCTCATGATGTACTCTGCATATAAGTTAAATAAGCAGGGTGACAATATGCAGCTTTGACGTACTCCTTTCCCTATTTGGAACCAGTCTGTTGTTTCACGTCCAGTTTTAGCTGTTGCTTCTTGACCTGCATATAGATTTCTCAAGAGGCAGGTCAGGCAGGTCTGGTATTCCCATCTCTTAAAGAATTTTCCATAGTTTGTTGTGATCCACACAGTCAAAGGCTTTGGCATAGTCAATAAAGCAGAAGTAGATGTTTTTTCTGGAATTCTCTTGCTTTTTTGATGATCCAACAGATGTTGGCAATTTGATCTCTGGTTCCTCTGCCTTTCCTAAATCCAGCTTGAACATCTGGAAGTTCTTGGTTCATGTACTGTTGAAGCCTAGCTTGGAGAATTTTGAGCATTACTTTGCTAGCATGTGAGATGAGTACAATTGTGCAGTAGTTTGAGTGTTCTTTGGCATTGCCTTTCTTTGGTACTGGAATGAAAACTGACCTTTTCCAGTCCTGTGGCCACTGCTGAGTTTTCTAAATTTGCAGGCATATTGAGTGCAGCACTTTCACAGCCTCGTCTTTTAGGATTGTGAAATAGCTCAACTGGAATTCCATCACCTCCACTAGCTTTGTTTGTAGTGATGTTTCCTAAGGCCCTCTTGACTTTGCATCCCAAGATGTCTGGCTCTAGGTGAGTGATCACACCATCGTGATTATCTGGGTCATGAAGATCTTTTTGTACAGTTCTTCTGTGTATTCTTGCCACCTCTTCTTAATATCTTCTGCTTCTGTTAGGTCCATACCATTTCTGTCCTTTATTGTGCTCATCTTTGCATGAAATGTTTCCTTGGTATCTCTAATTTTCTTGAAGAGATCTCTAGTCTTTCCCATTCTATTGTTTTCCTCTATTTCTTTGCACTGATCACTGAGGAAGGCTTTCTTATCTCTCCTTGCTATTCTTTGGAACTCTGCATTCAAATGGGTATATCTTTCCTTTTCTCCTTTGCCTTTTGTGTCTTTTCTTTTCTCAGCTATTTGTAAGACCTCCTCAGACAGCCATTTTGCTTTTTTGCATTTCTTTTTCTTGGGGATGGTCTTGATCACTGCCTCCTGTACAATGTCACAAACCTCCGTCCATAGTTCTTCAGGCACTCTGTCTATCAGATTCTAATTCCTTGAATCTATTTGTCACTTCCACTGTATAATCATAAGGGATTTGATTTAGGTCATATCTGAATGGTCTAGTGGTTTTCCCTACTTTCTTCAATTTAAGTCTGAATTTGGCAATAAGAAGTTCATGATCTGAGCCACAGTCAGCTCCCTGTCTTGTTTTGCTAACTGTCTAGAGCTTCTGTCTAGAGCTAACTGTCTAGAGCTTCTCCATCTTTGGCCACAAAGAGTATAATCAATCTGATATTGGTATTGACCATCTGGTGATGTCCATGTGTAGTCTTCTCTTGTGTTGTTGGAAGAGGGTGTTTGGTATGACCAGTGGATTCTCCTGGCAAAACTCTTTGCAGGTTTTTTACCTGCTTCATTTTGTACTCCAAGGCCAAACTTGCCTGTTACTTCAGGTATCTCTTGACTTCCTACTTTGCATTCCAGTCCCCTATGATGAAAAGGACATCTTTTTTTGGTGTTAGTTCTAGAAGGTCTTGTAGGTCTTCATAGAACCATTCAACTTCAGCTTCTTCAGCATTAGTGGTTGGGGCATAGACTTGGATTACTATGATATTGAATGGTTTGCCTTGGAAACGAACAGAGATCATTCTGTCATTTTTGAGATTGCATCCAAGTACTGCATTTCGGACTCTTTTGTTGACTATGATGGCTACTCCATTTCTTCTAAGGGATTCTTGCCCACATAGTAGATATAATGGTCATCTGAGTTAAATTCACCCATTCCTGTCCATTTTAGTTTGCTGATTCCTAAAATGTCGATGTTCACTCTTGCCATCTCCTGTTTGACCAACAATTTGCCTTGATTCATGGATCTAACATTCCAGGTTCCTATGCAGTATTCCTCTTTACAGCATTGGACTTTACTTCCATCACCAGCCACATCCACAACTGGATGTGGATGTTTTCTTCTTACCAGCCCTTAATTAAAGCCATAGTAACCAAAGAGTAAATGTTTATAGCATAAATGACTTGCCCATTCCTATTTTGAATAGTCTTATGGCCCAAACTTTGTTATACGTATACTTACAGAGATGCAGGCATGAATCTCAGTCTATAAACTATGTGTAGAAGAAATAAAACTATCTTTTCTAACAAATTCAAATTCAAAACCTTTATTCCAACAGAATTTGGAAAATTAATTGTAATTAGTTTTAGGGCTTCACATTTCTTTCCTTTGAGTTGTGTCTAAGTTATTGCCCCCTCTCGGAACATTTGGCAGATAGCAGACACAGCATAAAGCTTCCTCTCTACCTTTTCTTGGTTCTGTCGTCCTAGGAAGTCTTTTCCTGGTCTGGTAGGGGATGGTTGAGCTAATTTTTGCTGTCTCACAACAATTATTTGTGTATGTTGTGAGTCCTCTGCTCGACTTTTGAAACCCAAATGCCGAGGTGAGATGTCTTTTGCTCCCCACAGCTTTATGCTGTGTCTGCTGTCTGCCAAAGCAAATGAGCACGGAACTGTTTAGCTGCTCAGTGAGGGAAAGGGCAAGGAGAAAAAGGAACTCAAGAAGAAACAGTTGATATTTTTAAAATACCCTGCCCCAAAGGTACATCACTACCACTTAATGACTATGAATTAGCATACAAGTGCCTTGCCATTGTTTTCTCCTCTCTAGTATGTTCCTTTGTCTCTCTCAGTTAGGTCCCTAAAGGACCTAAAGAACTCTTTCAACTTACGAGAACTATCTATTAAGCATCTCACCTATTCTGAGCTTAGCCTTGCTCCCTTGAAGTGACTCAGGCAGTGAATAAATGTGAAATCCCATTTATTTGCTTCTATGGCTTTTTAAGATATTTTTCTTGGAATGGTCAATGGTCATAAAAGATTGAGTCCCTGGTGGGTGGATATGTAAATCTGAGTAAGCAGTAGAAGACAAATCAACTATCCAAAAATAAATAGAAAAGTTAAGAAAATTTACAGCTGTTTCTTTAGGCTCCTATGTTAAGTATCTCATTAAGTATTAAGTACCTAGAGACAATAGGTGAAGTTTATATCTTACTTTCAGAATTTAATATGCTGTATTTCATCTTATATTAATCTATTATGTTTATATGCAAAGTGCAGTGAGTTAAGGACTGGGTAGAAAAGTCTTGGCTCCAGGATTCATGTTTGTTTTTCCTTCTTCCCCAGCCAGAGCTTTTTGCATTGGTTTGATGTACTGTAGTTACTTGGGGTTTAATCTTGTATAATAATTAACTTCAATTGATCCACTGCAGTGTGTTAGCAAAGTGCCTGAGCCTATTAAATCCGGGTAAGAATCCTCCATTGCTTTCCTAATTTCCAGCATCATTATGCTGCTGGGAAAGCTGATTAATGTAAAGGCATTCTGAACTGGGGCTTTTGCCTGGTGAAATTTTGGAGAAGGTGCACACTATTCCATTTTACAATGTTGTATCTAATAAATACCGGCATAAAGGATCTCCATTCTTAGGGGAGCCTTGGATCTATGAGTATGTTTCTATTCCTCTTTATAACAGATCTTCTGTTAGAGACGGAAGCTGGAATTATCAGAGCTGCTTAATGGGGTCACATACGGTTGAGTAAAAATCAAATAGGAAAATGGAACATTACTGAAAGTGTGCCATGCTCAATAGGCCTCTGGAAAAGAAAACAAAAGGCTGCCAGTGAGAAAGAGAGGACAAGAAGAAGAAACTACAAAAAAAGTTGATATAGACATAAATGAAGCTGTTACATTGAATATTCACAGCAGACATGTTCAGCCTTTGAGAAAATTTTAAATAAAGCATCCAAATTGATCTACTGAAAAGTTCTGGGTAGGGGTTTTTTAGTGAAATAATCTGGTGGCTCAGAGGTAAAGAATCCACCTGCCAATGAAGGAGATGTGGGTTCAATCCCTGGACCAGGAAGATCCCCTGGAGAAGGGAATGGCTACCCACACCAGTATTCTTGCCCAGACAGAGAGGCCTGGTGAGCTAAAGTCCATAGGGTCGCAAAAGAGTCAGACAGGACTGAGTGACTAACCACCACCACCACCAAATCCATTTGAAAAACTTCACTGGGACTCTGCTGTATGTCAAGGTAGGTAAAGAAGAATAAGACTCAGTCCTTGTCTTATACTTTTTTTTTTTTTTTTACTATTTTTTATTTATTTACAGATTTTATTTTTTATTTTTATTTCTTGTCATACATTGACATGAATCAGCCATGGATTTACATGTATACCCCATCCCAATCCCCCCTCCCACCTCCCTCTCCACCAGATCCCTCTGGGTCTCCCCAGTGCACCAGGCCCGAGCACTTGTCTCATGCATCCAACCTGGGCTCGTGATCTGTTTCACCCTAGATAATATACATGTTTCAATGCTGTTCTCTCAAAACATCCCACCCTTGCCTTCTCCCACAGAATCCAAAAGTCTGTTCTGTATATCTGTGTCTCTTTTTCTGTTTTGCATATAGGGTTATCATTACCATCTTTCTAAATTCCATATATATGTGTTAGTATACTGTATTGGTCTTTATCTTCCTGGCTTACTTCACTCTGTATAATGGGCTCCAGTTTCATCCACCTCATTAGAACTGATTCAAAGGAATTTTTTTTAATGGCTGAGTAATATTCCATGGTGTATATGTACCACAGCTTCCTTATCCATTCGTCTGCTGATGGGCATCTAGGTTGCTTCCATGTCCTGGCTATTATAAACAGTGCTGTGATGAACACTGGGGTGCACGTGTCTCTTTCAGATCTGGTTTCCTCAGTGTGTATGCCCAGCAGTGGGATTGCTGGGTCATATGGCAGTTCTATTTCCAGTTTTTAAAGAAATCTCCACACTGTTCTCCATAGTGGCTGTACTAGTTTGCATTCCCACCAACAGTGTAAGAGGGTTCCCTTTTCTCCACACCCTCTCCAGCATTTATTGCTTGTAGACTTTTGAATAGCAGCCATCCTGACTTTTGAATAGCAGCCATCCTGACTGGTGTGTAATAGTACCTCATTGTGGTTTTGATTTGCATTTCTCTGATAAATGAGTGATGTTGAGCATCTTTCCATGTGTTTGTTAGCCATCTGTATGTCTTATTTAGAGAAATATCTGTTTAG
The DNA here is from genome assembly GCF_023699985.2 of Odocoileus virginianus. Lineage (NCBI taxonomy): Eukaryota > Metazoa > Chordata > Mammalia > Artiodactyla > Cervidae > Odocoileus > Odocoileus virginianus. Next base: position 1,849,334 of record NW_027224329.1, on the reverse strand, counting down.
TTCTTTGGCCCATTTTTTGATTGGGTCATTTATTTTTCTGGAATTGAGCTTCAGGAGTTGCTTGTATATTTTTGAGATTAATCCTTTGTTGCTTCATTTGCTATTATTTTCTTCCAATCTGAGGGCTGTCTTTTCACCTTGCTTATAGTTTCCTTTGTTGTGCAAAAGCTTTTAAGTTTAATTAGGTCCCATTTGTTTATTTTTGCTTTTATTTCCAATATTCTGGGAGGTGGGTCATAGAGGATCCTGCTGTGATTTATGTCGGAGAGTGTTTTGCCTATGTTCTCCTCTAGGAGTTTTATAGTTTCTGGTCTTACATTTAGATCTTTAATCCATTTTGAGTTTATTTTTGTGTATGGTGTTAGAAAGTGTTCTAGTTTCATTCTTTTACAAGTGGTTGACCAGTTTTCCCAGCACCACTTGTTAAAAGAGGTTGTCTTTTTTCCATTGTATATCCTTGCCTCCTTTGTCAAAGATAAGGTGTCCATAGGTGCGTGGATTTATCTCTGGGCTTTCTATTCTGTTCCATTGATCTATATTTCTGTCTTTGTGCCGGTACCATACTGTCTTGATGACTGTGGCTTTGTAGTAGAGTCTGAAGTCAGGCAGATTGATTCCTCTAGTTCCATTCTTCTTTCTCAAGATTGCTTTGGCTATTCGAGGTTTTTTGTATTTCCATACAAATTGTGAAATTATTTGTTCTAGTTCTGTGAAAAATATCATTGGTAGCTTGATAGGGATTGCACTGAATCTATAGATTGCTTTGAGTAGTATAGTCATTTTGACAATATTGATTCTTCCAATCCAAGAATATGGTATATTTCTCCATCTGTTTGTGTCCTCTTTGATTTCTTTCATCAGTGATTTATAGTTTTCTATATATAGGTCTTTTGTTTCTTTAGGTAGATATACTCCTAAGTATTTTATTCTTTTTGTTGCAATGGTGAATGGTATTGTTTCCTTAATTTCTCTTTGTGTTTTCTCATCGTTAATGTATAGGAATGCTAGGGATTTCTGTGTGTTAATTTTATATCCTGCAACTTTACTGTATTCATTGATTAGCTCTAGTAATTTTCTGGTAGAGTCTTTAGGGTTTTCTATGTAGAGGATCATGTCATCTGCAAACAGTGAGAGTTTCAATTCTTCTTTTCCTATCTGGATTCATTTTACTTCTTTTTCTGCTCTGATTGCTGTGGCCAACACTTCCAAAACTATGTTGAATAGTAGTGGTGAGAGTGGGCACCCTTGTCTTGTTCCTGATTTTAGGGGAAATGCTTTCAATTTTTCACCATTGAGGGTAATGCTTGCTGTGGGTTTGTCATATATAGCTTTTATTACGTTGAGGTATGTTCCTTCTATTCGTGCTTTCTGGAGAGTTTTAATCATAAATGGATGTTGAATTTTGTCAAAGGCGTTTTCTGCATCTATTTGAGATAATCATATGGTTTTTATCTTTCAATTTGTTAATGTGGTGTATTACATTGATTGATTTGTGGATATTAAAGAATCCTTGCATTCCTGGGATAAAGCCCACTTGGTCATGATGTATGATTTTTTTAATATGTTGTTGGATTCTGTTTGCTAGAATTTTGTTAAGGATTTTTGCATCTATGTTCATCAGTGATATTGGCCTGTAGTTTTCTTTTTTTGTGGCATCTTTGTTTGGTTTTGGAATTAGGGTGATGGTGGCCTCATAAAATGAGTTTGGAAGTTTACCTTCTTCTGCAATTTTCTGGAAGAGTTGGAGTAAGATAGATGTCAGCTCTTTTCTAAATTTTTGGTAGAATTCAGCTATGAAGCCATCTGGTCCTGGGCTTTTGTTTGCTGGAAGATTCCTGATTACAGTTTCGATTTCCTTGCTTGTGATGGGTCTGTTAAGATCTTCGATTTCTTTCTTGTTCAGCTTTGGAAAGTTATACTTTTCTAAGAATTTGTCCATTTCTTCCAAGTTGTCCATTTTATTGGCATAGAGCTGCTGGTAGTAGTCTTTTATGATCCTTTGTATTTCAGTGTTGCCTGTTGTGATCTCTCCATTTCATTTCTAATTTTGTTAATTTGGTTCTTCTCCCTTTGTTTCTTAATGAGTCTTGCTAATGGTTTGTCAATTTTGTTTATTTTTTCAAAAAACCAGCTTTTAGCTTTGTTGATTTTTGATATGGTCTCTTTCATTTCTTTTGCATTTATTTCTGCTCTAGTTTTTTAAGATTTCTTTCCTTCTACTAACCTGGGGTTCTTCATTTCTTCCTTCTCTAGTTGCTTTAGGTGTAGAGTTAGGTTATTTATTTGACTTTTTTCTTGTTTCTTGAGGTAAGCCTGTAATGCTATGAATCTTCCCCTTAGCACTGCTTTTACAGTGTCCCATAGGTTTTGGGTTGTTGTGTTTTCATTTTCATTCATTTCTATGCATATTTTGATTTCTTTTTTGATTTCTTCTATGATTTGTTGGTTATTCAGAGCCATGTTATTTAGCCTCTGTATGTTTGAATTTTTAATATTTTTTCCCTGTAATTGAGATCTAATCTTACTGCATTGTGGTCAGAAAAGATGACTGGAATGATTTCAATTTTATTGAATTTACCAAGGCTAGATTTATGTCCCAGGATGTGATCTATTCTGGAGATGGTACTATTTTTTAAATTGGAGTATGATTGCTTAACAATGTTGTGTTGGTTTCTGCTGTACAACAAAGTGAACCAGCTATATGTATACATACACCCCTCCCTCTTGGATCTCCTCCCTGTCCTCCACCCCACTCCTCTACATCATCACAGAGCACTGAGCTGAGCTCCCTGTGTTATAGAGCAGCTTCCTGCTAGCTATCTCTTTTACACTTGGGTGTCAATGCTACTCTCCCAATTTCACCCTCCTTCCCTCCCTCCCCACATGTCCACATGTAAGTTCTCTGTTTGCATGTCTCTCTATTCCTATCCTGAACTAGGTTCATCCATACCATTTCACTCTCATTTAAATTGTCTTGATTGCCTTGGTGAAATGAAATTTTATTTTGTTGTGCTTCATGTTCTCAGAAATTTTTTAGTTCAGGTCAACTTTCTTGCCTTAGCAAGTAGAATCAAAATGAACTTGTGATATACAGGGATAAATGTAAAATTTCTCCCCCCAAATTAATTTTTCATCATTTTTTTGGGTATAATTGGTAGTCAAGTAAATTGTTGAACATTGTAGTGTAGGAATAATGTCTTGGTACTGTCTGATGCTGTATTACTCCTGGAGTCATTCTACTGCACACTGGTGATCCTAAATAGATGATCATTTAAAACTGAGGTTTATGGAAAAGCAAGATTGTTGTAGGGTAACACATTTTTCTCCAATACTTTCTTTATTCTTACTCTGTATTTTTTATTTTGTCTGGATTAAAATGATTTATCATGGAAGCTTTGCATGTGATTTTGGATATTTTTTCTTCATGAAATTTTGATATGGCAAAACTGATGTTCTATTTTTAATTCCTTCTCATAGATATGCATAATGCCTAAATTATGACTTTTTTCTTAAACTAAATGGAATTAAATAACTGTAAATCAAATAGAGGTTTTAAGTATTTCATTTAGCTAGTGTATCAAATAATTTTATAAAGATTAAAATTATAATAAATATAATATCCATTATTCAGTGTTTTATAATGATTTATAATTATTATATCATTATTTGTCTTTATAAATATTTATAAAAATTTGATGGCTCCAAAATATATAGTACTCTTCCTAAATTTATCTGGCTAAGGCATTCTTTTAATATTTGTTTTAACTGTCTATTTGTTTACCAATTGATTTAACCATTTGGAAGTCTTTCATAATTGCTTTCATATATAAGAAGAGTAGTTTCCACAATCTTCACTATTGTAACATTTTGTTATTACAATAGTACACATATATTTACACTTCGACTGGTTAATGAGAATTTCAATGAATAAAGCAAAATAGACATAGACAAAGTGTTTTACTTCAGGTTTTTTCAAGAATGCTCACTTATTTGGCAAGTTTTTTAAAAATCAAACCCCCAATGGCTGATTTGTGGCAGAAGAAGGTCTAGTATCCAGGAATGTGACGCTTTGAAGTATACTACCTCCTCATGGGTGAGTCAGTGTGAAATGTCACCTAGTAGAAGTTTATCTGTTCTATTTGTTGTTGTTTGGTTGCTCAGTTGCATCTGACTCTGTGACACCATGGACTGTATCCTGCCAGGCTTCTCTGTCCATGGAATTCTCCAGGCAAGAATAGTGGAGTGGGTTGCCATTCATTCCCTTCTCCAGGGGATCTTCCCAATCAGGGATCAAACTTGGGTCTCCTGTATTGCAGGCAGATCCTTTACCATCTGAGCCACCAGGGAGGCCCAAATATCCAGATACTGACAGTAAATTCAAATGATGTGCCTTCTTTCTATTGCTGATATTGGTGTGCCAGTTAGAGGTGATGGTAACTTCATGGACTCATGGTTAATGACCTCACACAAGTTTAAGGATGCTAAATATAATGTTGAAGTAAATAGTTGACTATTTGCCTTGTGAGGGCTGGGGTTGCATCTTAAACAAATATAATTTGCCTGAATATTGAGACTGAGACTGACTGTGTTGCAATTCTAATATCTAGGTTCTTGAGTCTCATACAAGCTATTCTAAATGCTGGATTTTAGGTGGTAGACTAATACCTCATACTTTGAACTTTCCATGGTAGGAAGTCCTCATTTGTTTCTAGGATCATTTCTTCTTTTTCCTTTAAACATCCCAGATTCTTTACATGTAATGCCATCCTAATCTACTACTACCCTCCTTGTTATTCTCCAAACCAGTCACTTCTTTTCATCCAATAAACATTATAGTACTTGGCCCACTTTCTTCCTCTTCCTCTCTAATGTTAATAACATTTTTGGTGACTTCAGTATTCACATAGAAGATTCATCCAATCCTCTGGCTCTTCAGTTACTTGACCTTCTCATCACCAATCATCTTTTTCTTATCCTGCCTGATCAACCCAACCTCAGGGTCATGTCCTTGAACTGCCCTTATAAAAAACTGAACCATCTCCAAAATCTTGATTTTAATTATCATTAGAGTCACTTCCTTGCACACTCTTCAACTCTTGACCATTTATCACTCAGCTGTCCCTTGCTTGCAAAACACAAAACGCTGTTAATATCCCATTGTTGTTTGGTCACTAAGTCCTGTCCGACTCTTTGTGATCCCATAGACTGCAGCAGATCAGATTTCCCTGTCCTTCACTATCTCCTGGAGTTTGCTCAAAGTATTATCCATTGAATCGGTGATGCCATCCAACCATCTCATCCTCTGTCATCCCCTTCTCCTCCCGCCTTCAATCTTTCCCAGCATCAGGGTCTTTTCCAGTGAGTCAGCTCTTCCCATCAGGTGGCCAAAGTATTGGAGCTTCAGCTTCAGCATCAGTCCTTCCAATGAATATTCAGGATTGATTTCCCTTAGGATTGACTGATTTGATCTCCTTGTTGTCCAAGGGACTTTCAATAGTTGATATCCTGCTGTCTACCTATTCCAAGACTGCACACAAGCAGCCAGACACTACTGGGAAAAGTACACATTCTGTGCATGGCCATAAATCCCAATAACCTAATGGTCCCTAATGGCACCCCACTCCAATACTCTTGCCTGGAAAAACCCATGGATGGAGAAGCCTGGTAGGCTGCAGTCCATGGGGTCGCTAAGAGTCAGACATGACTGAGCGACTTCCCTTTCACTTTTCACTTTCATACATTGGAGGGAAGGAAATGGCAACCCATCCAGTGTTCTTGCCTGGAGAATCCCAGGGATGGGGGAGCCTGGTGGGCTGCTGTCTATGGGGTCGCACAGAGTCAGACATGACTGAAGCAACTTAGCAGCAGCAGCAGCAACAAGAGACCATGAACCAAGGAATGTGGGTGGCCCAAGGAATGCCGGAAAAGCTAAGGAAATGGATTCTCTCCTACAGTGTCCGGAAAAGAAGGCAGCCTGCTGATATCTTGACTTTACCCTAGAAAGAGCCATGCTAGACTTCTGACTTACAGAGCTGTGAGGTGAACTTGCATTGTTTTCAACCATTAAGTTTGTGGTAATTTGTTCCAGCATCAATAGAAAACTAATCCACATGTTAACGAGTTTCATTTTAAATTCATGTTCTCAAATTTGAAACTTAACAACTGCCTGGGCATTCTATTGTACTAATCCTGTCTTCACACATTTGCCTTTCTGCTCTTTGCTTTTGTTTGTTGTTTTATGGCTCTGGCTTTATTCGTCCCAGCAGTTTTTTTATTTATTATTTTTAAATTTTTTTGGCTGTGCTGTGTGGCATGTGGGATCAGTTCCCTGACCAGGGATTGAACCCATGCCCCCTGCAGTGGAAGCACAGAGTCTTATCCACTGGACCACCAGGGAAGTTCCTGCCAGTTCTGCTCTTTGAAACAGTCATTTCATTCATTTTCTTCAGCTGAAACTTCTGAAACACTCCACCTCCATCAAAAACACATTGTTACATGAGAGTTCTGTTGCTTTTCTACTATTAAATCTATCTAAGTTGTATGTTCTTTGTTTCTATAAAAGGCAATCCATTCACTTATGCTCCGTGTTAGATCTGCTCTTGACTTCTCAAGGACTTTTCACCTGACACTATCTTTTCTCTCTTTTGTGTCCTTAATTCTCCTTTCATCATAGAATAGTCCCTGTTTCTATGTAAACATGTTCCTGTATTTCCTGTGATTTCACGTCTCCCTCTTGATACCACCCCATTTTTCGGATCCCCCTTCATTAGAAAACTTTCTTTAAAAGGTTTGTTCATTGCTGTTGTCTCTCCTTCCTCATGACCTGTTCTGTCTTCAGCCCACCACAATTGAGCTTCTGACTTTAATGTTGTAATAACTTTTCTGTTTCTAAATCCAGTAGCCATTTTTAAAATCCTCATCTTAATAGACCTCTCATAAACATCTGACACAATTGACCACTACCTTATTCTTGAAACCACTTCTTTTTTTGGTTTCTAGGACATCATATTTCCTTCATAACTAGTGGCTGTTCATTCTTAATCTGCTTTGCTGGCTCCTTTCCTCCGCCCTATTTCTAAATGTAGAAATGCCCTAGGACTCAGCCCTGGCCCATCTTTTTTTCCTATATTCTCTTTCTCTAAGTGATTTTATCTAGTCCCATGGTTTTCAGTACTGTCTTTATGCCAATGACCCCCAAATCTGTATCTCCAATGACTCCCGAATTTGCATTTCCAACCCTGACTTCTCTAAATTCAAACTTTTTAACTGTTAACTTTGAAAGCTCCATGTTGAAATCTAATAGGTATGTCAAACTTCACATATTCAAAATATTTATCAAGAAAGGGGTGGATTTGCTATGAGCCATCCATAATTTCCCACCCAATGAAATATGTTTGGAAGATTCTTGGTCTGGTAAAGAGCTCTAATATGTGACTGAAGAGATAATTTCATAAAAAATCCTTGACTTAAAAAATACTTTTAAATTTTGTATTGGGGTATAGGTGATTAACAAACAATGTTGTGATAGTTTCAGGTGAACAGCAAAGGGACTCAGCCATGCATATACATGTATCCATTCTCCCCCAAACTCCCCTCCCATCCAGGCTGCCACATAACATCGAGCAGAGTTCCCTGTGCTATACAGTAGGTCCTTGTTGGTTATCCATTTTAAAGATAGCAGTGTGTACATGTCCAGCCCAAACTATCTCTTCCCCATTCTCCTCACCCCCCTGCAATGGGATGCCCATATTAGAGTATAGCCGATGAAGAATGTTGTGATGGTATAGTTGGACAGCAAAGGGACTCAGCCATACATATACATCTCTTTTATGGCAGATCTCTTTATGCCAGTCAATGCATAGGTCAGTTATAAGCCCATGATTGAACTTCCCTGGTTTAAGTGTCCATCTCTAATCAACTGTAGCTAGGAATGTGAAATCATGTATTTCACTGTCAACTTAACAAGGGTTGTGTGGGGGCCAATTTCCCTTTGAAGAATCTGTCAGTGGAACATGTTTTACCTAGAAATGTCAAAACTTCTTGAGTGTCCTAGCCATCAACACAAATCAAACCTCTAGCACAATAATGCGCAGTCTGTCTTTTATATAATAGTTGAAGGCCAAAATGATCAGCCTGCCTTCTGAGTAAAAAACCATGAGGAAAAGTTTCTAATCTAGAGACTAGTCACTTATTACTTTCTGATCTATACTACTTCAAGAGTTACTGAAATAAATAAGCAGAAAACAATACAAGATTTACAGTGTTGATCAATATTAAGCAGATGAACACATGGCAATTCCAAGTGGGGATGGTAGGCATGTTAGTATCTATATAAACTGAGTCTTATTATCTTTGTATGAACCAACTCATGGGATAGGTCAGCAGAAATGAAAACAGATGGTAAGTGATTAACCTTGAGGATGCTTTTATGCTGTTACCACTATGATGAGCTCTTGTCTCTAAGTGAGCTCTTTTCACCAGCATATTCCCACTTCCAACTGTCAATAATTTATAATATGCAAATTCCTGAGTTGCCCCAAACCCTCGGAAAAAGATTCCTGTGAGGTGGGTGGGGGACAGCTCAGGAACCTCTCTTTTTAGCACAGCCCTGGAAGCTATGTTTCTTTTTTTAAATTTATTTTTAATTGAAGGATAATTGCTTTACAGTATTGTGTTGGTTTCTGCCCAACATCAACATGAATCAGCCACAGGTATACATATGTCCCCTCTCTCTGGAATCCCCCTCCCACTTCCTTCCCTGGCTATGTTTTATCAAATAATTCAGATGCACACTAAAGCTTGAGAACACTGTGTAAAATTGTCTGGTGCTGTTCTCCACTATATCTCCAACACCTAGAATAAATCTTGACACTGAGCAAACATTTATTAAAGATGGTTAAAAGACTGAATGAGTGTACCCCTTGGCATCTGAGGATTTTGTCACCTTACATCTTCTTAAGAAATTATATAGAAGGGGACACAGAGATATGTACTAATGCTTTTTGATCACTGGAAACACTAGCCTATTTTGGATGGTATCCAGGACATATGTATAAAAAACATAATCATTTTTATTTACTTCCTTCACTCAGCTAATCCTCTAAATCTCAGCCCATTTAGCTCTGTAGGCTACCTTGCTCAAGGGATTTGCTCTAATTGTTCACACCATAAAGGTGGCACTTCTCAACTTGTCATTGTCACCAGGGGTGATAGTCAAAATATTGAACAATGCTAATAAAGCACAGGCACCAACTGATCACTATAGATTCTGGCTGTGAAGAACTGGTAGGGCCAAACCAGAACATAATGGCTGAAGACCAAACTTGACCATTAGCCTTGTTGAGGAGACTAGGTGTTTGGCTCTATAGGTGGTCTATATAAGGGTGAGAATTCCTGGGTTGGGTCATAGCTCAGATTATCCTGTGAGGCCAGAATAATGGCCTTTTAAAGATATGTGTGTGCTAAGTTGCTTCAGTCATGTCCAGACTCTTTGCAGCCCTATGGACTGTAGCCCTCCAGGCTCCTCTGTCTATGGGGATTCTCCAGGCAAGAATACTGGAGTGGGTGCCATGCCCTTCTCCAGGGGATCTTCCTGACCTGAGGATTGAATCTGGGTCTCCCACATTGGCGGGTGGGTTCTTTACCACTAGTGGCACCTGGGAAGCCCCTTTTAAATATTATCCACATCCTATTCCCTGAAACCTGTAAGTGTTACCCTAGATGGCAAAAGGCACTTTACAGATGTGATTAAATTAAGGATCTTGAAATGAGATTATCCTGGATTATGTGAACGGGCCCAATATAAACAAAAGGATTCTAATAAGGCAAAGAGAGAGGTATATTGTCTGAGTCAAAAAAAGATGTGATGATGAAAGGGCAGGAGAGAAGGAGGAGAGTTGAAAGTGCTCTGACGCTGGAAGATGGAGGAAGGGCCTATGAACTAAGGACCAAAATTGTTTCTTTTGAAACTGGAAAGGAGTACATCAAGGCTATATATTGTCACCCTGTTTATTTAACTTATATGCAGAGTACATCATGTGAAATAGCCAGCTGATGAAGCACAAGCTGGAAACAAGATTGCTGGGAGAAACATCAATAACCTCTGATCCCAGGGATGGAGGGGCCTGGTGGGCTGTCGTCTATGGGGTCGCACAGAGTTGGACATGACTGAGGTGACTTAGCAGCAGGAGCAGCAGATAACACCACCCTTATGGCAGAAAAGTGAAGAAGAACTAAAGAGCTTCTTGTTGAAAGTGAAAGAGGAGAGTGAAAAAGTTGGCTTAAAACTCAACATTCAGAAAACTAAGATCATGGCACCTGGTTCCATCACTTAATGGCAAATAAATGGGGAAATGATGGAAACAGTGAGAGACTTTATTTTGGGGGGCTCCAAAATCACTGCAGATGGTGACTGCAGCCATGAAATTAGAAAGATGCTTGCTCCTTGGAAGGAAAGTTATGACCAACCTAGATAGCATATTAAAAAGCAGAGACATTATTTTGCCAAAAAAGGTCCATCTAGTCAAAGCTATGGTTTTTCCAGTAGTCATGTATGGATGTGAGAGTGGGACTATAAAGAAGGCTGAGTGCTGAAGAATTGATGCTTTTGAACTGTGATGCTGGAGAAGACTCTTGAGAGTCCCTTGGACTGCAAGGAGATCCAACCAGTCCATCCTAAAGGAAATCAGTCCTGAATATTGATTGGAAGGACTGATGCTGAAGTTGAAACTCCAATACTTTGATTGCGTGATACAAAGAACTGACTCATTTGAAAAGACCCTGATGCTGGGAAAGATTGAAGGCAGGAGGAAAAGGGGACTACAGAGGATGAGATGGTTGGATGGCATCACCGACTTGATGGACATGAGTTTGAGCAAGCTCCAGGAGTTGGTGATGGACAGGGAGGCCTGGTGTGCTGCAGTCCATGGGGTCGCAAAGAGTTGGACACAACTGAGCGACTGAACTGAACTGAGACTGGAAAAGCCAAGCAAGCATACTCTTTCCTGGAACAGTCCTGTTGATACCTTGATTTCAGAACTTCTAATGTCCAAAATTATAAGATGATAAATTTGTGTTAAGTCCAGAAATTTGTAGTGATTTAATATGGCAACAATAGAAAACTATACACCCTATAGGTATGTTTTTCATAGTTCAATTCAAGTTTGTAAAGATGTGATTCTTCTCCCCAATTCTGTCCAGTGTCAGAAAAAAATTTTTTTTTGGCTGTACCACATGGCTTGAGGGGTGGATCTTAGTTCCCTGACCAGGGATCGAACTCAGGCTTCCTGCTTGGCCCCCTAACCACTGTATTGCCAGGGAACTCCCAGTCTCAGAAATTTTAATATTGACGATTCAAAGTACTCTTAGTCAAATTTGTCATTAAGTAATTTTTCTGAAGTAAAAAATTAGTACAAATCAAGATTTTCCTCTTCTTTCTTCTAATTCTACAGGTTAGATTCTAAGTACTACCAAAGTGGAAGGCAGGGTATTTTGTCTGTAATCCTTTTCTGCTTTCTTTTGGTATCTGAGGAGAATTTAGCTTCTGTTATATTTGGGCTGTTGGTCTTTATCCATACTGTAGTGTTTCCTAATGTTCACAGTTCTACCAGTCCTACATACTCTGCAATTGACATGGAATTCACTGTCAGTTCCTTGTTGCTTTGTTAAAATTATAAGGCCCCTACACATCTCTCAGTCATTCATAGCCTTATTGAAGGCACAGATAACTTTGGCATATCTTCCCATCACCCTCTAGGCTCTTAGGAGAGTTTGAAGAGTTTCTACTCCTGTCTAGATGTGTCTGGCAACCATTTTTGCAGGACTTGAGCCTTCTTGAGCTTCATCTGGGAGTAAAACACAGGTCTCTGCTCTTAATACTCCCCCAATATTTCTGGTGTTTCCTTCACTGCTCTTCCCAGAAATTGGTCTCAATCCTCTTCCCTTCCTCAGCTAATCCAACTTAATTTCGCCTTGGATGTGGAAAACAGGCGTTTCTTTCATCCTAAATTATTTCCAATGCTCTTGTTTGGAAGATAACCTTTGTGCTCTAAGTCTTTGCATGAAGTCTTCAAAGTTTTGAAACTCAAAACCTTTCTCTCTCTCTCTCTCACAAAGCTTGGGTTTTGTAATTCAAAGCTTTATCTATTGAGACAGTGGCTCTGCCAAGGGTTTCAGAGGTCTAATTCCAAAGTAAATGCCAAAAATATGACTGTTTGTTTTATGCATTGGGCCCTTGCCTGAGGTAATACATCTCAGCCTCAAGGTCTAATTTTATTGGGAAATGTTGAGGGGTAATGAGGGGTAAAAAGAATGAAAACCCATCTGTTAATGCTTCCAGATATTATGCGTTTTGATGTTTCTCCCTAGTAAATCATTGCATTTGGACTCCTCTACATAGGTGTTTTCCTCACTGCTTACTTCCATCAGCCCCACCTGCCCCCCACCCCCCCCACCACACACACCATGTTATACAAGGCCATCATAAGACTCATCCAAGCTCTGTGGAGGCTCTGCCTTTGGTTGTGGCAGAATTCAGAGGGGAGTTAAGTCTCTGACCAGATTCTGTGCATCCAGAATAAATAGCTCCCATATGTAAAGATTTATAATTCATAGGGGTAGTTATTAGGATAAGCTCCAAAAAGGATGGTGGTAAATTTTTAGCCCCTGAACTAAAAAGAAGCTACTGGTGTAAGTATAATTAAGAAAAGTCAGGAAGAACACAAGTATAAAGAAAAGTCAGGAAGAACACAATATCAACCTGAACAGGGTTTCTCCTGCCTTTTCATACTCTCCTCATGCTCATTGCATGCACAAGACATGTGCACATACAAAAAAAGACCTTTCAAGCAGGGAATGATATGAACAGAGGATTTTGGAGAGGTGGGAAGAGAATGAGACATGTATTTGGAGGTCCTTGTATTCTGCCCACCTTTCTGTTGGGTCAGATCTGAAGAATGGTAAAACATGATGGAAATCCCATTTAAAGCTTGAGGAAATCAAAGGAGGATGAATTTAAGCTTTACCTCCTGGGTAGGTACCAGTAAGCTGGGAAGCCTGGTTGAGCAATCCCACATTCTTTCAATCCAACATAACAGTCTTCTATGAGAGATCTACTGTTTGGCAGGCTTGGCAAGAAAAAGTCAAAGATACGTTTCCACTATACTGACCAACTGCCAACCTGCAACCCCTGTTTTCTGAATCGTCCAGGGACACAGGAGATGATATGAAAAGGTCCTGTGGTTCCCTGAATTGAATGGGCGAAGTTATCTGAGAGAAAGAGAACCAGTGTGTTTCTAAGATGTTTTACTCCAGGATGAAAGGATTCTGTATGATTTGGAACAGTCTCTACCATGGGTTGGAATATGTAATAACTCTCACTGGCTTATCAGCACAGGAGAGCTAAGTGGAAACTAAATATCCATTAAAAAGGCAGTTTACTTTTCTGGTGTGCTAATGCAATAATGACTTCTAAGCTATTCATAACTTCCTATTTCTATACTCTTTGACAACACCCTTGACATCGACTCCAGACTTGGCCTTGTCACTTGACTTGACCAGTGGGACAACATAAAGTGCAACAGCAAGTAGACACTTGAAGGAATGCTGACATATTACAGCTTGCCTTCTCTTGCTTCTGTTGGAACTTCTGATCACTCTGTGATCAGGTTGTTGGATTATGAAAGATGTGGTGCAGTTACTCTCTCATCCCATCTGCCAGCCAGCCAATCTCCAGACATGAGGATGAGGTCCTTGGCTGCCAGTTGACTGTAGATGCATGGGTAAGTCCAGCTGAGGCTAGCCCAGATTGCTTACCCACAGAGTTGTGAGCTAAATAAAGGGCTGTCATTTAAAGCTACTAAGTTTTGAGGTAGCTTGTTAAACAGCAAACGTTAACAGATACAGAGTTTAGGGGAACATTATACAATGCATATACCTAGGAACAGATGCAATGAGACTGGAGCAGTAAGGAAGTAAGGCCAATGCAGTGGCCTTCCCTTTAGCTGCCTCCCCACTCCCTCCCAGAGCTGATCACTGATCCTGAGGAAGGAGTGAAAGAGAGAGGCAAATCATGATTATAACTGAAGATACAATTTGAACTGGCTGAGAAATTACTGAACTTACCTGGATGTAACAGGCTTAAATTTTCTGGATCAGGCAGAATGGTGGCTCAGAGAAGAATACTTTCTTTTAAAGCATGTCTGAGCTTTTGACCAGGAAAATCCACGTTTGTTATACCTGGTATTTCTGTATTAATGCCCTAGATTGAACCTGATATATCTGAGTGGTTAAGCCTAGAGCCATGCATAATATTCATGTACAAATATAAATTTAAATGAAAATCAGTTTTGACTTACTTTCCAAGGTGCTATAAAGGGACTGCCTTGCTGTGAGCTGGAGAAACATGAGAAAATATGGACACCTGTAATTGGTTCTCATTATTTTTTTAGTTTTCTTATAATGAAGGGCAAAATAGAAAGGAAGATATAACATTTTCTATAGTCATAATTTATGAATATTAATATTTTAATACCTAACATTAGGTGAATGCTTAACATTGTGCATTGTTTTATGTAGTCCAACAACCTATATGATAATAGATTTTTTCCCATTTCATAGGTGAAGAAACTGAGAGTCAGATTAAATTACTTAAGATCATGCAGTGAATAAAATAGATAAAATCCAAAACTGCCTGACTCCAAATAATTTGATTTCATTTTGGCAAAACATTGCTTCTTAAATGCATGGCAGCATTTTGAAATTTATTGCTACCAGTGATTTTCCTTGCAAGAGGAAACAAGTATTGTGAAGGACTGGAGAGTTAAATGAAGTGCTGAGGGACCAGTTACAATTTCATTGGGGGACTTGGGATGTTGTGAGAGGAGCCACTTTGTTGCTTTTAGATGGATGATCTTGCTCAGCGGGCTTCACAGGGACTAAAGATGATGGCAGTGATTCCTGTTGAACTTGGGTTGGGGAAGGAAAAGCCAAGTTTTTCTCTTGAAGTAATAGTGATTTGCAGTGAATTAGCCTGATAATAGCTTTCTTAAGAAAAATAAAGAAAATATATAATCAGAGAAGGCATAATTGGTCTTCAGGCCTCCCTCAATATCCAGGTAAGTACTGATTCCCAGTATTTGGAATTGACGATTTTGATAAAATATGTCCTATGTGACTTTCTACATAGGATCACTAATTTTAAAAATGCAACATGTGTAGGCGAAGAGGATTCTCATTTGAAATCAGTTGCTGTGTATCATAGTCATTCCATCTCTGAATCACCACTCCCAGTTTTCAGCAGAGGCCTTAGATGATAGAAAGCTCATTGCTTTCTATCCATTCTAGCTTAGGGAGTCAGCATGGCACCGGGACCTGGCTGAGCTGTTTGCCTTGGTGCTATTCTGATGTTCTTGCCGTCTGTGACTTTGCCTTGCAGTAATGACCATTTTGGCCATTAGGTCACTGGAACCCTAAGTGCCCCAACTGCTGCCAAATCTGAACCCATCCTTGAATGCAAATCAAAATGCAATCACCCAACGGACTGGCTACACCTGACCTCCAGTTTCTTTCTACTGAAGTAAAATATATTCATTAGGAAATATCTTTCCTGGAGGTAGGAAACAAAATGATTGGGTTGAATGTATGCTCTGAAAGCAATCTTTAGACTAAAAAGAGATCATGTATGTGGAAGGGCCTAGATAGGGTGCACTTACCAAACCTTTGTTGCCTTGCCCTTTCATGTTCATTTTCAAATAATGAATATGATATGGGGTAAAAAGGGTACATTTTTCTATGAAAAACTAAGCTATTTTGAAGATTGTCAGTGAACAGTTTAGTCTTTAAACTTTTTTCAATGATACCTCATAATTTTGTGAAATGTGTGTCCTTTGATTAGGCTAGGGGTTGTCAACATTCATAGAAAACATATTCAATATCTTTTTTCAAGTACATTTTATTTTTAAATACTAGACAAAATACATGATTTTGTATGAGATACTGCATTTTTCTGGAATATAGTTTCTGAAATCTTAGAAATTTCATTTTAACTCCCAGCTACCAAGTTGTTAGTTCCTTGTTGCTATGGAAACCATTGGTATAAATCACCAGTAAATACAGTAGATGGTAGTTAGACTCTTGTTTGGTGGGGGCAACTGCCTCTCTCCTTTGAGATTAGAAAATTACTACCTTTTGATTGGAAAGAAAAAAGTCATATGGGTTTAAGTTATTTCTTTAGAAAAATACACCTGCTGGACTCTCTCTCATTTTTTTTTTCTTTCTATTTTAGCCATGGATGGATAGGCTGGGGAACTAGGGGTGGCTTTTAGAGAGAACCTGTGGACAAGTAACACGGTCTTTCCCCTGCCTAGCAGATGTCCCCTTGCTAATTCTGAGAGGCAGAGATCCTTTGCCAAAAGTCTCTTAAATTGATCCCTTCCTTTCTTCTCTTCCTCCATCACTATGATCCAGCCTCTCATTGTCTTGAACTGAGACTTTACAATCACCTCAAAACTGGTCTCCCTGTGTCCAGACTCTCTTTCCTATATTTCATCCTTCACTATGTATCGGATTAATTTCTGAGCCAGACTGTTTGTGTTCAAATCCCAGGTCTGCCACTGACAAATTGTGTGACCTTTGGGCAAGTTACTTAACCTTTCTGTCTCAATTTCTTCCTGTGTAAAACAGAGACAGTAATAATATATATCTTCTAAGGTTTTTGGAATGAATAAGTTAATTCATGTAAAGCACTAGTACAATATCTGACATATAATAAGCACTGAATACAAGTTAGTTTTTCCTAGTTTCCCTAGCAGACCACTTTCCAGTATTTTCTCTTTGCAGTTCAAATACTTCAATGATTCTCTATCAGACTCCTTGCACTGACATTTAGAGCCTTCTCTGAATCTCAATATCTAGTAATATATAATGCAATAAATGACAATATATAGTTAATTATTATATTTCCAAATGCATCTAAGAGGTGGCAGTGTGGAGTGGCAAGAATACTGGCTTGGGAGTGATTCACACCTGAGGTTGAATTTCAGCTCAATTGCCATATAATCTTAAGCTATTTGGTCTTCAGTTTCTGTTTCTATAAAATTCAGATAATAAGTGCTACACTCATGAGAGTTCTTCTGAGAATTAAACAAGAAAACCTTTACAGAAGCACCTAGCATAGTACCTCCTATAGCAAGTGCTTACTTAACAAACAGTGTTTTCTTCCCCACCCCTCACCTTGTCTTTAGTCATGCTGTTAATGGGCCAAACTGTACCCCTCCCCTCTACTGATATGGGGAAGCCCTCATCTCCAGCACCTCAGAATAGAGATATTTTGCATTTAGTGTCTTTAAAGAGGGAATTAAGTTAAAACGAGGCTATTAGGGTGGGTACTTATCCAATCTGACTGTTCTTATAAGAGAAGGAAATTTCAACACAGGGAGAAAAACCAGGGATATGCACACACACAGGAAAGTCCATGTGAAGACACAGAGAGAAGGCAGTTATCTGTAAGCCAAGGAGAGGAGTTCAGAAGAAACCAAACTGGCTGACACCTTGATCTTGGACTTACAGACTCCAAAACTCTGAGAAAATAACTCTCTGTGGTTTAAGCCCTCCAGTCGCTCAAACAAAACAATACACTCATCTGCTTGTTATTTCTCAGTCATGTGTAAACTGCCACCTTTCAATCTCCAGCTTGGCAAGCAGACAATGAAAGGTGGGATCAGATATACTTCCCCCTGTGAGAAGCCATTTACATGGCTCCATCTGAGACCTTCCCCATGGGTCACCACCATATTTTATGCCAAAACATCCTATCATCCCAGCCGTAACTGATTGGGCCTTACCTAAACTCACTTATCCAGAGAAGTCAGGGACCTACTGGTGGCTAGCATAAGAGCTCTCCTAGAAGTGGTACTTGAAACTCAGTAGTGACAGTCCAGCCCATTTAGATTCTCTGTTGAGGCATATGTATGAAAAGCACAGAGTATCAGTAGATGGTAGAGTGTGCAAGGAACTAGAGATGCACAGGATTAATAATCAGGATTAATCAACAGGATTGATAATAATCAGAAGCTATAAACACACAGGGACATAGTTGACAGAGAGACTATCAAGTCATTTTTAGGAGAGTGAGATGCACGTAGAGAGGAAAACAGAGACAAAGTGAAAATAGCTGAAGATGTAAAGTCATGATTAGAGTTGAAAGTAATAGATGACTTTCTGGTTACTAAATTTTTTTTTTTTGACTTGCTATTCAGTTACTAAAACTGCACATCCTGAAAGATCTTTTAGGTTCATACCAGGCTGTGGGGCTGCTGAGACCATTTTCTATATTTCCTACTTCCCCAAGTAGTCTTATACTGTATGGTTATTTCTCACTGATGTAACTTGCCTGAACCTTTATTCCATCAACTCAAAGGAACTATTTGATAAACTTGGAAAGTCATCACCTTTCCTCTTCACTTTTCTAAGGCCCGCCCTTCCCTTGTGACCTAACTCAAGTCGTACTGTTCCAATAAAGCCCATTTCAACTGCTTCAGGATTGGACAACCATATATCACTTACTGGCTTCACTGTGTATTTGGGCCTTGGTGGTGGTTTAGGCCCCATGGGCTACAGCCGCCAGGCTTCTCTGTCTGTGGGATTTTCCAGGCAAGAATACTGGAGTAGGTTGCCATTTCCTTCAACATTTGGTCTTCAGTAGTTCATTTACAATATTTATTTATTTATTTTTTTTTTTTAATTTTTATTAGTTGGAGGCTAATTACTTTACATCATTACAGTAGTTTTTGTTATACATTGATATGAATTAGCCATGGATTTACATGTACTCCCCATCCCGGTCCCCCCTCCCACCTCCCTCTCCACCCAATCCCTCTGGGTCTTCCCAGTGCACCAGGCCCGAGCACTTGTCTCATGCACCCAACCAAGGCTGGTGATCTGTTTCACCCTAGATAATATACATGTTTCAATGCTGTTCTCCTGAAACATCCCACCCTCACCTTCTCCCAGAGTCCACAAGTCTGTTCCATACATCTGAGTCTCTTTTTCTGTTTTGCATATAGGGTTATCGTTACCATCTTTCTAAAGTCCATATATATGTGTTAGTATACTGTAATGGTCTTTATCTTTCTGGCTTACTTTGCTCTGTATAATGGGCTCCAGTTTCATCCATCTCATTAGAACTGATTCAAATGAATTCTTTTTAATGGCTGAGTAATATTCCATGGTGTATATGTACCACAGCTTCCTCATCCATTCGTCTGCTGATGGGCATCTGGGTTGCTTCCATGTCCTGGCTATTATAAACAGTGCTGCGATGAACATTGGGGTGCATGTGTCTCTTTCAGATCTGGTTTCCTTGGTGTGCATGCCCAGAAGTGGGATTGCTGGGTCATATGGCAGTTCTATTTCCAGCTTTTTAAGAAATCTCCACACTGTTTTCCATAGTGGCTGTACTAATTTGCATTCCCACCAACAGTGTAAGAGGGTTCCCTTTTCTCCACACCCTCTCCAGCATTTATTGCTTGTAGACTTTTGGATAGCAGCCATCCTGACTGGCATGTAATAGTACCTCATTGTGGTTTTGATTTGCATTTCTCTGATAATGAGTGATGTTGAGCATCGTTTCATGTGTTTGTTAGCCATCTGTATGTCTTCTTTAGAGAAATGTCTGTTTAGTTCTTTGGCCCATTTTTTGATTAGGTTATTTATTATTCTGGAGTTGAGCTGGAGGAGTTGCTTGTATATTTTTGAGATTAATCCTTTGTCTGTTGTTTTGTTTGCTATTATTTTCTCCCAATCTGAGGGCTGTCTTTTCACCTTGCTTATAGTTTCCTTTGTTGTGCAAAAGCTTTTAAGTTTTGTTAGGTCCCATTTGTTTATTTTTGCTTTTATTTCCAATATTCTGGGAGGTGGGTCATAGAGGATCCTGCTGTGATTTATGTCAGAGAGTGTTTTGCCTATGTTCTCCTCTAGGAGTTTGATAGTTTCTGGTCTTACATTTAGATCTTTAATCCATTTTGAGTTTATTTTTGTGTATGGTGTTAGAAAGTGTTCTAGTTTCATTCTTTTACAAGTGGTTGACCAGTTTTCCCAGCACCACTTGTTAAAGAGGTTGTCTTTTTTCCATTGTATATCCTTGCCTCCTTTGTCGAAGATAAGGTGACCATAGGTTCATGGATTTATCTCTGGGCTTTCTATTCTGTTCCACTGATCTATATTTCTGTCTTTGTGCCAGTACCATACTGTCTTGATGACTGTGGCTTTGTAGTAGAGTCTGAAGTCAGGCAGGGTGATTCCTCCAGTTCCATTCTTCTTTCTCAGGATTACTTTGGCTATTCGAGGTTTTTTGTATTTCCATACAAATTGTGAAATTATTTGTTCTAGTTCTGTGAAAAATACTGTTGGTAGTTTGATAGGGATTGCATTGAATCTATAGATTACTTTGGGTAGTATAGCCATTTTGACAATATTGATTCTTCCAATCCATGAACACGGTATATTTCTCCATCTGCTTGTGTCCTCTTTGATTTCTTTCATCAGTGTTTTATAGTTTTCTATGTATAGGTCTTTTGTTTCTTTAGGTAGATATATTCCTAAGTATTTTATTCTTTTTGTTGCAATGGTGAATGGGATTGTTTCCTTAATTTCTCTTTCTGTTTTCTCATTGTTAGTGTATAGGAATGCAAGAGATTTCTGTGTGTTAATTTTATATCCTGCAACTTGACTGTATTCGTTGATTAGCTCTAGTAATTTTCTGGTAGAGTCTTTAGGGTTTTCTATGTAGAGGATCATGTCATCTGCAAACAGCGAGAGTTTCAGTTCTTCTTTTCCTATCTGGATTCCTTTTACTTCTTTTTCTGCCCTGATTGCTGTGGCCAAAACTTCCAAAACTATGTTGAATAGTAGTGGTGAGAGTGGGCACCCTTGTAGCTCTATGCCAATAAAATGGACAACTTGGAAGAAATGGACAAGTTCTTAGAGAAGTATAACTTTCCAAAACTGAACCAGGAAGAAATAGAAGATCTTAACAAAACGATCACAAGCAAGGAAATTGAAACTGTAATCAGAAATCTTCCAGCAAACAAAAGCCCAGGACCAGATGGCTTCACAGCAGAATTCTACCAAAAATTTAGAGAAGAGCTAACACCTATCTTACTCAAACTCTTCCAGAAAATTGCAGAAGAAGGTAGACTTCCAAACTCATTCTATGAGGCCACCATCACCCTAATTCCAAAACCAGACAAAGATGCCACAAAAAAAGAAAACTACAGGCCAATATCACTGATGAACATAGATGCAAAAATCCTTAACAAAATTCTAGCAAACAGAATCCAACAACATATCAAAAAAATCATTCATCATGACCAAGTGGGCTTTATCCCAGGAATGCAAGGATTCTTTAATATCCGCAAATCAATCAATGTAATACACCACATTAACAAATTGAAAGATAAAAACCATATGATTATCTCAATAGATGCAGAAAAAGCCTTTGACAAAATTCAACATCCATTTATGATTAAAACTCTCCAGAAAGCAGGAATAGAAGGAACATACCTCAACATAATAAAAGCTATATATGACAAACCCACAGCAAGCATCACCCTCAATGGTGAAAAATTGAAAGCATTTCCCCTGAAATCAGGTACAATATTTATTTCTGTATTAAAAAACCCATGGAAGAATCCCTTGCTTACAAACTCCTGAGTCATTGGATATGTTTGAATATCCTAAAGCTTAATAGATTCATAAATGTGAAATTTAGACTTACACTAATGAAGAATGGTCTTCTCCATATTATTCGTATTAGTGGGGTAAGGTTGGGCCAGCCCTACCGTACATCTGGTCTTCCTTGTTATCAAGAGAGGTCCTGACAGGGCTGTGTTTGGCACCTAAACTTCTAGTCTCTTAACAGCTGTGGCACCCAGAAGAGGCATGATGTCACATGAATTGTATCAAGGCACCAGATTTATCTTCAAAGTCATTCTCTAAAGACCAAAAGGCCAACATTATGCCCTAGGTTGGTTCTGTTATGTCTTTAATAAGCAGTCATCAAAAACCTTGTCCATTTCCCCCATGCTGCCCATTGGAATTGGCTCCCCCTGGGGTGGCATGAGGGTACATGCCCTTGTTCTTAGGGCCTGACTGTCTAGAGTAATAAAGGTGATGGCCACAGTCTCAGCTACTGTTGAAAAATTGCAATTTGCTCTTATGTGAATTAATCACTGGAGGATTCAACTAACTCTCCTAGTAATGACCTAATGAACAAAGGTGTTTCTAATTTAATGTCTGAGCCTTTCCATTCCCTCCTCTTTAGATGTATTAGTGTCCAAAGATTTGGAGGGATTTGCTTGAAAGTGTCTGGAGTAACTCTTCTGAGAGGGTAAAGACCTTCCTGCAGTATTTGAAACAAGCAGGAGATGTGCTTGTTAGCACCTTGAGGATGACAGCCTACATATTTCCCAAGCACTAAAATTTGTCCTGGAATGACTGTAAGTTCAGACTTCTACTGTCCCTTGTTGTTGCAGTTCCTTAGATGTTGATTAGCTATATTACATGGCTTTGGGAAAGAGTTCCACAAACCAAGAAATGTTGAATTACCACCTACTCTGGATAAATTGAAGGCATCAAAAGCCAGCAGTATCTCTGGGGTAGGAGATGGAGCTATACTGCAGTCTGGTTAATAGCCTCCCAGGACATATTCAGTGCCAACAGTTTGGGCTTTTGGTCCTTTATCATGATCACTGGTTAATTGCATGGGTGGAAACAAAACAGCAGACCACTGAGAGCTAGAACAAGTAAGTTATTTTGGCAAAAAAGTGAAGATGACGAAGACAGGGATGGAGACAAGAAACTGAGTGCCTTCTCTGTACCAGGTAGTCATTTGATTCTATATCTCCTATAACACAAAAGCCTGTGGGTAAGTACTACCCAGTTTCTCAGGATGGGGAAACTGAGGCACAGAGGGGTAAAAGGGTTTGTTCAAGTTTGCACAGCTTATAAAAGTGGCAAAGGTGTGATAAGAAACCATATTTGTTTTACTCCAGAGCTGACATTTTAAACTACCAAGGTGTTATGTCTTAATACATTTTCATGTTACTACTAGGCCTTAAATGCTCACTAACACACTTGATTGATTCATCAGATTAGCCAGCATTCATCTTGTGTGGACCTGAGTTAATGGTATATAAGCAGAGGAGTTTTAATGGGTGGTTAAAAGAAGCAAAGCATACTCCAAAGCAAGGATCGAACATCATCTATCTAACTGGTATTCTGGGAAGTCAGGAATGTTTCAATAAGAGACTTCTGCAGCAGTAGCAGGTACAACCTCAACAAAGAAATCACCATGTACTAGTAGATTTTGAAACTTTATGTCTCCAAGCTACTTGTCATTGTCACTCGCTGGGCTTTCCAGGTGGCGCTAGTGGTAAAGAATTCTCCTGCCAATCCCAGAGAAGTAAGAGTTACGTTTGATCCCTGGATCTGGAAGATCCCCTGGAGGAGGGCATGGCAACCCACTCCAGTATTCTTGCCTGCAGAATCCCGTGGACAGAGGAGCCTGGTGGGCTATAGTCTATACCATCACCGAGAGTCAGATACGACTGAATCATCTTAGCACACACACATGCACCCTCACTTACACTGCTAGTAGGTGGCAGAGGTGATCAAGCCCCGACCACCTGGCTGTCCATCTGTGGATGTAGCCACTACTCTCTGCTGTTGTTGTCAATCCCCACCCTTCCATCAGAATTTGCTCTGGCAAGATCAGTTAGTTACACCTTACTGTTTTGTGCTGACAGGGTTCAAATATGCCAAGGATACTAAGTAACTGTAACCCTTGGATTCATTGTATGCATTGTATTTATTATCTTATTTTACTGTTTTCACAAAGACAATTCTGGTGCATGACTGGGCTAACTGGTTGGGAACTGAATAGTCCATGTGGACAATGACTATATTTACTAGAGTCAACTTTTGGCTAACCCCAAGGACAAATTTTTGTTAAGTCCTTACTGACATTGTCTACCTAGGCTGCTGGTTTAAGCCTTTTGTTGACAGAAAGAAGATCATTATTTATTCTAGCTCAGCAGGAGTACAAAGAGATTTCTCCTCTCCCCTTACCCTTCTTTTTGCCAGCAGGCTGACTTCCTTATTACACATTAGATTTATAAAATAAAGCTTTTATCAACAGATCCTAGAATCTTAGCATTATTAGAAACTTGAGAAATCATGGCTAACACCGTTACTTACGCACAGATTGAAAACTGAAACCAAGGGGAATGATGAGACCTGAACAAAGTTATTCAATGAGTTAGCTAGTCAATGCTAAATTAAAAACCCCATGATCTCCAATTCAATGTTGATATTCTATGAGTGTCTTCTTTTTCTTCTTTCTATAAAAATCTTGGAGTCCTTGTAGAAACTCTATTGCCCCCACCTTTATTATTATTCATGAGATTATTATTTACAAAATATCTTCAGCTTTTAAAAACAAATGCCTTCAATTAGTGTTGATCTTTTGTTTCCTAGTGTAACTTTCCTGACTTCGGGAATTCATCCCTCAGCTGGAGAGCTGGAGGCTGGAAGGAGAGGCACAGAGAGGAAGAACACATAGTTTTAAAAGGTTCTCTGTTGCTGCAAATTGCATTTCCCTCACCGATACTTTCTGCGGTCCCCATTCCTCTATGTCTAGCTTAAATGTCAATGGCAGCTCAAAGTCTCACCATTTTCGAGTCCCTTAGGACAGAATTTCCTAAGTGGCGGCATCGGCGATTGAGACTCAGATTCCCTTTCATGATCAACATCTCACATGACAAATAATGCATGAGGCTTAAATATTCCCTCTGTCTCAATCTTTGCATTTTTATTTTCTGGAAAGGCTAGCAAAGGTTTTCCAAAATTCCTTTGCTGAAATATTCATGCCTGGTCTATTAGGCTGAAGGACACATTTATAAGACAGAGGCTTCTCTAACATAAACAGGAGGCTTTGGACCCAGCTGGTGTTTGACAGTGGGGATATTTATCTTCAGTTAGCCTTTTGTTGAGGGACTTTCTTCCACCACAAAAGCCCCCTTGTAGTATTCACTAGTAGAATTCATTAACTCCTTTGTATCTGGGGCATTGCTATCACAAACTGATATTTTAAGAGAAATCAATTTATTAGGCTATATAAAAATTGGGCAATAATATAGCTTATTCAGTAAAATAGGTAGGACACACGTCTGGTCTGAAAGTGAAAAACCTGAAATGACCATATGGGGAGAAATAGTTCTTATTCCTTTCAGCAGGAATGTTAAAAATTTGCACAGAAGAAAATATAAGCAACATTTTCCTGCTTCACCTAGTTTTCAAATTTTTAAGTTTATTTTCTTTTCATTTTTATTGGAGTAGAGTTGATTTACAATGTTGTGTTAGTTTCAGATGTACAGCAAAGTGAATCAGTTATATGTACACATATATCCATTTTTTTAAGATTCTTTTCCCATATGGGCCATTACAGAGTATTGTCTACTTCACTTCGTTTTATCTTAGAAACAAAAAGCTCTTAATATACAAACAGTATCTAGTTCTGGGTAGAATCAGGCATTTATTTTAAATTGAATATCTTGAGTCTTTGGAACTAAAAAAGAAATGAACATGTACAGAGTGCTGTTTTGTATTGGGTGCTGTGTCTAGCAGTTTATGTATACTCTCTAATGAAATTAAATATATGAGCTCTCTAATTATTTCAACAATGCAGGGAGGTTGGTATTATTGCCCCCACTTTATAGAAGGACAGGGAAGCTTGGCATGCTGCAGTCCATGGGATGGCAAAGTGTCAGATACAGCTTAGCCACTGAGCGCACACACTTCAGAGAAAGGAAAATGAGTATGCCAGTTCTGGACCTGTATGCCCTCAGATTCATTCCTTGTTTTTCCCTTACCCTGCCAACGCCTGCAGACTCTTTCTCAGGCTCCTGTGATAACTAGCTTCTGGATGCGTTCAATGCAAGGGAGATGCTAGAAAAAGGTTGAAGGGCAGGAAGAAGGAAGAGGCCAGGGTATTTATCACCCTTGTCCACTCTCCAGCCGGGGGCAGTGCCTTCAGAAGTGGCTGCCTTTCCTCTGTGGCTCCGGCTCCCATCAGGTAGACCCTACTGTGGTTCCAGCATCTTTTGGGGGACTTTGGTCCTTGGACCCTGGGAGTACTGTTTGTTCTCCTTGACTCTCCAGTCCTAACAGTGCTCATGGCCTCCTGCTGTTTCCAATATCTGGGTTGCCTCCCTTTCCTCTTTTTGGCTTCTCAGCTCCTCAATCACTGCATAATGCATTTCTTATCTTAAATACCCTCTATTCCAAAGACTATATTGAAAAATGGGTTTTGATTTCCTGGTTGGGCCCTGATTGATATACTGAGGCTTTACCCCCAGTCATGTGGCTAGGAGGTGACTAAGACTCAAAAGTGTATACTCTTTCTTCTTGGTTTGAAAATATCACAGATTTATGATCTCTCTCTCTCTTTCCCTGACTCTATCTCTGTCCCTCTGACTCTAAGACTTTGAAAGTCTTTAAAGGAAGAAACAGTTTTAAAACGTTTACTCTGCAAAAATCATATTTCCACTTCCTCAGTACTCTCCATCCCTACTTTATTAGAATCCAAATTAATGAGAATTTGTTCTACTGTCTTCTAGCTAGCTGTTGATTTTACACATTGAGGTTTTCAAAAAGCCTTCTTTGTAGAGTTTGTCCTTTGTTAGCGCAATGGAAATATTTTCTTTAGGTTTTGCAATTCCTCGATGTCATCCCACTCTAATCTTAGTCAGAACAGTGTTCCCTTTCTATTTTTTTCCAATTTCATTTCTTCTACTTATGTCAAATCTAGTGCAGCACACATTTTTGAGGCCTGGACCTCTGTGAAGCAAAAACTGCCCAAGGTCATACTGTCAGTCTAGATCTGAGCTTCCTTCAAGTAAGTGAGACAGATGGGAATAGGGGTGAGCAGGGTGGATGCAGGGAGGGAGAGAGGGAGGGGAGAGGGTAGGAGAGAGGGAGAGAGAGAAAGGAGGAGGAGGAAGATTTGAGAAAAGGCAGTGAAGAGCGAAAGGGGGCAAGTTATGAGGAAGGAGGGAGAGAAAAATAGATTTAATGGATTAAGGCAAATGTATTGAGTTTTTCAAGTCATATTTAAGAATATGGGGACTTGCAATAATGGAACATGAAGGTAGCAATTGTCATGTTTCCTTCATTACCAAATGTTTTTTTCCTCATTGAACTGAGACAGTTTTCTAAACCAAGATATCACCTTGTGTTAATGATAGATCTTGCTTTAAAAGAACTTACGATCCTTAAAGAACAAGTCAGCAAAAAGCCAGCTAGGTAGGTCTTCATTCTGGGAATATCGTTGAGATTTGGTTGATTTGTTCAGATCCTTTTTGTCCAAGTTTATGAAAATTAAGTACCGCTTTCTTCATTCTCTATGCAGAGTCAGGATATCTTTTATTTGGGAGTTGATATTTGGGGTGGGGATGGTGATTTATGGAAGTTTTATAAGATAACTGCTTGGCTACATACTGCTAGTCTTCGGTCAGAGGCTGTCATTCTCTCCAACTGACACTTGACGTGGCAGAAGCTTGGTTTAATATACAGCACAATCCCTTTTTCGGTTGGTGTGGAGATTTATTACTGACTTTTCCTATAAACAGGCAGCTGGTGTCTTGACTGAAATAGCATTTTTCTTGATAGTTTAGTAGAGCAAGACTTCAAGCCTAAGGAGAGGGCTTTGGGAAGTTTGTCAAGACTACTTGCTTCCACTGGCACTTGGACTAGATCCAGGAAGACTGGGAAGTCAAAGACCCTTTTCTGGAAGGCCCCCTCCACTTTCAGTGACTCTCTCTTTTTTCCTCTCTACCTTCTTTATCTACCCTTCCCAGAACTAACTCTCTCTTTCCTTGTCCAGAACTCCAGGGACCTCAGGGCACTCTTCCCAGGAAGTAAATGAGGCTCTTTCTCTTTCCTCATCACGATGTTTAGGTGCTGGGCCTTTTCCCTTAGGGATGTCTAATTTGAGGTCTAAAACTGTATTTTAGCAATGTCAATGAGTGTCTCAATGCCATCCCTTTCTTAAGCATTTGGCATTTTAAAAAAGTTGGAGTATAGTTGCTTTACAATGTCGTGTTAGTTTCTGCTGTACGGCAAAGTGAATCAGCTCTACGTTTACATATATAAATATATAATCCCCTGGTTTTTCAATTTCTTTCCCATTTAGGTCACCACAGAACATTGACTAGAGTTCCCTGAGCTACAGGTTCTCATTAGTTATGTGTTTTCTACATAAGTGCATGCTAAGTCTCTTCAGTCGTATCTGACTCTTTGCGACCCTATGGACTGTAACCTGCCAGGCTCCTCTGTCCATGGGATTCTGCAGGCAAGAATACTGGAGTGGATTGCCAGTTTCCTTCTCCAGGGGATCTTCCCAACCCAGGGATTTTCTACATAGTAGTGTACATATGTCAGCCCCAGTCTCTCAGTCCATCCCACCCTCTCCTCCCCATGTGATAGGGATCTTCAGTTCATAAAGGCAGACTGGTGATTTGAATGTCCTGCAGGGAGTTTTTTGGTCACATCTTTTTTTTTTTTTTCTTTTCAAAGTCTTCTTAAATCAAATCTGCCTTAGGGCTTTGAGGATGGTACAAGTCTCTTTCCCTCTAGTCAAATGCCTGGCATTGCCAGAAGACTTGAAGTCTGAAGTCTTATACTCTTAATACCCAAACTGATGCCAGTGTGAGAAAACTCTCATGTCTTTCATCAGCAAAAGTGTCTGCTTTGTTCTTTTCTTTGGTGAAGCTTTGGAAATCCCTTTAGTCAGTAATCTAATATTAAAATGTGTGTGTGGCAATGAGGTACCATTATACGCCAGTCAGGATGGCTGCTATCCAAAAGTCTACAAGCAATAAATGCTGGAGAGGGTGTGGAGAAAAGGGAACCCTCTTACACTGTTGGTGGGAATGCAAATTAGTACAGCCACTATGGAAAACAGTGTGGAGATTTCTTAAAAAGCTGGAAATAGAACTGCCATATGACCCAGCAATCCCACTGCTGGGCATACACACTGAGGAAACCAGATCTGAAAGAGACACATGCACCCCAATGTTCATCGCAGCACTGTTTATAATAGCCAGGACAAGGAAGCAACCTAGATGCCCATCAGCAGACGAATGGATGAGGAAGCTGTGGTACATATACACCATGGAATATTACTCAGCCATTAAAAAGAATTCATTTGAATCAGTTCTAATGAGATGGATGAAACTGGAGCCCATTATACAGAGTGAAGTAAGCCAGAAAGATAAAGACCATTACAGTATACTAACACATACATATGGAATTTAGAAAGATGGTAATGATAACCCTATATGCAAAACAGAAAAAGAGAGACTCAGATGTATAGAACTGACTTGTGGACTCTGGGAGAAGGCGGCGGTGGGATGTTTCAAGAGAACAGCATCGAAACATGTATATTATCTAGGGTGAAACAGATCACCAGCCCAGGTTGGGTGCATGAGAAAGTGCTCGGGCCTGGTGCACTGGGAAGACCCAGAGGGATCGGGTGGAGAAGGAGGTGGGAGGGGGGACCAGTATGGGGAATACATGTA
Organism: Odocoileus virginianus; assembly: GCF_023699985.2. Lineage (NCBI taxonomy): Eukaryota > Metazoa > Chordata > Mammalia > Artiodactyla > Cervidae > Odocoileus > Odocoileus virginianus. The sequence goes on along the minus strand of NW_027224329.1, from coordinate 1,819,701 downwards.
AATCCATGGCTAATTCATTTCAATGTATGACAAAAACTACTGTAATGATGTAAAGAAATTAGCCTCCAACTAATAAAAATAAATGGAAAAAAAAATAAAATGTGTGTGGGGGGGATTCTCAATGAGTTAGTTAGTGATTATCACTATTTAAACTGCATTTTAGAAGCTCAACTCTGAGTCAATCTCACTGTCTGCCGTATCCCCACTAGTGGCATTCCTTTGGGCTGAAGCAGAAAAACTTAGTAGGTAATATATTCTCTGTGTACCGATCACTAAAACATTGCCATTGGCAAGTGTGTTGGGAGCAAGGAAATTGGATCCATGAGGCAGTTTCAACCCCACTGAATGCTCCAGCCTAGGGCACAGTGGGGCTGCTGGACATTGGAAACCCAAGAGAAGGACTGCTGGAATGAGAAGCTTGATTCAAGATGAAAGGGGGTGGCAAGGGCTCACCTTGTCTGGGGAGAAGCCACAGAGGGAGCCTGTACAATATTCTGTTCTTGGCTGTTCATTTGAGTCATTCTGTATTCCATCACAGGAGTCCATTTGATTTCCTAACCATTGAACAATTTTTAATTTGTTCTCACTTATTCAGGCTAAGGTTTTTTTGAAGAGTTCAGAGAGACAACTGCTTCAACCAATTCTGTTTCTTGAATTTGACTTTCTTTCTCCTTCAAATTATTTGACATTGCTGCTGCTGCTGCTGCTAAGTCACTTCAGTCGTATCCGACTCTGTGCGACCCCATAGACAGCAGCCCACCAGGCTCCCCCGTCCCTGGGATTCTCCAGGCAAGAACACTGGAGTGGGTTGCCATTTCCTTCTCCAATGCATGAAAGTGAAAAGGGAAAGTGAAGTCTCTCAGTCGTGTCCGACTCTTCGCAACCCCATGAACTGCAGCCTACCAAGCTTCTCCATCCATGGGATTTTCCAGGCAAGAGTACTGGAGTGTGATGCCATTGCCTTCTCCTATTTGACATTACCTATTAATATTTCTCCACAAAATGTGTCATTCCAAATTTTTCTTCTCCAGGAAAATCATGCATTTTTCTTGAGGCTTTGAGGGTTCTTTTCCTGCAAGCTAACATAGCCTGGTTGAGTTCTATAGATGGAATGATAACAGGTGGAAAGGAATATTCTGGATATATTACCTTTGCTATTATTCAATGTGGATCAAATTCAGACTGGCCTGCTAACCCATAGGGAATCCTAGTCTTTCTTCTTAATCCTCAGTACTGTACTCACCTCTAGAACAAAGATAGCTAAATTTCTAATTTGGAAAGAAGGGGATAAAGAAATCATTCAGGAAATAAGAAGCAAAGAGCTATAGATATTAGAAGCAAAGAGCTATAGATATTAATAGGATAGCTTATTGTCTCAAAGTAATTTGTTCTTGTTTCAGTCCATACTCTGATAAGTATATTTATAAGCATTAATTTTAAAAGTAGGTATAAGGCAATGAGTAACACTTTTCCAGAGATATCCTTTCCTAGTCTTGGTATCTGCAATATGTCTGTAATACAGCTGTCTACCTGTCAGAAGGGTTTCTTTTCCAGGTTGGGCCTAGAGTGAAGACTCTTGTTGGGTCCCATCACTTCATGGCAAATAGATGGGGAAACAATGGAAACAGTAACAGACTTTATTTTCTTGGACTCCAAAATCACTTCAGATGGTGACTGCAGCCATGAAATTAAAAGACACTTGCTCCTTAGAAGAAAAACTATGACCAACCTAGACAGTATAATAAAAAGCAGAGACATTGCCGCAAAGGTCCATCTAGTCAAAGCTATGGTTTTTCCAGTAGTCATGTATGGATATGAGAGTTGGACTATAAAGAAAGCTGAGCACTGAAGAACTGATGCTTTTGAACTGTGGTGTTGGAGAAGACTCTTGAGAGTCCCTTGGACTGCAAGGAGATCCAGCCAGTCCATCCTAAAGGAAATCAGTCCTGAATATTCATTGGAAGGACTAATGCTGAAGCTGAAACTCCAATACTTTGGCCACCTGATGTGCAGAACTGACTCATTGGAAAAGACCCTGATGCTGGGAAATCTTCAAGGCAGGAGGAGAATGGGACCCGGAGGATGAGATGATTATACGGCATCACCACTCGATGGACATGAGTTTGAGCAAGCTCTGGGAGTTGGTGATGGACAGGGAAGCCTGGTATGCTGTAGTCCATGAGGTTGCAATAATTGGACACAACTGAGCGACTGAACTGAAAGAAGAATGAGGAAGTTTAACTCCTACACTTTAAGCAGCCTAATAAATTTTGCCCTTATTGCAATCTATGTTTACACAGACTCCATTCTTTTCAGTAACATTGGTGGGAACTGAGGGAGCTTAGTAGTGTCAAAAGTAGGCACTGTGATTAATTTCCTTTCTGTACTAGCAAACACATAGGGCTTTTCAGTAGACGACTTCGATTTAACTCACTTAACCATGTGAGTTTAGGTGAACTATTTCACCTTTCTCCATCTACTCCTCATTTTCCAAATAGGAATAACACTTGCCTTGTTCAACTTTTGGAAAGATTAAATGAGCTAACATTAAAAGCTTATTATAGGGACTTCTCTGGTAGTCCAGTGGTTAAGACTCCATGTTTACACTGTAGGGTGTGGGTTTGATCCCTGCTCAGGGAACTAAGATCCTACAAGTTGTGTGGCCAAAAAAATGCTTCTTATCATGCCTGGAAAACAGTAGGATCTCAACAAGTTTGCCAGGTTAATTAGTTCCTCACTGGAATACAACAGTGAAAACCAAACTTTCTGATGCTAACAGACACCAGTCCCTTGGGATATGTCCCTAATTTGTGCAGATTCAGCCTCAACACAACTGGATTGTCATTCACTTCATGGAGCTGTACCTCGTATCTCTGTGGATCTCCTTTGAGCCATCACTTATCCTCCCTTACCTTTTTTTCCATAATAGAGGCTCTTTGGCTTTGTGGAAGAGCTGTGAGTGTATATACAGTTTGTTGGCCCCTCAAAAAGCAAGGTGACTAATTTGCCATTGAGAATTTGGTATTATACTGACATTTTGTAAGACAGTTTTCTATACTTGCCTATTTGTTGTTGTTCAGTTGCTCAGTCCTGTCCAACTCTTTGTGACCCCATGGACTGCAGCACACCAGGCTTCCCTTCTTTCCCCCAGAGTTTGCTCAAACCCCTGTCCATTGGGTAGGTGATGCCATCTACCCAGCTCATTCTCTGTCACCCCATTCTCCTGCCTTCAATCTTTCCCAGCATCAGGGTCTTTTCCAATGAGTTGTCTCTTTGCATCAGGTGGCCAAAGTATTGGAGAGCTTCAGCATCAGTCCTTCCAGTGAGTATTCAGAGTTGATTTCCTTTAGAATTGACTGTTTGATCTCCTTGCAGTCCAAGGGACTCTCAAGAGTCTTCTCCAACACCACAGTTCAAAAGCATCAGTTCTTTAGTGCTCAACTTTCTTTATGGTCCAACTCATAATTGTACATGACTACTGGAAAAACCGTATATTTGACTATATGGACCTTTGTTGGCAGACAAATATCTCTGCTTTTTAATACTTGCCTATACCTTAGGCTAAATAATATGTTATTAGCCTTCCAGATGTGAGGAATAAACAAATTAAGTGCTGGAGTCCAGTTCAGTTCAGTTCAGTCACTGTCGTGTCTGACTCTTTCTGACGCCATGGACTGCAGCACGCCAGGCCTCCCTACCCATTACAATCTCCTGGGGTTTACTCAAACTCATGTCTATTGAGTCAGTGATGCCATCCCCTTCTCCTCCCGCCTTCAATCTTTCCCAGCATCAGGGTCTTTTCAAATGAGTCAATTCTTCGAATCAGGTGGCCAAAGTATTGGAGCTTCAGCTTCAACATCAGTCCTTCCAATGAATATTCAGGACTGATTTCCTTTAGGATTGACTGGTTGGATCTCCTTGCAGTCCAAGGGACTCTCAAGAATCTTCTCCAACACCACAGTTCAAAAGCATCAATTCTTTGGCACTCAGCTTTCTTTATAGTCCAACTCTCACATCCATACATGACTACTGGAAAAATCATAGCCTTGACTAGATGGACCTTTGTTGGCAAAGTAATGTCTCTGCTTTTTGAAATGCTGAAGGTTGGTCAAAACTTCCCTTCCAAGGAGCAAGTGTCTTTTAATTTCATGGCTGCATTCACCATCTGCAGTGATTTTGGAGCCCCCCAAAATAAAGTCTGACACTGTTTCCACTGTTTCCCCATCTATTTGCCATGAAGTGATAGGACCAGATGCCATGATCTTAGTTTTCTGAATGTTGAGCTTTAAGCCAACTTTTTCACTCTCCTCTTTCACTTCCATCAAGAGGCTTTTTAGTTCCTCTTCACTTTCTGCCATAAGGGTGGTGTCATCTGCATATCTGAGGTTATTGATATTTCTCCCAGCAATCTTGATTCCAGCTTGTGCTTCATCCAGCCCAGCATTTCTCATGATGTACTCTGCATATAAGATAAATAAGCAGGGTGACAATATACAGCCTTGACATATTCCTTTTCTTCTTTGGAACCAGTCTGTTATTCCATGTCCAGTTCTAACTGTTTCTTCCTGACTTGCATACAGATTTCTCAAGAGGCAGGTCAGGTTGTCTGGTATTCCCATCTCTTTAAGAATTTCCCACAGTTTATTGTGATCCACACAGTCAAAGGCTTTGGCATAGTCAATAAAGCAGAAATAGATGTTTTTTTCTGGAACTCTTGCTTTTTCAATGATCCAACGGATGTTGGCAATTTGATCTCTGGTTCCTCTGCCTTTTCTAAAACCAGCTTGAACATCTGGAAAGTTCACGGTTCACGTATTGCTGAAGCCTGGCTTGGAGAATTTTGAGCATTACTTTGCTAGCGTGTGAGATGAGTACAATTGTGCAGTAGTTTGAGCATTCTTTGGCATTGCCTTTCTTAGGGATTGGAATGAAAACTGACCTTTCCAGTCCTGTGGCCACTGCTGAGTTTTCCAAATTTGCTGGCATATTGAGTGCAGCACTTTCACAGTATCATCTTTCAGGATTTGAAATAGCTCAGCTGGAATTCCATCACCTCCACTAGCTTTGTTCATAGTGATGCTTTCTAAGGCCCACTTGACTTCACATTCCAGGATGTCTGGCTCTAGGTGAGTGATCACACCATCATGATTATCTGGGTTGTGAAGATCTTTTTTGTACAGTTCTTCTGTGTATTCTTGCCATCTCTTCTTAATATCTTCTGCTTCTGTTAGGTCCATACATTTCTGTCCTTTATTGAGCCCATTTTTGCATGAAATGTTCCCTTGGTATCTCTAATTTTCTTGAAGAGATCTCTAGTCTTTCCCATTCTGTTGTTTTCCTCTATTTCTTTGCATTGATTGCTGAGGAAGGCTTTCTTATCTCTCCTGGCTATTCTTTGGAACTCTGCATTCAAATGGGAATATCTTTCCTTTTCTCCTTTGCTTTTCGCTTCTCTTCTTTTCACAGCTATTTGTAAGGCCTCCTCAGACAGCCATTTTGCATTTCTTTTTCTTGGGGATGGTCTTGCTCCCTGTGTCCTTTACAATGTCATGAACGTCTGTCCATAGCTCCTCAGGCACTCTGTCTATCAAAACTAGTCCCTTAAATCTATTTCTTACTTCCACTGCTGGAGTCCAAGCCCCTTGTGATTAGGCCCTTTAGAGTAAGAGGGAAGCGTTCCTGCTGTCTGTTCTTTTGGTCTGTTGTTTGTTGTGTTCCTGTTCTGGGCATCTTCCCACTTGCCTTTTCTTTCTCTCTCTCTCTTTTCTCATACATAAGAGTTGTCAGTGTTGGGGAATATGGGCATGGTTGGATAGTGGTGAAGAAGAACTGAACCATGCTCACTCAGCTCTCACTACCATCTTATATCTCTGGCAAACTTGCCATCTCACCCCCCAAACTGATCCTTTGCCCCACTGCCCTCAAGTATGTTCATAATCCCTGGAACCTGTGAATGTTATCTTGTAGGTGCTTGGCATGGTTGATTAAATTAAGGATCTCAAGATGGGAAGATTATCCTAGATTATCTGGGTAGGCCCAGTGTAAACACCAAGATTTTATAAGAGAGAGATGTGGGAGGAGCCAGAGGTAGACAGAAGGCAATATGAAGATAGAAATAGAGACTTGAAGATGCTGCACTGCTGGTTATGAAGTTGGAAGATGGGACCACAAGCCGAGGCATGTAAGGAATGCAGCTCTAGAAGCTGAAAAGGCAAGGAAACAGAGTCTTCCTAGAATCTTGGAAGGGAAGATAGCCCTGCAGCCACGTTGGTTTCAGTCAAGTGATACCCATTTCTGACTTTTGTCTTCCAGAGCTTTAAGTTAATTTGTGCTGTTTTAAGGCACTGAGTTGTGGTATTTTGTTACAGTAATTGGAAACTAATGCATTAGGAGTCGTGATCAAATAGTATTTAGAGATTCTAGGGTTGACTATGTTAAGTGCTGTCCACATCTTTAACTCCACCTGGCTTGATAACTACCACCCAGGACCAGATGCACCTGGAGTGAACAACTATCCAGCTTTACCTATCTTGGCACTAAAAGTCCTACCTTTCACAAAACTCCTCAGTGCCACACAAAAACAGACAACTGGTCACTCTACATTTCCCCAGTTTTCCAGTCTTTTATTAGTCTTGATTAGGGTGCTCTGACTCTAGGACCTCTTTTGTTGTGTACGTTCCTAATTTGTTACCCACTTCTTAGCTTCAATTCAATAACTAACCCAGCTTGATGTAGGTGACTTCCCAACACTAGTCCTGGCCTCTCCTGGAGTCACTTATTTTTGCTTTATGTTCTGCATGATGTTCCAGCTGCTCCTCTGATGGTATCTCCTCCAATCCCCATGCTCCCTGGTCTCAGTCTTGCTTTGGGTTTGAAAGTCCTTGTTTTGCTTTGGAACATCTATGCATTTATCTGCAAAGTTGTGTCACTTTTGCTAGGAGTTTTTTAAAATGTTTTAAAAATTTTTATTGGAGTATAGTTGATTTACAATGTTGTGTTAGTTTCAGGTGGACAGCAAAGTGAATCAGTTATGCATATACATATATCCACTCTTTTTTAGATTCTTTCCCATATAGGTCATTACAGAGTACTGAGTAGAGTTCCCTGTGCTATATAGTAGGTCCTTATTAATTATCTATTTTGTATATAGTAATGTGAATATGTCAATATCCCAATCTCTCAATTTATCCTCCCCACCTTACCCTCTGGTAACTGTAAGTTTGTTTTCTACATGTATGACTCTATTTCTGTCTTGAAGATAGATTAATTTTTACTTTTTTTTTTTAAGATTCCATATATATTGCTTGACTTTGAAGCAATGGAAGTAATCTTTTTTTTTTCCATTTATTTTTATTAGTTGGAGGCTAATTACTTTACATCATTGCAGTGGTTTTTGTCATACATTGAAATGAATTAGCCATGGATTTACATGTATTCCCTATATGCAAAACAGAAAAAGAGACTCAGATGTATAGAACAGACTTGTGGACTCTGGGAGAAGGCGAGGGTGGGATGTTTCAAGAGAACAGCATCGAAACATGTATATTATCTAGGGCAATGGAAGTAATCTTGAATCATTGCCCTTCAAATGTCACATCCTGAACCTAGCAGTATGGGTCATGTTGAACCCTATGAATGGTTCTCAGTTCAAGATTACCCCTCATTTTGAAAGGTTTCCACTTTAAGGGGACTTAATACACAAATATATAAATATAATCAAGGGGGGAAATTATTTGCATAACACAAGAGATTCTCAACTTTACATAAGGTTTAACTCCAGGATTTACTTAAATAGTAAGTCCCCATGGTGGATTTAAAACAATTTGATTTTCAAAAGAAAAATTTAGTTTTCAAGGACATTTATGGTGATAAATGCTAGAAGCTAGCATTAACTCTGCACATGCTATGACTGAATGTATGATATTTGATTTCTCCTTATTGAGTGATGGTGCATTTCTGTTCTTAAAAAGCACTGTGTTCTAAGGAAATATGGCATTTTGTAGCAATCTCATTTATTCTTACATCCCTCTGAGAGGTAGTTTGGCAACTAGTCAGCCATCCACATAGACCTGATGCTAATTGGTAAGCCTTTGCATCCTTTTTTCCTTCTCTGTTTTTTTTTTCCATCCCTTTCATCAGCAGCAGGGGAACAGTTCATTTTGACACTTGGATGCATCTCTGACAGAAGCTTTCGGCATTTTCCAAGCAATATTCTCGTACTCATCCTCGATTGTCTTCATTGCCAAACTAGCCCTGACCTTTCCCTTCCATCCTGATAATTGGCCAACTGTCTTATTGTGAGAGCCAGTCCTTACTTTGTGTCTTGGCTCTGATTAGTGTCTTATTTCCTGTGCTGGAGACCTTATCTGGTAGCCTGCCCAACATCTTCATTCCCCCAGGACTGACCCTGATCTTGATTTTGTCAGCTCTACTGCCCCTCCCACCATCTTATGAAAACTCCCTGAATTCCATGTTGGGTTTCTGGTCCTGCTAGCTGCTAACATGTCAATAGAAAGCCAACTTCAAGGAATATCTAATTATCAGCCTGTCTTGGGTTTTTCTGTTGGAAATCAGAGGACAAGAGCTATGTCTCACTCATCACAACTTTTCTCTTTTTAAAATATGTATTTATTTATCAGGCTGCATCGTGTCTTAGTTGGAGCATGTGGGCTCTTTCATTGCAGTGAATGGACTCTCCAGTTGTAGCACATGGGTTTAGTTGCTCCATGGCCTATGGAATCTTAGTTCCCCAACCAGGGATTGAACCCATGTCCCCTGCATTGCAAGGTAGATTCTTAACCACTGGACCACCAGGAAAGTCCTTCATCTCAACTTTCTAAGTAAAGTTTATTCAACAGGTAAAGAAAATTGGATAAATAATGAATGAATAAGTGAATTAGGAAATGAAAAACCAAATCAGAAGACAGCTATCAATTTGGTACTGGGCTCTCTGATACCAACTGATTATCCAGACTATTGCCCATTACCTATTGCCCATCCTTTAGATATCCTGCTCTGGCCTACTATCTTGGATTTCCTCCTATAACCAGCACCAGAAGTATCTACCCAGTGATAACATGTAGATGTATTACCAGCACTGGAAGTATCTGCCCAACCTTAACATGTAGATGTATTACCAGATCTTGAATTTACCCATCCCTTGTCTTCAAGCTGTTTATGTTCTATTGGGGCGTTCAAGACAGATATAAATCAGCACTGAAAGATGTGGTTAAATGTTGAGGAACTTCTGGATTCATTTGAGAAGACTGAAGGCATGTTAGTCCCCAAAGGATTCATTCATGAATTCATAAATAGTTTTGGAGCATGTGTGTATTTGTCCGGGTCCCATAGAAAAGAGAGAACATATCTATATTAGGGTTTTGAGGAGGATTTATTTACAAAGGGACTCACTAAAAAGATGAGGATGAGGTGTATAGAACCATAAGGGCTTGTCAGCAATGAAGGTTTAATAGCTGTAGAGATGCTGCAAGATGAGGGGGCAGAAGTGTATATTGGAAACCCAAGGAGAGTGTGGAGTAGATGAAGCCATGCTTAGAGAAACAGTAACCTTCTGTTGAGGGACATAACCAGGTCAAGATGGCCCTGGAGGGAGGGAGCCAGGGGAATTAAGGCTACCCCCTCACTCCTGTTACTCTTCCAATTTCCTACAGGAGTTCTTTAGCTGAGCCTCAAAAGAAAGTCAGAGGGCAAGAAAGCCTTCCTATGACAGAGAAGGTTGGAGAAGCAAAGTGGCTCTGGAGGGGTAAGAATAAGATATCTAATGCAACTTGCTCTGCTAAATAAGTTTGAGCTAAGTGCTGAGAGGCTTCTAGGAGGCATTGAGTCTTCATTGAAATGTTAAATCAATTATGTAATAGGAAAGGAGATACACTAATATTGTTTTGTACAGAGGTCTTTTTTCTTTCATTTATTTTTATTGGTTGGAGGCTAATTACTTTACAATATTGTAGTGGGTTTTGCCATACATTGACATGAATCAGCCATGGATTTACATGTGTTCCCCATCCCGATCCCCCCTTCCATCTCCCTCTCTACCTGATCCCTCTGGGTCTTCCCAGTGCACCAGGCCCGAGCACTTGTCTCATGCATCCAACCTGGACTTGTGATCTGTTTCACCCTAGATAATATACATGTTTCAATGCTGTTCTCTCAAGATATCCGACCCTCGCCTTCTCTCACAGAGTCCAAAAGTCTGTTCTGTACATCTGTGTCTCTTTTTCTGTTTTGCATATAGGGTTATCGTTACCATCTTTCTAAATTCCATATATATGTGTTAGTATGCTATAATGTTCTTTATCTTTCTGGCTTACTTCACTCTGTATAATGGGCTCCAGTTTCATCCATCTCATTAGAACTGATTCAAATGAATTCTTTTTAATGGCTGAGTAATATTCCATGGTGTATATGTACCACAGCTTCCCTATCCATTCGTCTGCTGATGGGCATCTAAGTTGCTTCCATGTCCTGGCTATTATAAACAGTGCTGCGATGAACATTGGGGTGCATGTGTCTCTTTCAGATCTGGTTTCCTCAGTGTGTATGCCCAGCAGTGGGATTGCTGGGTCATATGGCAGTTCTATTTCCAGCTTTTTAAGAAATCTCCACACTGTTCTCCATAGTGGCTGTACTAGTTTGCATTCCCACCAACAGTGTAAGAGGGTTCCCTTTTCTCCACACCCTCTCCAGCATTTATTGCTTGTAGACTTTTGGATAGCAGCCATCCTGACTGGCATGTAATAGTACCTCATTGTGGTTTTGATTTGCATTTCTCTGATAATGAGTGATGTCTGAGCATCGTTTCATGTGTTTGTTAGCCATCTGTATGTCTTCTTTAGAGAAATGTCTGTTTAGTTCTTTGGCCCATTTTTTGATTGGGTTATTTATTTTTCTGGAATTGAGCTTCAGGAGTTGCTTGTATATTTTTGAGATTAATCCTTTGTCTGTTGTTTTGTTTGCTATTATTTTCTCCCAATCTGAGGGCTGTCTTTTCACCTTGCTTATAGTTTCCTTTGTTGTGCAAAAGCTTTTAAGTTTTGTTAAGTCCCATTTGTTTATTTTTGCTTTTATTTCCAATATTCTGGGAGGTGGGTCATAGAGGATCCTGCTGTGATTTATGTTGGAGAGTGTTTTGCCTATGTTCTCCTCTAGGAGTTTGATAGTTTCTGGTCTTACATTTAGATCTTTAATCCATTTTGAGTTTATTTTTGTGTATGGTGTTAGAAAGTGTTCTAGTTTCATTCTTTTACAAGTGGTTGACCAGTTTTCCCAGCATCACTTGTTAAAGAGGTTTGTCTTTTTTCCATTGTATATCCTTGCCTCCTTTGTCAAAGATAAGGTGACCATAGGTTCATGGATTTATCTCTGGGCTTTCTATTCTGTTCCACTGATCTATATTTCTGTCTTTGTGCCAGTACCATACTGTCTTGATGACTGTGGCTTTGTAGTAGAGTCTGAAGTCAGGCAGGGTGATTCCTCCAGTTCCATTCTTCTTTCTCAAGATTACTTTGGCTATTCGAGGTTTTTTGTATTTCCATGTAAACTGTGAAATTATTTGTTCTAGTTCTTTGAAAAATACCGTTGGTAGCTTAATAGGGATTGCATTGAATCTATAGATTGCTTTGTGTAGTATAGCCATTTTTACAATATTGATTCTTCCAATCCATAAACACGGTATGTTTCTCCATCTGTTTGTGTCCTCTTTGATTTCTTTCATCAGTGTTTTATAGTTTTCTATGTATAGGTCTTTTGTTTCTTTAGGTAGATATACTCCTAAGTATTTTATTCTTTTTTGTTGCAATGGTGAATGGTATTGTTTCCTTAATTTCTCTTTGTGTTTTCTCATTGTTAGTGTATAGGAGTGCAAGGGATTTCTGTGTGTTAATTTTATATCCTGCAACTTTACTATATTCACTGATTAGCTCTAGTAATTTTCTGGTAGAGTCTTTAGGGTTTTCTATGTAGAGGATCATGTCATCTGCAAACAGCGAGAGTTTCACTTCTTCTTTTTCTATCTGGATTCCTTTTACTTCTTTTTCTGCTCTGATTGCTGTGGCCAACACTTCCAAAACTATGTTGAATAGTAGTGGAGAGAGTGGGCACCCTTGTCTTGTTCCTGATTTTAGGGGAAATGCTTTCAATTTTTCACCATTAAGGATAATGCTTGCTGTGGGTTTGTCATATATAGCTTTTATTATGTTGAGGTATGTTCCTTCTATTTCTGCTTTCTGGAGAGTTTTAATCATAAATGGACGTTGAATTTTGTCAAAGGCATTTTCTGCATCTATTGAGATAATCATATGGTTTTTATCTTTCAATTTGTTAATGTGGTGTATTACATTGATTGATTTGTGGATATTAAAGAATCCTTGCATTCCTGGGATAAAGCCCACTTGGTCATGATGTATGATTTTTTAAATATGTTGTTGGATTCTGTTTGCTAGAATTTTGTTAAGGATTTTTGTATCTATGTTCATCAGTGATACTGGCCTGTAGTTTTCTTTTTTTGTGGCATCTTTGTCTGGTTTTGGAATTAGGGTGATGGTGGCCTCATAGAATGAGTTTGGAAGTTTACCTTCTGCAATTTTCTGGAAGAGTTTGGGTAAGATAGGTGTTAGCTCTTCTCTAAATTTTTGGTAGAATTCAGCTATGAAGCCATCTGGTCCTGGGCTTTTGTTTGCTGGAAGATTTCTGATTACAGTTTCGATTTCCTTGCTTGTGATGGGTCTGTTAAGATCTTCTATTTCTTCCTGGTTCAGTTTTGGAAAGTTATGCTTCTCTAAGAACTTGTCCATTTCTTCCAAGTTGTCCATTTTATTGGCATAGAGCTGCTGATAGTAGTCTCTTATGATCCTTTGTATTTCAGTGTTGTCTGTTGTGATCTCTCCATTTTCATTTCTAATTTTGTTAATTTGGTTCTTCTCCCTTTGTTTCTTAATGAGTCTTGCTAATGGTTTGTCAATTTTGTTTATTTTTTCAATAGATTTTTTTGTTGTTGTTGTTTTGTTTTTAGCTGCACTGAGCAGATTGTGGAATCTTAGTTCCCCGACCAGGGATTGAACCCGTGCCCCCTGCAGTGGAAGCATGAAGTCTTAACCACTGGACCTCCCATGGAACTCCCATGTAGGGTTTTCATGAACTGAAAGTAATTTGTTATTGTTGTTTAGTTGTTTAGTTGTGTCCAAGTTTTTGTGATCCCATGGACTGTAGCCCACCTGTTTCCTCTGTCCATGCGATTCTCGAAGCATGAATACTGGGGTGGGTTCCTATTTCCTTCTCCAGGGAATCTTCCTGATCCAGAGATTGAACCCAGATCTCCTGTACTGGCAGGCAGGTTCTTTACCACTGAATCACCAGGGAAGCCCGAAAATAATACACATACATGAAGAAGATAATTCAAGACCACAACCTCAGCACCCCTTTTATTAGTTTAAAGTTCTCCTCATGCACAGATTCCTTCTCTGAATCTTCCCTGAGGGCCAAATGTGAGTTAAACTTTTGATTTAGTCCCTTTACCTCACTTTCTGTAGCTGTGAGAAACAAGTGCCCCAAACCTTTATGGTTCCTACGTTGACCTTCTCCTCTAAAACCTGGCTTTTAGATACCAGTCTTTCTGGTATTGCATAACATCTGGGATGCAACTCACTCTGGCCTGTATGGACACTTAATATACTCTTTAGTTTGCTTAGAAAATATGCTTCATTCGTTCCTTTTTCCTGCTTACTATGTGTTAAGTTATAAAGAGGCAGTTAGCAATGGAAATCAATAGCCATAGGAGAATGGAGCCCTTTGGAATGAAATTGTTGGGATTTAGTTAGAAGGTTCTATGATTGCCCTGAGATGTATAGAAAGAATGAAACTATTACAAAGCCTGTAAGCAGAGGACCCCAAAAACAAAGTAGCCAGCATCAGGCCCTAGTTAAATAAGATACTGGATTAATAGATAATGCAATGTTGAATGTGGCTGACGCTTCAACAGGAAGTTGTGGCAACTGTGCATACCAGAGAGCACCCATATATCTAAGAGCATTCACAAAAACAATTTAGAACTATACTGTGCCAGGCAAACATGTCTGAGGGCAGCTTCATTGTATCAGATCTATGTTTCATGACTGTTGAATTCTGCATCATGAGAGTACATCATGAGAAACGCTGGGCTGGATGAAGCACAAACTGGAATCAAAATTGCAGGGAGAAATATCAATAACCTCAGATATGCAGATGACACCACCCTTATGGCAGAAAGTGAAGAGGAACTAAAAGCCTCTTGATGAAAGTGAAAGAGGAGAGTGAAAATGTTGGCTTAAAGTTTAACATTCAGAAAACTAAGATCATGGCATCTGACCCCATAACCTCATGGGAAATAGATGGAGAGAGAGTGGAAACAGTGGCAGACTTTATTTTTTTGGGCTCCAAAATCACTGCAGATGGTGACTGCAGCCATGAAATTAATAACTTAAGCTATTTTAATGACTGTTGTTTTCAAAATCTACATAAGTTCTTAGGGAATATAATTTGAGTTATGTATTAATATTACTTTAAAATTTTGTGCAATATTTGTTCTTCTAAGCTGCCTTTATGTTAGTAAATCATTGTAAGATTAGCATTAATTTGACAGTAATATATTGAGCCATCCAATTCTCTATTAATTCTGTTAGGCCAAATTTTCCATTTCATTCTTTAATATGCTCTCTTTGGTGATCAAATGTATGCCTATCTACCCACCCCCACCCCCACAATATATTTGTGGGGTATAATGTCTTCTAAAAACCCTCAGAATTGTTTTAGAGTAATAGTAGCTTAAGGAATATGAGTATAGAAGAAACCAGGCTAGGATAGGGCTTCCCTGATGGCTCAGATGGTAAAGAATCTGCCTGCAATGTGGGAGACCTGGGTTTGATCCCTGGGTTGGGAAGATCCCCTGGAGGAGGGCATGGCAACCCACTCCAGTATTCTTGCCTGGAGAATCCCCATGGACAGAGGAACCTGGCAGGCTACAGTCCACGGGGTTGCAAAGAGTCAGACATGACTAAATGACTAAGCACAGCATAGGCTAGGATAGTCAGAATTTAGAACTAGGGCAGTCCAGGAGAGACTTAGATGTTGAGTAAAGCCAAATAGTGGGGTCTGGCAGATACCATAAATCAGTGCAGAAATGGGACAAAGTCCAGAAAGGCTAACCTAAGCCAAGGGGCAGTAGGCAAGGTCCACAGTCTAGGGGGGTGTCTAACAGTATGAAAAGTTGAATGTGTTAATCCTGAGACAAATGGTATGTGCTATCTCAAAGCATTTGTGAATCCACAGATTCTACTGGTGATTGTGTAGTCAAAAGTCTAGAGAGCAAAGGCAGAGGTACTGAGACCATTAGGTATTTTTCACACCTAATTTCCTACCCTGTGTCTTAGATGAGACCATGTACAACCCAGGTGGCGGTAGCAGTAAAGAACCCGCCTGCCAATGCAGGAGACAGGAGACACAAGTTTGATCCCTGGGTCAGAAAGATCCCTTGGAGAAGGGCATGGCAACCCACTCCAGTATTCTTGCCTGGAGAATCCCATGGACAGAGGAGCATGGTGGGCTACAGTCCATGGGGTCGCAAAGAGTTGGACACAACTGACATGACTTAGCATGCACTCACAACCCAAAATAAGAATCTGGTTCTCAAATAACTCATCTTCCCTATAAGACATTTATTCCAACATGGACCTGGGGCAACTTTATATGCAGACATAAATTGGCTAGTGTTGATGTTTTCCCAGAAGTGAAGTTTTACCAAATTTAGGCAATGACATTGAATGAGCTTCTTATAGGCATTCCAGAACATAATTCTTGGAAATTATCCAGTTGTCATGGCATCTTGCCATTGGTCCTGAAGGAATGGCAGGCATTGAAATTTCCTGTATATTTTAGAAGTTTTCTGGGGGAATAGAGATACAAACTTTTATATTACAGAATCAAAATGACATACTCAGGTTTTATTTTTCCACTGAATTCAACTGTTTTAATTCATTTTACTTAGTTCAATCACACAGATTGGACTTTATTATTTACTTTGTACAAGTATGGAAGGAAGAATAGAATCGTAATATTTATTTAGCAATTAAAAGTGCTACGCATTCTACTGTTTAGCTACATCATTGCCTCAGCAACCTAGGTGAATATGAATTGTTATCTTCACTTTAGAAATAAGGCAACTGAGGCCCAGAGAGGTTAAGTCACTTGTCTAAAGTCACACAGCTAGTAAATGGCAGAGCCAAGATTAGAACTCAAGTGTTTCTGTCTCAAAGGTCCATATTTTTTTGTCATGAGATGCATCCTCAAGCAGATTTTGTTATAGGCAGACAATTTAAATCCCATGTAATGACAATACAAGTGTAATACATTTTGTAAGAGAGTACTACTATGCATGAAATAGATTCGTGATAAATGTTTGTTACATTAGTGGAAAGCTGAATACTTGAAAACACAGTGGTTTAATAATAATGCTCACATTTAACTTCTTTTGTGTAGAACTATAAGTAAAATAAAACCTTTCTGAATTTTAGTGTAAGATTTCACCTCCTGGATTGTAATTACTGTATTTTTCATTACCCGATGGTGCTTCTGCATTTTAATAATCATCAACTTTCAGGAACTAATACCAGTGTGTATTAGTAATAAGCTTTGCTTTATGAATGAATTAATGAATGTATTGGCCATCTTTTCCCCAAAGGAGATGTTAATGACATTTACTGAAACCCAATGAGGCTGGTGAGTCTTCGACACGTAAAATTTTAAATCTGTGATTTTAATCTGGAGATTGTACATTTTGCTTCACTCTGGGGAGAACCCCAATGTTGCTTTATTGTTATTTTCTTAGTTGTTTCTTTTGAATCTCAAGATTCATGTAATGCATTGGAAAATATGAGATGCTAAATGCCACATTTACAATTGTTTTTGAAAGGTTTAACCTTTATTAAAGTAACTGGGTAAATACAATTCAAAAGGGTTTACTTCTCTTGTAAATTAAATGGTATGTTTGTAGACTGAAAGGTCAATTCCAGCAGTCTGATTTTCAAAAATGATCACTTTTTGTCTCTTCTAATTCAAGAAAGCTAATTTGTTTTACATATACGATATATCAACCGTAATACCATTTGTTTGATTTCAAGCTCAGTTACTTATGGCACGAGAGAACTTTTTATGATGAACTGTAAATGTTGACCTCTGAAGACAAATGTGAAAGAACTTTGGACTGAAGTATTTGGCTTCCTATGCTCAAAGAGGTGAATTCATCTCCTGAGATTTGTAACCCAATCAGGTTCTACATATCACTTTGGGTCTATTGAGTCATTTCATATCTTGGTACAGAAAATATTATTTTTCCTCTTTTCATTAAAGAGAAAATTCACCTTTTCATTTTCATTATCCTAAGAATTCACTAAAAATTATAACCCACTTTAAAAACTCACACACGTATGCAAGCGTATGGAGTGAGAGTCCTCCTTCTGGCTTTGGTTGCAGATATTTGTTTCAACTCTGGAGTCAGTATTAAAATCCTGTTACTTAAAGAAGAAATGCATGGAGGAAATCATGCTTTGAGACTGCTGGCTTTGAGAACAGCCTGCCCAGAGAAGATTTAATTGAGAGATGGAGCCTTAGGCCTGATTCATTCCTTGGGTTTTAAGGGTTTTGGTTGGTTTTACACAAATGAACAGGTAGCCATCTATAAAATGATGAAACTACGTGAATAATAATGGCAGAAACTAAATGTTAAGTAAATGCCAAATACAAAGAATAGTAAACACTTGTTCCAATAAGGGTATTTGAACTATTGTTTCTCTTAATATGCTTTATTTTTTTGTCAGTGTAGGAGTTCAGCTTAGTTCAACACGTTAATTAAGTACTTATGTGATCAGGTTTGTGCTCCGGACTAGGAGTTCAGAGCAAATACAGGCTAAGGCACCGACTGTCCCTTCTTCTTCCTTTCTTCTTAATTCAATTTTCTTGGCAACAGGAGCTTTTTCTTTTCCTCCCTCCCTCCCTCCCTTCCTCCTTCCCTCTCTTTCTCCCTTCCTTCCACAAAGTGTGTGAAAACTTATGTTCTAGAATCTTAGGTTGGAATATTGTTGGCATTTTCCCCCCAGTTTTTCACGTTCACAAGCTTACCTTGAGAACAGATAAGTAGGTGGCAAGTTTTTATCCAAGCCCTATGGATAACTAAAAGTCAGGGGTGTGACAAATCATTTTACCTCTCCAGGGGTGTGACAAATCATTTTACCTCTCTGAGACTGTATGAGATTAGCTTATTTTCTACAGTTCTTACCTTGCCTTATTGGCCCAAGATATTTGGCTTAGGCTCCTTGTAATTTAGCCTAATAATATGTAGCAACAGCAATGGATTTAATTTAATTCAACCAATATTGCTTAATTTCACAAAAGCACTCTGCTTGGCCCTGTGGGCAATACAGTGAGTAAGAGCCAGTCCTTTCCTTTGGGTTCTTACAGTGTTGGCGGGGGAGGGGGGATAATTATACAAGTAATTATAATAAGACAGGATATGAGAAATGCCACAACAGACAAATGAACAAAATGCTATAGTGATTTGAAAGAGAGAGAGAGCACATGTAACTGGAAACATCTGAAAAGCTTTCCTGGAGGTTGTGAGATGGGCTTTGGAGAATAGGTGTGATTTAATAAGCAGAAATGCACAGACGTTCCTCTAAGCAAAAGGGCTAAGAACAGACATTGAGATGGAAACACACAGGGGCTGTTTGTCTGTAACTCAGGGTTCCTGTAGGGAGTAGTGGGAGGTAAGACTGGAAAGAGAATCTGGATTCATATGAGGAGGGATTTGCACACCATGCTGAGGCATTTGTAGTTAATTCTGTAGGCTGTGTTGAGATGGCACTAAAGATTTTAAAAACATTTGTTAGTTTTATTTATTTAATGGAGAGTGACATGACTTTGCAGGTAAAATAACCTACTAGTTTTTGTAGACTGGACTGGTAGGGCAAAGCCAGTATGAAATATCTAATAAAACCCTTTTCCCTGGTTACAGCAGCAATGCAAGATCATTATAGAAACTCAAGAACATAAAGAGAAGCACAAAGAAAAGAAGTCACCTATGATTTCATCACCTAATCTTACCCATTATTTACATTTTGGTGTATCTATTGCACTCAGTTTGTCATGGCATTGTCTATCATTTGCATGTTCTGCTTCTTCATATGTCAGGAAAAATTATCCAGGCCATTCAAGTGAATTGAAAACTACATTTTAAAAAGGTAAATCATGTTATTCATTTTTATTTAATATTTACTTATTTGTTTTGGCTTCTTGGGTCTTCCTTGTGGCATGCAGGATCTTTAGTTGCAGCATGTGGGATCTAGTTCCCTGACCAGGGATTGAACCCAGGCCCCCTGCATTGGGAGTGCAGAGTTAGCCACTGGACCACCAGGGAAGTCCTTGTGTTACACTTAAGAACAAACAGTAAATTTACAATGTCATCAAGTAGAAGTCCTGCTAAGTCTGCTATAATAAATATAAGAATTACTTGGAATTAGAATGCCAATTATTTAATTACAGTTAGTGCTGCTATGGTATATCCTTTTTATAACTCAGTTCAACATGCTACTCTGCCCTATTTCTTCTATAGTTAGGTCACTAATATTTTATTTTTTATTATTTTTTATTTATTTTTAA